>NC_047034.1:25300224-25600224 GCF_011762595.2 Tursiops truncatus | reverse complement strand
CCTTGTGCACTGTTAGTGGGAATGTACATTGGTGCAGCCACCATGGAAAGCAGTATGGAGGTTCCTCCAAAAATTAAAAATAGAACTGCCATATGATCTAGAAGTTCCACTCCTGGATATTTATCCAAAGAAAGTGAAAACACTAACTCAAAAAGATATCTGCACCCCCATGTTCACTGCAGCATTATGTACAGTAGCCAAGATATGGAAACAATCTAAATGTTCATGAATGGATGAATGGCTAAAGAAGATGTGGTGTATATATACAGTGGAATATTATTCAGCCACAAAAAAGAAGGAAATCTTGCCATTTGCAACTGGAGTGGACCTTAAGGGCATTATGCAAGTGAAATTAGTCAGATAAGTGAGACAAATATTGTATGATCTCACTTGTATGTGGAATCTTAAAAACAAAAGCAAAAACTCATAGATGCAGAGAACACATTGGTGGTTGCCAGAGCTGGGGGTGGGGCGTAGCCCAAATAGGTGAAGGGGGTCAAAAGGTAAAACAAATCACAGGGATCTAATGGAGAGCATGGTGACTATAGTTATAATACTGTATTGCATATTTGAAAGTTGCTAAGAGAATAAAGTTTAAAAGTTCTCACCACAAGAAAAAAATGTATGTATGGCGATGGATGTTACTAGACTTATTGCAGTGATCATTTTGCAATATATTCAAATACTGAATCACTGTTTACATCTGAAACTACTATAATATTACATATCAATTATACCTCAATTTAAAAATGTTCAAAGGATGACGCAAGCTACTTATTCTGTTTTTAGTTTAATCATTAGGATGATGCTTCATGGAGTTTTGTGTAGGTGGTAATGCCTGTTGTGTGTCATTTCTTTAAAATACTGGGTTTTGGTTGCTGTGAGAGTTTGAGATAAAAATCTGGTTCCTTGAGAAAAGGGTTTTCCTTTCTTACTGGAGCACTTCTGTATTTGGTGCTGGAGTATTTGCAAACAAAATGAGGCCTTTGTTTCCCAGCTCTTTCTCCATCTTCTGGCTCTGAGATGGAAACCACTGGATCTGAATTCCTAAGAGGTACCACCAGGCTGATATTTTAATCAGTCTGGCCTAAAACTGATTAGCAATGGCTCTCATGCCCGTGGCCCCTGCCTTTAATAATGGCTTACATCATGTGTTGGAGCCAGGTACCTCTGTGAAATGTAAGTGAGAACCAGGTAGAACAACACTCCTGAAGTGTTTGTCCTTTGACCTGTCGAGTCACCTATACCTTTGAACTTCCCCAGGAGGAGGGGTGGGCATTGGGGATGGGTAGCACCAACCTAGAATTCTTTAAATTCCTTTCTAATGATTTGGAATTATCAGAAACTTCCATGCCAGCTTCACTTCTGCCTTTCACCCTTCGCCATCCCGCCATCATGAGGACATTTTTATCCTCCACAAAGGATCTGCCCTGGGGAGTTAACATGAACCACCTTTCCTTGGTTACTGATAGACAACCCAGCAGAGGTGGTCCTTGGTCTGAGAAGGCGAGGGAGGGAGAGTATCTGTGTCCTTCGGTCCCCTTACCAAGACCTCACTTCTGCAGACCCCCTTCCCTGTGCTCTCCTCACAAAAGAGGTAATTACCTTCATCCAGGCTCTTTTTATAGAGCAGGTGGCAACCCATCGGGGTAGTAGTGTTTCATTCTCCTGAGAGTGGAACTTCATTGCAAAATGTCCCAGTAGTCATATGCCATTTGTATGAAAACCCGAAGAGGTTAAGGAACAAAAAGGTAAGGAAGCTTTTGCTGAAAAGAAGGGAGCTGTTTGCCAAAAGAGGGAACTCGGGTTTAGAAAGTTACTGTTTGACATTCTTATATCTTAAAGAGACCGGGGGCGGGGGGGTGGGGACCCCTTGTTATTGAGTTGAGTGACATTTCTCTGTATTATAAAGTTGTAAATTCTGGGGGTAGAACTGCCGATAAAGCTCAGTTATACACTATGGTTTGGTTTGGTTTTTTGCCAGCTGTGCTTTTGTTTGTTTGTTTGTTTTGTTTTGTTTTGTTTTGTTTTGCCGCGGGCCTCTCACTGTTGTGGCCTCTCCCGTTGCGGAGCACAGGCTCCGGACGCGCAGGCTCAGCGGCCATGGCTCACGGGCCCAGCCGCTCCGCGGCACGTGGGATCTTCCCGGACCGGGGCACAAACCCGCGTCCCATGCATCAGCAGGCGGATTCTCAACCACTGCGCCACCAGGGAAGCCCCCAGCTGTGTTTTTTTTTAACAGTTTGCCTTGGACAGTTAAATTAAGGGTTATTGCAGGGGAAATACTTCTTATTGCTTTAGCAAGTGAAACTACTTGCTAGTTTTTTTAATATGCATATATACTTAAAATATGTATATTTTAATATATACATACATCATATGTATGTAGTGTGTGTATGTGTGTGTGTGTGTGTGTGTGTGTGTATGGTTTTGTTTTGTCTTTTAACATCAGCTGGGGTAGAAAGAGAAGGGTATCTTTGCTGTAAGCCTTTCCCCAACTGGGTCGTAAAGAAGAATCTCTGGCTCCCTCCTGCTCTCACCAGCATGGCCCCCTAGTTTAACACCAACACCAGGTTTCAGGGTAGAAAGATCACACACACACACACACACTACACCCATATTGTGGCACACAGAGAAGCAGTGGTCCCCGGGGGAGAGGGGTAGAAGGGGATGGCCTGCCTAGACTTGAAAATGCCTTTTCTCTCATCTCAATTATAATCAAGCTATTAACTTGGCTTTAATGTGGAGATTTTGTGGTTCAATTTTCTTCGATGGTATCCATTAAAAAGGGGGGACTGATGGGTAACAGAATTGATTGGCATAGTCTTCCGGTATTTTGTGTGTATTATTAATACTTAGTGTGTATTATTAATACTTAATATGTATTATTAACATTCCATACCTGTAGCAAAAACTATCATGGCTTAATCAGAGTTATCCTTTACTCCAGAATTAAACCATGTTTTTAGTGGTTGCCTGAATTCCAGGTGGGACTAGGCACAGCTAAGAGTATCTAGTAGCACCTTCAGGTGACTTTTGTATCGACCAAGCCTTTTAAAAACTGGCACACAGACCTGTAAAAACTTATACTTCTCTTTATCCTTGTTTGATTGGCATTGTCACCATGCATGTTTATTTTAGTGAAATGGACAATCTACAGCCCTATTGCAACACATCCAAAACCCAGTTGACATAAACAATTAATTGAAACTTTTTTTTTTACTGTCTACCTGCAATGTGTATAGTACTGTGCTTCACCCTGTGAGGGGGAGATAATCTAGTCCCTGCTTTTTAGGAATTCAAGATCTCATTGAAAAGAATAAAATGTGCACAATTAACTAGATGCAAAAGGTAGTCTGTGGATACATGCCAAATGAATAGTACCAGAAGGGAATTCTATAGGCGTTCAAAGGAAGTGGAGGCCCCAGTGGATTAGAGTTGGGGGAGAGTCTTCAGGGGTTTGGAACCAAGAGGGTTCAGATGAGCTAGAGGGGCTAGAGGGCGTTTCCCACCACACACTCTGATAGTTCAGGATTTGGGTTGCTAAGCCCAGGGGACTATGGTGGGAAGGCGGGTCACCCAGGCTTAGATCTTGTAGGCAGGGGGAGCTTCCTGAAGGATTTTAAATACTGAAAACCTGGCAGTCCTAATGGGTTAGGCAGAAGGCAGATGAACCAGGCTATTGCAGTAGTCAAGACTGGGGTAACTGAGAATTTGGTTCAGGAAGACGTGAAAAGAAAGCAATGGATTCAAGTTATGGGGGAAGAATTGGTAAGGGTTGGCCAAAGAGTTCATGTTTAGAGAAGCACTGTGGTCTGAAGCATAGTGCCGCTTTGATTCCGCAGTCTCCGTCCCCAGTCTCCTGAGGGACAAGATGCAGCTAATTCCCCTGCTTGGTAATTTCCTGCCAATTAGTGCATAATTTGAAATCTTATCTATGTAACTTTCAGATGCTCATTTCCCTCTATATTCCCCAGCGCAATTTCATATGCGGTCTCTAGCTCTCTCTTTCTTTCTCTCTCTCGCATAGATATATAATATATATTTGATTTGATAACTGGCTCAAGAATTTCGAGATACATTGTGTTCCTGTTTAGCTGGAAGCATTTTCAAGAGAGCTGAAGCCCATTCTTATAGTGTCTTCTAAATTTATCGTTTATATTCTCAAGTAGGACAATAAAAGTGATTACTAAAGTTGAGCCTGTCATTCAGCCTTTGATAGTTATTTTTTAACTCTTGCTGGCCAAAAGGCACCTATGAAGATACAGAAGTCATTAGTGTGTTGACAAACACCATTACAGTGTTTTCAATATCTATTCACATAACAAAAAATTTTGTTTTACTGCATTGAAATATGTTATCTCTATTAATAAAAGTGCATCCTCATTAGTGAATTCTTGTCATACAAAGCTCTGTATCTCTTAGGGCTACGTGTAGGCATTTTCTGCTAAATATATGATATTCATATTCATGAATTAATTAGTTCTATCAACAGACGTTTATTGAGCCTTGCCTGGCATGGTTCTAGGTGACTGAGTACAATGGGACAGTAAAAATAAGCTTCCTGCTCTCATAGATCTTACATTCTGATCAGGGGAGACAGACAATAAATAAACCAGAAAATATCTGACAGTCAAAAAGCTATGATGAAATAAGCCAGGAAAAAATCTAGAAGGAGAGCATTCCAGACACATCTCTACTCTTATAAGATGTACATAAAAGCACATGAGCCTTGCACATGGGAGGTATTATTGATGCATTTATTGAATGAATAAATGAATGGATGAGTGCATTTATTTTCCTGCTCATAAAACTTTCACCAGTAGACTGTTGGCGCTTAGTACTTTATTGTGCTAATAAAAGTGATCTTACCTTACGTAGTATTTTCCTTCCAAAGAGACTTCATGGAGAAGCGAGCGGCTGCCTTAGTTGGCCCTCTGTCTCTGGGCTCACTACACCCTCTTGCCCTCAGATAATTAAAACAAGTCAACTCCTCCTTACCTTTCGAGGCTATAATTTCTTCAGGGAACCTTCCCGATCTCTATGGACCTATATTGAAATTAGAGTTTATGTGCCTATCTCATTCTCTAAACCAGGCTCCTCCAGTGTGGACACAGAAAGTTATTTTCCTAATGCAACCAAGAAGTAGATGCAGGGGAACGATTTCCTTTTGAGACGAAAGTCACCGAGCCTGGCCATTTACCTCTGCGTATGTAGAACTGTGGTGTTCCCTTAGGTCTCTGCTTCCTGCCCTCATGCAAATTACCCTTTATTTAGGGAAAATAAATAAAGCATAAACAATAAGAGAACATTTGCAAACCAAGATGGTAAAGAATTGTGGAGAAATGCAGAGGGGATGACAGTAAGAGAATCAGCTGAATGAGTGGATGTCTCTCACCATGGTCTCCTTGACCTGCTCAATAGAGACCATTGGACCAAAGTAGGCCAATATCCAGTCTCTATCCTCCTCTAGTCTTTACTATTAGAGGCAAAGACATTGTTTTGAAAGACCAGTATGCAATGGTTTTATGATGTATCTTTTATATGATAGCTCTTATTGTTTTCAATATTTTAATTGATGTCTTCGATTTGCCTGAGAGCTTTAAATATTTTATGATCTTGAAATGGCATGTGAAGGCATCAGGGCTTCTAATTGATGCCTGCCGTTTTCATTTGAGTGAGGTGGTGCTGTTACTGGAGTGGTGGTCATCTGGGTGGGTGTGCCCTGTCACTGGAGGAGATGGAAGAGCTTTTTAAAATCTGCACTATAAGCACTTACTCTTGCACTCTCTTTCTTTAATTACATAATTAATCCGTCCTTGATGAGAGGGGTGGAAACAAAGGGGGAAAGAAAGTAAGGCAAAAAGAAAACAAGTTAAATATTCATAATCCCAGCAGCTACTATTTTTTTTTTTTTTTGGCTGCGTTGGGTCTTCGTTGCTGTGTGCGGGCTTTCTCTAGTTGTGGCAAGTGGGGGCTACTCTGCGGTGTGCTGGCTTCTCATTGTGGTGGCTTCTCTCGTTGCAGAGCACGGGTTCTGGGCACAAAACCTTCAGTAGTTGCATCACACGAGCTCAGTAGTTGTGGCACACGGGCCCTAGAGCACGCGGGCTTCACTAGTTGTGGCACATGGGCTCAGTAGTTGTGGCTTGCGGGCTCTGGAGCGCGGGCTCTGGAGCACAGGCTCAGTAGTTGTGGCACACGGGCTTAGTTGCTCCGTGGCATGTGGGAACTTCCCGGACCAGGGCTTGAACCCGTGTCCCCCACATTGGCAGGCAGATTCTTAACCACTGCACCACCGGGGAAGTCCCACCAGCAGCTACTATTAATATCTCAGTGTAAAGCTCTAAATACTTTGAAAAAAATATTTCCTTTTAAAATTTTACCACAGAGAAAATTACAATACCAATTTTCTCACTAACAGAGAACTTCCAGGCCAATAAATAGTTTTCAGACTATGTTCCAAGGAGTGGCAGGGGCCGCCCAGTTCAAGATAACAGGGACCCTGTAAAGGGCCAGGGGGCCCATCTGGTTTTCCCTCCTCAGGGCAACTCTACTCTTACTGAAATATATTGTGTAAAAAACAATTATTTTTGGTAACAGGGTTTCATTGCTCATATAAATAGCACCTTGTAAAAAAGTCACATTTCCATTGAGTAGAGTACTATGTGCCCATCCAAAGTTAAAAACTCTGATAAACACCTCTGTCCATATGCCCTCCCTCCCTGGATGTTGGGCTTTTGATTGGCCCTGGAGCAGCCATCTGCTGTGCCCTGCAGAGACCGTGGCCACCTCTGCCTGTTGGACTGAGCTGTGCAGACAGTTGACCTGCTGGCTGGGAGCCGGCTCAGACCTGTTCATGTTTATCAGGGGCACCATTGCTGGCCCCAGTTCAGCTGAGGAAGAGTTGGTTGACTAACAAGTGAGTAGGCGGAACTGCACGGTGCCAGTTGCAGAGAAGGCAGTAGGGGCACCACGAGGTATCCTGGGGTGGGCCTAGGCTGGGGGTCAGAAGGTCACTGGTTGGATGGCAGTAATAATCGCAAGAAGAATGGGAGAAATGTTTACAAATCAAGTATCTGATAAGGGTCTAGTATCTGGACTATAAAAAGAACTCTTACAACGCAACAACAAAAACACAAACAACCCAGTTTTTAAAAGGGCAAAGGGTTTGAATAAACATTTCTCCAAAGATATACGAATGGTCAAAAGCATATGAAAACACGCTCAGCATTGTTAGTCGTTAGGGAACTGCAAACCCAAACCACAATGAGATACTATTTCACACCTACCACTAGGATAGCTATAATAAAAAAGACATGGTGTTTTTGCGGTGGTTTGAGTGTTGGCAAGGATGTGGAGAAATTAGAGCCTTAGACATTGCTGGTGGGAATGTAAAATGATGCAGCCACTGTGGAAAGCAGTCTGTCAGTTCCTTAGCGGATTCAACATAGAGTTGCCATTTGACCCAGCAGTTTCACCTTTAGGTGTATACCCATGAGAAATGAAAACATACGTACGTTCAGAAACTTGTACACAAGTGTCCAGAGCGGCATGATTCATAAGAGCCCAAATGTCCATCAGTTGATGAATAGATAAACAGAATATTGTATATCCATACAATGAAATGTTATTCAACCATGAAAAGGAATGAAGTACAGATATATGCTAACAAGTGGATGAACCTTGAAGACATGGTAAGTGAAATAAGCTAGACACAGAAGGTCCCATGTGGTGAGATTTCCAGAATAGGCAAATCTCTAGAAACAGAAAGTAGATTGGTGGTTGCCCAGAACGGGGAGTGTTGGGGGAAATTGGGAATGACTCTTTTGGGGGGTAATGAAAGCGTTCTACAGTTGACTGTGGTGATGGTTTTCCAGCTCTGTGAATATACTAAAAACCACTCACTTGTATACTTGACATATAACATTATGTTAGTTGTAGGTGTACAACACAACGACTCAATATATGTATATATCATGAAATAATCACCACAGTAAGTCTAGTTAATATTCGTCACCACACTTAGTTACGAATTTTTGCATGTGATGAAAATTTTTAAGATTTACTCTCTGTGAATATATTAAAAATCACTTACTTGTATACTTTTCGATCGTGAGCTTTATGTTATGTGAATTTTAACTAAATAATAATTTAAAAATCAGTGAAAGTCAGGTTTATGTTGTTTTTGGCTCCTAAGAAGCCCCCTTAAATGGGCTTCTTACACTTGATTATGGAACAGTAATTAAACAGAGTATAAACAATACATACGCCTCCATAAGTCAAAGGGAAAACGGAGTGTACGTGTGGTATACCTGGGAAAAACAGGCAGAGATGTTCTTCATCTGAAATAACTGATAGGAGAGGTAGAGAGAGAAATCTCAGTGGGTATGAGACATGATATTTTTGAGAGTGGGCCAGTACATTTTTGGCAAAAAGGAAGGATTTAGCAGGCCACTAGGTTGTAAAACTAAACTGTAAACTGGAGCAAATTTTCAGCATTACCTTCAATTACGTAGGGTTAGTAACTTGTATTGATGCTTTCTTAGTTCAGTCCCGTCTCTTTTTTTCGAAATCGTTGTTCTAAATCCTGACTTAGAAGGTGTATTTTTGAAGCTCAAGACACACAAGATTCATTCATTTAACAGATACCTTTCAAGCTCCTACTCTGTGCGGGGCAGTGTCCCGGGCACACCAGGGAACAAAGACAGATTCCTACCCTCACAGAGCTTAGATTCTGGTGTGTGTGGACACAGATCACAACTACACGCATAAGTCAGTCAATCAGGCAGTAGATTAGAAGGCGATAAAATCTGTGGAATAAAAGGAAAAGGAGCAGGTGTTAGGAGTGCGTCGGCGCAAGTGGCCGTATTACATAAAAGGGCCCAGCCCTGCTGAAAGGTGAGATTTGAGCAAAGACACAAAGGAAGTGAGGGAGTTAACCAAGCAGGTGTCTGCGTGTCTCTGAGGGAAAAGCATTCCCAGCAGAGGGAACAACAACACAAAGACTGAGAACGGGCCTATTATGTTCAAGGAACCGCAAAGGGTCTGGATTGTCAGGAAAAGAGCCTGAATCCGAAAGGAACTAGGAGGGTCAGATGATGCAGAGCCTACCTAGGGGGCCATTGTGAGGAACTTCCCTTTTTAAAATTGAGATATAATTCACTTATCAGAATAGTTACCTTTTGAAAGCATCCAATTCAATGTTTTTCGGTATATTCTTGGATGTGCAACCGTCACCACTAATTCCAGAACATTTTCATCACCCCAAAAAGAAACTCTGTGCCCTGCAAGCAGTCACTTCGCATTCCCCCCTCCTCCCCAGCCCCTGTCAACCTCTAATCTACTTTCTGTGTCTATGGATTTGCTTTGTTCTGGACATTTCCTATTAATGGAATCGTACAATATGTGACTTCCTGTGTCTGGTTTCTTTCACGTACCATAATGTTTCCAGGCTCATCCACTTGCAACATGTATCAGAATTTCATTCCTTTTTATGGCCAAATAACATTCCATGGTAAGGATATGCCACATTTTGTTTATTCATCAGTTGATGAACATTTGGGTTGGTTCCACGTTTTGGCCCTTATGAATAATGCTGCTATGAACATTGTGTACAGGTTTGGTGTGGGTGTATGTTTTTATTTCTTTGGTATATGCCTACAGGTGGAAGGACTTTGTTTTGTTTTGTTTTGGGTAAAATGGGGAGCCACAGCAAGGTTTTGGACGTATCCGAGGATCACTCTGGCTGCCTTGTTGAGAAAAGACTGTGGCGTGAACAAAAGGGAGCCTAGGCAGAAAACCGTTACGTTGATTTAGGTGAGGAATGATGGTGGCTCAGACCAGGTTGGGAACAGTGATGGTGGAGAAGTGGTCAGACTCTGGATGTATTTTGAAGGTAGCCAGTATAATTTCTCTTTGAGTGAGAAAAAGCGAGGATATAAAGATCAATCCAAAGGTTTTTGGTTTGATCAACTGTAAGGATGGAGTTGTCATTACGTGAGATGAAAAAGACTTGAGAAGGAAGGGCAGGAGTTCAGTTTGGATATATACTGAGGTTGAGGTGTCCGTTAGACATCTAAGAGGAGCTGTCAAGCAGGCAGTTGGATAAATGAGTCTGGAGTTCAGGAAATAGTCTGGGCTGGAGATATAAATTTGGGAGTCATTGGCATCTAGATGCTATTTAGAATCATGAAATTGAGTGAGATCACCAAGGTTCCCATTTACTTTAAGGGCAAAATAACATAAATATGGATAGATCGTGGTAATAGTTTCTGTTTATTGAGTTCCAGCAATGAGCTCATGTTATAACTGAAAACACACATCACAAGAGAAGCTTCTCTAGAAATGCACATTTAATGCGGTGATGCTACAGGCACCCAGCGTGTGTATAAGAAGTCATTCACTAACGCCTTAGGGGCATATGCCTCTGTATCGTGTGAAGTCTCTTTTGTTCTAATCATGCTTTCCGTTTTTTGGTTATTTTCCTGTTCTCCCGCGTACACCTCAGCTTATGATCGGTGTGAAGGAGTAGGAATGGTTGTGCTGTTGAGACATTACCGCCCCAAAAGTTGGTGGTAACCTTACCTAACTTGACTAATTTGCAGTGTTCCCACGTAGAGAAAGTCATTTGACAGCAGAAGGCAGGGGATGGTAAAAAGCACCTTTACGTTGTTAGATCACTGACCAAATGTTGAGTCCATCCATAGGAGGCAAGTAGAGTGCTGACTGGTCCGGAAACCACCTCAGGGAGGAATAATTTCAGATCTGAGGGGGTTGAGCCTGGAGGAAACAGAGAGGAGGAAGATAGGAGTTATACTGAAATATCTGAAAGGACCCAGACTCGTATGTTACTCTAGATAGAACCAGGATTCGTGGGTAAGGTTTGCAAATTGACAAACTTCCATTTAAATAGGAAGGAACTTTCAGATCATTAAAGCTGCAGAACTATATGCAGGGTATTGGGTGCAGTTCAGCTGCCACCTCTTCGCCTGCTGTGCAGAAGGGGGTCGTCAGTCAGGGTGCAACCAGAGGGTCTCCACGCTGGGCTCGGACCTCTGAGCACCAACTTGTAAATGATTCTCAGGTAGTGTGGCTTAAAAAAGAGAGGATGGACTCGCGATGGGCCTTGGAGAGTTTCTACATTTCCGTGATACAAATAAGCCCTCGTTCTTCAGAGGATGCTAGTCCAGTCTGGTATTGTTTAACCAGCGAATCTCAGGTTGAAGTGAAATGGTTGGCTTGCAACAGTGCATTCCAAGAGTTAGAGCATGTGAGTGATCGCTGGACAGACTGAGTCTGGGCAGGTGTTTTAGAAATACACTGCCCTTCTATACATGGATTGTACCTTCATTCCGTAGAGACCTTGGGATTCTTTGTTCTATTTATCTTACGTGTTCCAAATGCTAATGTAGTTTAATCCTAACACTTTTAGAGGGTTGAGAAAAGAAATGTTTCAAGTTTGAATACAAACCCTTGGAGTCATTAAATATTCCCAGTGAAATCAACCACAGAGATCACGTGGTCCCGTTTCCTCATTTTATAGAAGGGAAGATGCAAGGTCTACCCCAGAGCAGTTAGTTGATTCGAACCTTCTCTTCTTATTCCCACGATAGTGATTTATCCACAGTTACTTTACATTTAAGATTCGGAAACAACTACCTTATGAGAAGTACTTATAATGTGCCAGGCACTGCACATGCATTTGCTTATTTAAAATGTCACCTGTAAGTGCTATCTTGGAATATTCATGCTCTAGGAAGAAGCATCTGCTTAGAACCAATGGTGGACCAAATGGCTTTTCTGTTATCTTTTCTACCACGTGGGTTTCTCCATAAATGGTAACTGGCAAAGGCTCTCTTTACAACTCTGTGGCCGTCCCTGGGCTTAGAAAATGCCCACAGCCACCAGCTCAGCTGGCACACAAACTGTTTCGGGTCCTGTTCCCATGTTTCAGTCAATCTGTCTAGAGAACAATGGAACTCCTGAAACATTCTAATGCTCAAATGTAGTGTAAAAAGGACAATAGAAAACTTCAGGCTTCCGTGTTTGAACTACACCCCCGGTAATGGTTGGGGACTTGTCATTAAACAGGAAAACTCGATGTGTGCCCCAGCATCACTCAGTGTTCCAGTCTCCATGCTGTAGAGAGATGTAACACTTATTCCTATTCCCAGATCTTTCACCTTTTTACATGAGGCTAATATTTGAAAATTCTTTCTTTCCCTGGAGTGTCAGACCTCCTGTCAACTCACCATAAAGACAAGGAATAGATTTTCTTTTTCAACAAGTGAGGACAGCTGTGGCCAAGTGTTGATGATTATTGTAAGAGAGGAATACAAATGTTACCATTACTGAGCGCTAAGTTTTGTTTATTTCTCCAGAATTTCCCAAGAGTCTCTAGGCTGGGAATCTTGCCCACAGACTTGATGAACGTCCTTTGCCTCTTTGAAGAGTCTCTAGTTTGATGTGACAGCGTGCTGTAGCCTTCCCTCTTACCAGCAGCATAGCAGCATCAAACCAAATTGCACTCCTCTTGGAACTGTGTATTTTTACTGTCCTCGCTAACGAGGCCCATAGCGAAGGAAGAGAAAAATAACAAATGGGCAGTGTGTTTGATTCTAGGAGAATTGCAAACCAAGGGTGGAGATTGTCAAGAAGGCATTTTAATGGGGAGAGACATTTATTTTTAAATAAGAGCTTCCAGTGAGTGATCCTTTGTAGCCAACCTTAGAACTAGATGCCTCACTAGGTGGATGTATATTCAGAGATGCATATCGTTTTATATGAAGATCCAGAAAGCCGAATATAAACGTCATTAACCAGGTTCTTCTCAGGGCTTAGGAAGAAACTGCCCGAGGCCACCCTGCTTTCTGTGTACATGATATATTCCATCTGCCTGGAGTCCTCCTTTGCAGTGAGAAGTCTCACTGTTGGGTGAGATTGAGACGGGAAAGGGGCCAGTGGAAAACTCACTTCATCGATGGGCTGTGGAGCCTTAATTAATACGTTCCTCACTTGCCTCGTACCTGGGGTGGCTGATGATTTCTACGGGTGTCCCCACCAACGAAGGGTTCACCCAGAGGCACATGTGGATTTCAGAGGAAGGCCTATGCCATGAAGTCCAGTTCTAAGAGACTAACGAACACACACATAGTCTCCAATGTTGGAGCCTTGGAGTCTGGGAGTGTGGTGTGGTGAATCAGGGTAACAAGTGCATGGTTTTGGGGAATATGAAATTTCATCAATTCAAGTCCAAGTCATTGAAGAAAGCTTCCCCTTTGGGTACAAGAAAGCACAAGTGGTGTGTGCTAGGTTACACTGCCAGGACTAGTTTCCTTTGGAAGGTGGGGAACTAGGTGTCAGCCAAAGCTCTGGGTCATCTTCTTTTGTGTCTCCTCAGATCTCAGGGGGTTTCACGAGTGCCTGGGGTCTGTACGAACATTGACGTTTCATGAAGAATGCAAGAGCCTGGTGGAGAGAGGCTGTCTCAGAATCAGTTGTAATAAAAATAATATTTAATAATTGACATTATAGAACATTTACTTTGTCTCAAGCAGGGCATCATTTCTTTTCATCCTCACAACTTCTATTAGTGTCCCCTTTTATAGGTGAGAAAAATGAAACTTAGAGAGATCAGGAGAGTTATCCAAGGCTACCCAGCTGGCATTGAAATACAGAGTCCCAGAGCTCGAGCCCTGAACTGCTCTGCCTCGTTCCAGAGCTGGCTTAAGTGCCTGGAATGTCACAGTCTCTTTCTTTAAATTGAAGTAGAGTTGATTTACAGTGTTGTGTGTCACAGTCTCTTTTACCACAGATACTTAACACCTGTCTTGGGGGGAACAGGAGAGGTGCAAGAATAAAGTTTAAATCGCTAACAAGAAATTTCCCTAATTAATTTTGGGAGGACATGCTGAGCATGTCTGAGCACGTTGCTACAGGTGCCATCGCAGGTGGGCACAGATTAAACACGTGCAGGGGTCACAACAGTGGAGCTACCAGAAGGTTAAAAAAGAGAAGGTAACTGGCAGAGCTGGAACATTCACTTTGCGAATTTTGTCAGGTTTGGTGTGGAAACCCCAAATTCTCATTACACAAAACAACTACTTGGAACTGAATCAGAAAGAATATTTCTTTTTATCTTAGTCTGTCAAATGTTTTTCTCTTCCTTTTCAACTTTTAGTAATGTATTTAGTAACATATTGATATAAAAATCTATAAGTAGGGGCTTCCCTGGTGGCGCAGTGGTTGAAAGTCCGCCTGCCGATGCAGGGGACACAGGTTCGTGCCCCGGTCCGGGAGGATCCCACATGCCGCGGAGCGGCTGGGCCCTTGAGCCATGGCTGCTGAGCCTGCGTGTCTGGAGTCTGTGCTCTGCAATGGGAGAGGCCACAACAGTGAGAGGCCTGCGTACCACAAAATAAAATAAAATAAAATAAAAAAATCTATAAGTTAGTTTTCCTCATTGCATGTTTATGTTTTTGCTTATGTCTTTTCTTCTTTCTAATACCTTCTCCTGAACTGAAGCTCTTCACTGAAACGGTGCTTTGTCAAGTGTAACAGTCGATAGGCTGCTTTTTATTTCTCCTGTTTTATTTCTACTTCCACTCCAAAGATTTCCAGCTCCATATGTTTTCTGTCTTTCCCTTTACCTCTGACCGCTCTGCCTGTTCTCCCTTATTAAGTGTTTATCATTCTGGGTTGTAATTTTGCTCATTCTGGGCAATATTCTGAATCTTACCTCACTAAAGAAAGTGCTAATGAGATACTCCACATTATGCATCTGTGCTCTCCTACAGGTGCCAATAAGCTCAAAGCATCTGATGGAGCCACGTAACTGCATTCATCTGAAGCCCAGACACAGTGAATGAAGGCACATAACCTTGGTCATCTGTCAGATGTACCTCATAACACTGTACAGACACTGAGTAACTTCTCTAGTACAGTTTAATGATATAGATTGGTCCCTCTGCTATTCCATGTAGTTTCGGGGATGGATCCCTCTCTGAAATATTTGGCTTACAAATTGGATTGATGGAAAAGAAATTTTGTTGCACAATGAAACAGATTTTGAAGCATTGTTCAAAGGTTGGAGATTTGGAGATTGTTCTAGCAATTTGGAACTTTCTTTTCTTTTTACTGTGGGCCGTTAACTAACTTTCTTCCTCTCTCCCTCCCTCCCTCTTCTCTTTCTTTTTTTCTCCCTGCCTCCCTCCCTCCCTCCCTTCCTTCCTTCCTTCCTTCCCTCCCTCCTTCATTTTTCTCCCTCTCTCTCTTTACTCCAAAGAAACTTCCAACAGAGTAGATTTCTGTGACAGGAGACCCCGAGAGTTGCTTTTCTTCTCTGGATTAAGTGGGATGACAAAGAAGCAGACACCTTGGTATTTTAAGTCTGTTTTTACAACAGAAGCCGAGAAATTAAAACAATGCTGACCAAGTATCCCTCAATAGAGGAATGAATGGATAAACAAAATGTGGTATACCCATCCAATGGAATAGTATTTGTCTATAAAAAGTCATGAAATTCTGACACATGCCCCAACGTGGATGAACCTTGAAGACATTATGCTAAGTGAAATAAGCCTACCACAAAAGGACAGATATTGTATGATTCCACTTATATGAGGTACCTAGAATAGGCAGGTTCATAAAGACAGAAAGTAGAACAGTGGTTGCCAGGAGTTAATGGGTACAGAGTTTCAGTTTGGGAAGCTGGAAAGGTTTAGAAAGTGGATGGTGGTAATGGTTGTTCAACACTTTGAATGTGCTTCATGCTACTAAAATGCACACTTAAAATGGCAAATTTTATGTTATATACATATTTTACCACAATAAAAAATTTTATTCAGAAATTGCTGCATGTGAAGGTAGCCCGAGGAGAAAACTCTGCATCTTCTTATAAACTGGTGACCCTGTGTAGCCTTTCTCTGGGATCACAGATGCTGTGGGGCAAGACTCTAAGGTGGTGCATGGTGGCCCTTCCGCTTGAGTGGTATTGACATTTTTTCTATTGCTGTGATGAATAAATGAATAAAGGAAGGAGTTAAGATTCCATTCTGCTTTGCGTCTTGATCGACAGTCATTCTATCTTCTGGTTAAATGTAAGCATCTTTCTTTGCAGCAACCTCCTCCCAGCTGTTCTTCTTAAATATACTGGCATTTACTTAGACTTGACCTTTGCTAAAGAAGCTTTAAAGAAATCCATATACCCTGATTAAAAATAGAAGACTGTATGCTTTCTCAAGGGTTAATGTAGGCAAAGTGAAGAAACCTAATTTAAGTGCCTGTTTTTCCAGTCTCTTTTTGTAACACATTCCTATTGTATCCTGTCCATCCATTTGGGCTAACACTGCTTCATTGAGCGTTTTGTAAAATCACTGAGAAACTCTAGAAAAAGATTCCTGCCTTTTTTTAAGAGGGTCATATTTGGAACAAATACGTTCCAAGGAAGGAAGAAAAGCGTCTCTCGATTTGATAAATCTTTTCCAAGAAAGAAGTTGAGGCAAAGTGTAAGATTGAGCAGACAATTCAAGGGAAAAAAAGAGAGAGAACATTACATAGAGCACTATAAAAATGGTTCTTGTTACAGAACTTTAACATACATAAAGTAATTTAATTCCTAGTATCTCATTAATGCTCACAACGACACAGCAAAGTAGTTATTATTTTGTTCTGAAGTTGCAGCTTTCATAAACGACTCGCTCAAAGTCACACAGGCCACAGGAAGAAACCAAAGTCTGGCAGGCCTGAGTTCATGTCCCAAAGTCTAGAGTCCCGGGCCTGAGGGCTGGGTTAGTTGCAGAGGGCTGGGTCCCCATTAGTTACCCTTTGTGACTCTATGTATATGCAGAATGAACCCTTAATTGTAGAAAACTGAGTTGGGGGGGGGGTGTTTCGAGTTCCTGGAAGTGTTTCACCAACGCAACCATATTCTGCCGCCTCTTCCTTTGTGCACTTGTAAACATGATCCCACCACGTGTTTCTGAAACGGTCTTTAACATACGAATTTGAGATTTTAAATTGGACAGATTTAATAGATTGGTAGCTTATACAAATCTAAAAGAGAAGAGTGCCATGCTGGGACCCACTGTATGGTTTGTGTGGCCCAGTGCAAAAGGAGATGTGGGGCCCCTTGTTCAAAAATGATACAAAAGTTTCAAGATGGTGACAGCAGAGTATTAAACCAAGCACGGGGGGCTTCCCTGGTGGCGCAGTGGTTGAGAGTCCGCCTGCCGATGCAGGGGACGCAGGTTCGTGCCCCGGTCCGGGAAGATCCCACATGCCACGGAGCGGCTGGGCCCGTGAGCCATGGCCGCTGGGCCTGCGCGTCCGGAGCCTGTGCTCCGCAACGGGAGAGGCCACAACAGTGAGAGGCCCGCATACCGCAGGGAAAAAAAAAATGAGCAAACCCACCTGACATTTGGCCACAATTTTGGCAACAGACCCCAAGAGTAGGTACACTCCCTGAAAACACTACCAAATATACACTCCTTCTCACAGCGTAGGGTTGTATCAGAGAATGTGAGGAGACAGGGACCTGGCTGTGGCATCTGTCACAGCTCCGTCTGAGCAGTGCCACACAGCCTGGTTCCTGAAGGAACAACCTCTACAGAATGAACCACCCTTGCATCCTGGAAGAACCTGGCGCCTCCTGGTCTGTCCATTCCTGGGATTAGATCTGAACCATAGGCCATGTCACTCCTCTGCTGTGGCCCCATCCATCCCCCGTCTGGCTTTTGATGAATGGAAGGCTTGGGTCTGGGCTGTAATGGAGACTTACAGGAGAGTGAAGCATTTTAGCTTTAAGAAAATTATTATAAGTATCTCAAGGCACTGAAGTGGTGCTCCATTTGCATTTCAGACACTAAAATCAGAGGTCAGATCTATAAGAGGTTAATTTTTTGAGTGAGTCCTTAATAACAGAGGCACCAAGATGAGATTCTGTATGCCTTCTCCTGGCTTTGCAGTTGGAAGATGCAAAATATACTGATAAGATTAAAGCTCTTCTAGTGACTCTTAAGGGAGCCTCATGCTCTTTTATTTGCAAATGACCTGTACCCTCCATCTCAGAGGACTCCCTGGGCTCCAGCGCCCTGGCTTCCCTTGCACTGGATCCTGTGGATTTGTATGGACAGGAAAGCAGACTCTTATCTCCTACAAGTCGCTGTCAGACATGGAACAGCTAGTCCAGCTTCCACACTCTGGCGGCCAGACCTCTTTGCTGAGCATCTAGGTAAAGACCACTTATGAATCATTATAAATACATCCACCATAAAGAAGTCCTTCTGAATGTTAGGCCGTTTCTTGAACAGCCTTCTTGAAACAACAGCCTAGGGAAGACTGACGCATCCTTTTCAACCCTCAAGAGCAGATATGAGAACGCAGCATCATTTGCTAAACTGCAGTTGCGTGTCCCTTATGAATAAACATGGATTGGATACATGATGCAAATATAGAAAAGATATTTCTATCTCATGGAAGTAAATCTGATGGCTCATTTCATTTTAAAATTATCCAGTCTATGATCAAGTCCTGGGCTAGAAATCTAAGAGGTGTCAGGCCCCATGATGGACTGAAGTGACTTTGGGATAGCCCGCAAGTGTTATCTCAGCCTGTCATTTTCCAAGACAGTGAGATTCAGTACATTTTAACCATAGTGCTGCATCCTTCTTGAAAGATTTAATTTTAGTGTTTGCTAAGTTTGTAATTTTTTAAAGCAAAAAAAAAAAAAAGATTTATTTTCCATTTCTGATTCTTCTTTGGGATGTGAGTATGTAATGTCCGGGGTTATCTAAAGGAAGAAGCAAACTTTCTGCCCAGAAGGTGTCATAGTATAATATGGTGTAACTTAGTTTAATATAGATAAGAACTCTCTGTTTCTTTAGACACTGCTAATGCTATTTATATTGTTCTAGGACTACTCATAATAGCTAACATTCACTGAATGCTTACAGTGTGCGTGCCACTTTGCTAAGAACTTTATACTAATTATCTTAATTTTTACAGAAACATTTTGAGGCAGATACTGTTAATACCCTAATTTTACAGAGGGAAGAGACAGAGGATCAGGGAGGTTAAGTAACATGCCCAAGAACAGCTTGCTAATCAGTGATTGAGCTGTGTATAAAGTCTGTACATGTAACAATTGTACTGTTGTATATAGAACTGTCTGACTACCTGGGATAGTAAATCAGCTTGCTTGCCCACGATAATTAAATGTTGGTCTCTACCTTGAATATTGAACTTGGCAGTTCAGTGCTATCTGTGATTGATTTGTGATTATCTGCAATGGGTAGATCCAGGGAAAGGAAAGATGTGATTCGAGTTGCCATTCCTATATTAGATTATTTACAAACATGAGGGACTTCTTTGTGGACCACATGCCGTCTGGGCTTCTGTAGAACACATTTTTTAAAACTATTTATTTATATATTTTTTATTTTTGGCCGCATTGGGTCTTCGTTGCTGCACGCGGGCATTCTCTAGTTGCGGCAAGTGGGGGCTACTCTTCGATGGGGTGTGCGGTCTTCTCATTGCGGTGGCTTCTCTTGTTGCGGAGCACGGGCTCTAGGCACGCGGGCTTCAGTAGTTGTGGCTCGCGGGCTCTAGCGCGCAGGCTCAGTAGTTGTGGCGCAGGGGCTTAGTTGCTCTGCGGCATGTGGGATCTTCCCGGATCAGGGATCGAACCCGTGTCCCCTGCATCGGCAGGTGGATTCTTAACCACTATGCCACCAGGGAAGCCCCTAGAACACATTTTTATTACACAGTCTATATTTGTATTTCTAGCTTGTCAGTGGGCTACTTTCTTCATAAAGAGTAGGCAGTTTCATATTAATGTCTTATCAAAAGCAATGCCCATTTTCCATAAATTCTACTTTGGGATTTGTTTCTTTCTCAATACTGAGTCCTTGGAAAATGGTATGTACGATGAGAAACATTTGAGTGGTTTACTGCTGTATGTGAACCTTTCTCTCAAGAATCCCAGGTGCTTGTGATTTCCCTGTTTGCGGAGTACATTGTTAACTCCAATTATAGCTGGAGAAATAAAAACAGAGCAAGTAAATGCTGTTTCAAAATATCTGTAACATTGGCAAATAGATCAGATCCTCGTAATTCTTCATTTTTACAGGAAATTCAAACACATATCCACCTCTTCAGTGATGAAGAATTTTTGCTCTTTCACTTTGCTGCTTAGATTGGCATTTGTCCCATGAGAAATCACTGAACAGATTTAATTTTGTTTATTCTTTCTTTTGAGACAGCATATTTATTCTCCACCAGAATTATCCAAAGAATGAAATGAATTTCAACCAGAGATGTAAGGACCTAAAAAATTTAGGTCAAAGCTAACATATAAGACACTTTGTCTTGCTGACATTGGTCTGTTCACGTTTTTCTTCTGAAAAGAAAATAACTATATGTTGATGTTTCAGAATTAAAAGTAAACCGCATCACTTACTGAGGTTGTTTCCTGTTACTCTGATATAAAAACTTCTATTTTTCTTCGTCTAGGGCATTCTGCTCATATCCAAGACAGCTCGATAGACACAGGTAACCTAAAAGTTCTGTGCTGGATTCAGAGTATGGTGACCTAACTTGGGCTAGATTGTACAAGCTGGCCCAGGGGAAATGTTACTCTAACCAGAGCAAGAGCCACTGGCCTCCAGGAGCTCCTTATGAAGGACAGAAAACAGGGAGCCCTAAGCAGGACAGTAGATTAATATCTAGTAAACTGAATTCTGGGTCAGGCCTTAACTCCTGAGTCATTTTGGCTAAGTTACCAAATTTCTCTTGACCTGTTTCCTTGATTATAAAATGGAAATAATAGACCAGAAAATCTCTAAGTTCCTGCCAAATTTAGGAGTTCCAGGCTCCCATGGTACTCTGTGCCGGGGACCTTCCTGGTGTCTGCTCTCACAGGAGGGCAGTGAAACAGCAATGCTGCTTCACTCTCTGCATCTTGCTGGGGGGGGACATTCCCACTGAGCCCCCTGGACACAAGGGCTGAGCACTGTCAGCTCTTTCCCAGGAAGCAGTTTAAACACTTCACAGTTGTCAGAAATGCCGCTCTGGTGGCCTCTCTATGTTCTTGAGGTGTTTCACTGAAGCGGGATTCAGGTTCTCTGATGTTTCCTTTTCTTAAGATGATATTACAAGCTTTGTATGTTTTCTTCTGATGGGGAGAGGGAAGAGTTCAGTTCTCTTGAATACAGTTCACCTGTCAACTTAGAAAGACTTTTCAGTAACCTTAATTCCTTCTGTGTGCAACTAGGGCTAATAAGAGAACAGGGTTAAACTGGGCCATGAAAAAGCCAAGATTATCATACTTCACGATATTTAAAAAAAAAAAACAACAAAGGTGGAAAACCAGAGCAAATGATAAGGCCATCATGGCCACTGAAGTTTTGCACTGACTTGTGAAGCCAAGGGTATTTTCTAAACTGCCTTAGGCCAATTTGGTTATCTGTAATTATCTTTGGTAGATATCTTAGCTTCCCCTAGTTCAAGGTAAGTGGGGCCATAGGTTTCCTCCCACAAAACATTTTCAGGTGGTATTATAAAGTAAATAAACCTTAAACTAAACTCTGCCATAGTTACCAACACGTGTTAGCAAGCTGGCAAAAAAGTTGTACAATCTGTTTTGTAAACTTGATGAAGAGCCACATCGTTGTCCTTTCAGGCACACACTTCTTCAGCACCTTGCATAAAAGATACACTAGAGGCAGGTGTGGTTCTTTGCTGATGGCATGATTCATCTAGTTAAAGTTGGGCAAAAAAATCCTCCTGTAAGGATCTGAACAATGGACCAATTGGATTCTAATCTATAGGCTAATTGGGCTCGCTGGATTCTTATGTACTGTTTGTGTAAGAGCAAGATTACCTACATAATATTTCTATCCAATCCACATATTTTGAGCACAACCATTTGCACCAAAGAAAACCCATTTCTAACTTGCATTATTTTAATTATCAATGTTTCTGCTGTTGACCAGTAATAAAGATAGCCAAACCAATTATAGTGACTGCCTCTGGACTGTTACCTTCCAGTTAGAATCTCTCAGATAATAACTTGGACTGTCACAGGCACCGACCAATCAGAACAGATTCTTGTCTTAGCTGATGCTAAATTGAGGAAGGCCCCTACTGAGCCAGAGTTGTATCAGAGAGCTGCCAAGGCAATAGGACTTGAGTAGCTAA
Organism: Tursiops truncatus; assembly: GCF_011762595.2. Lineage (NCBI taxonomy): Eukaryota > Metazoa > Chordata > Mammalia > Artiodactyla > Delphinidae > Tursiops > Tursiops truncatus. Next base: position 25,578,027 of record NC_047034.1, on the reverse strand, counting down.
GATCTGGGAGAGAAGGGAACTACAGAGAGTTGAGAAGATGCTTTTCTTACTCAGGTCATCTGCTGAGAATACAGCAGACCTTTTGGCAATATTATGGGAATTTGTGTTCAGGGCTGCTAAGGTAGGCAGGACTTGAGAGGTCAAGATCCTGGAGAGAAGGAAGTTATAGAAAAGTGAGCTAGATACTCCAGTATATTTTCTTTTGAAGCATTTGACAAATATTACTGTACAGAACAAGAAACTAAGGAGCTAACTAAAAAAACACTGAAGAGTTTTCAGTATCACAATGCTGACTAAAAAATATTGGCATTCAAAGCCCACCAAGGAGAAGAGGCATGACCAGATACCCCTTTGGGATCCTTAGAGAGCTACATGTAGGAGTAGAGGTAAACCCAAAGTAGACCAAGCCATACAAAAACTCAGTAAGTCTTTGATTGGGTTATGGTGATCACCCCCATTCTGCCTACCAGAGGATAAGGTCACTGAAGGAAGAGAGTATTTTCAAGAGTCTCTAAATTTTTTCATATTTTTTTTCAATAAAGAATTACCAGGCATACCAGAAAACAGGTCCAAGAGAAAAAAATAGGCAATGGAAAAAAAAACCCACTTATAAATGACCCACTTATTGGTGTTATCATTCATAGACTTTAAAATAACTGTGATTGGTATGTTGAAGAAAATTGGTGACATGATGAATAATTTCATCAGAAAACTGGAATTTTTAAAAACCAAATTCTGGAACTTAAAAAATGAAATAATGGATATTAAGAGCTCAATAGATGTATTTAACTGCAGATTAGATGCATTACAAGAAAGAATTTGTGAAAATGGAAAACAGATCAGTAGAAAATATTCAAGTGGATGCATGATGCACAGAGAGCAAAAAGGCTGAAAATACTGAAAAGAGCATAAGAGACACATGTAACATATATTACTCTACATAGCAACATGTGACTGGAGTCCCAGAAGAGGAGAAGAAGGAATAAGGCAGGAACAGTATTTTCTGAAAATGATCAAAGACATCAAAACATGGATTCAAGAAGCCTTGTATGCCCCAACTAGGATGCATACAGAGAAAACCACAACTAGCCTCAATGTAGTAAAACTGCTGAAAACAAAACCAAAGAGAAAAATTGTGAAAGCAGCCAGAAAAAAAAATTCATTAATTTCAAAGGAGCAACAATAAGACCAATAGCTCACTTCTCAGAAGAAACAATGGATGCCAGAAGACAATGGAATATCATATTAACAGTTTGAAAGACTATAACTGCCAACGTAAAATTTCATAAATCCAGCAAAAATATTCATCAAAAGTTGATGTGAAATAGACATTTTAACACAAACAAAAGTTGAGAGAATCAATCACCAGTAGCCTAACATTAAAAGAAATACTAGAAGTATTTATACATGTAGAAAGAAAATGATCCCAGAAATGCAAGAAGGACTAGAGAGTGACAGAAAAGGTGAATATGTGCTTAAGTTGAAATATATTAAAAATATAAAATGGATTAATAGCTGGATAGAGAGATGAATAGATATGTAATAAAGCAAATATAGAAAAATGTTGATTAGAGAGTCTGAATAAGGGTTATATGGGCATTCACTATACCATTTCATAATAAAATGTTGAGAAAAATATATGGACAAATATAAATGAATATTGATCACACAAAACAACAAAAATGAAGTCTCATGGAGTCTAAAATATATGTAGATTACATGTATGACCAAAATAATACAAAAACTGGAAGAGGGCTAAATGACTTTCAAGTGTTATAAGGTCACAGCAACATCTGGAAGTACTAAAAGCTATAATTTTACTGTACTATAGTAAGTCAAGGACATGCATTGTAATTTCTAGAGTAACTAGTAAAATAATACATAGAAGGGGAAATAGAATGAAAAATACTTGATTAATCTAAAAGAAAGTAAGAAAGAGGAGAAAAGAGAACATAAAAGCAGGTGGACCAATAGAAAACAATTCTAAGATGTTAAATATAAACACAAACATATCAGTAAGTGAATTAAATGGAAATTGACTAAATACTCCAACTAAAAGATAATTATTATCCTACTGCACTAAAAAAGAACAAAAGAAATCTAACTATATACTGCTTGTGAGAGACACTCCTTAAATAGAAGGACACAGAGAAGTTGAAAATAAAAGAATGAGAAAAGATACACCTTGTAAATACCAACCAAAATGAGCTGGTGTAGTTCTACTTAGATCAGAGAAAATAGATTTTAAGGGAAGAATCATCATTAAAGATAAATAGGAACATTTTATGATAATCAAAGGATGAATCCACAAGAAAGTTACAATTCTAAATTTGTATATATCTAACAACATAGCTCCAAATGTAAAAAGCAAAAATTGGACAGAATTAAGAGGATAAATAAATCAATCCATAACCATAGTGGGAGTCTTTAACACCACTCTCTAAAGAAATAATAGAACAGGCAGACAAAAAATTCAATAAGGATAAAGAAGATCTGAACAATTACTATTAATTAATTTTACCTGATTGATGTACATAGGCCATTGTACTCAATATTGACACAGTACAGGCTCTTTTTCCAAGTTACCAGAACTGACCATATGCTGGCTCATAAAACAGGTCTTGAAAAATTTCAAAGACCTAAATTTATTCAGAGTAAGTTTTCTTGACCAAAGAGGAACTAAGCTAGTAATCAATGACAAAGAAAATAGAAAAATCACCAAAGATTTGGCAAGTAAGCAATCCACCTATAAATAACCCATGGGTTGAAGAAGAAATTTCAGTGGAAATTAGATAATATTTTGAAATTCAATGATAATGAAAATTTGACACATGAAGTGCTAACCGATCATTCCTGAAGTGTGTATTCCTGATTAAGGCATTTTAAATATTAACTAACTTTCCCTATAGTGTAAATTAGTACTAACTCACATATGTATCACGCTATGTATGCTGAAGGACTGTATTTTAGAGCAAATCGCTGACAGTGACAGGAAAGGAGATAATTATAGTAATGCCAGTGCTTTATGTGGAATTTCCAAATATTAAATAAAAAGCAATGCTTAGATGAAGCTAGTTTGAAAACACACTTGTTCTATCATATTATATTCATCCATCTAAAAATATACAAAAATATGAAAATAATGCACATGTAATTTCTAAAGTGATTTCTCAACATTCAGACATCATTTATTAAACATCAAATTCCCATCTTCTTCCATTTCCCTGTGTATCTCTTTTCCCACATGGAAGTCTTCCTGGCAGCCGAGGGAGGTAGAAGGGATGAAAACCTGGGATGCCATACTGTATATTCTCATATTTTCAACCCGATGGCTTTAGTGTGATCGGAGAAGCTGGAAACTGAATCAGAGACCTCAGGGGCAACCCAAGTGATGAGTCAGCCTGGATGTGAAAGTTATCACTGTTGGCTCCATGTGCTTAATTAGAAGCTAGTGGAATATTATCATCTCCTCTACCAGCAAAAATCTTCACTTGAGAAGCAAGTGGGTTAAGGAAGAACATGCTGAAAACAGAGTTTGTGAACCATAACTGAAAACTGTTTATCCACAGCAACCACCAGCAATAGCGAGGGTGGGAGAAAGTGCAGCCGTTGGCAGTCTTCTCACAGAGCCTGTGTGTAAGCAGCGGGTACTTTCTTTGAAGCTGTATCTGACGGCGCTCAGTCCTGTTCGCTGGCCTTTCTTCCTGAACAGATAGTTTAAATCTGTGTGGATTGTCAGGTTTTCTTCCTCCTAATAATATAGTCATTAATATTTGACTTTCTTTCAGCCTGAAATTTTCAGTAAGTTAATAATAGCTGCCCTCACCAGCTGCCTGTGAGGAAGGTCAGTCTTGCCCACTGCCTCGTGGCTCTGTGCTTCTGCGGGGCAGCTCTGAGAACACCAGGCAAAGAGGCAGGAGCAAGGCTGGTCTCCCCTCACTCCTCTCTCTTGCCCACCTACATTTCCTTTACTGGCTTCCATTTTTCTTTTCCTCCACACCTTCTGGGCCCGGGGGATGTGACGTCACTAAGTCCTAGGCTGGATAGAAAGATTCCTCTTTGGTCATCAATGGGAGGGAGGTGGCATTTTAGCTCCAGAAAGAAAGGAGCCAGGCTGTTGAAGGAAGTGAGTTTCACCTTTATCCTTACCCTGACTCTTGTGGAAGATACAAATCAATTAATTCACCCCATTCTTATTCAGCATCTTGCCATCCTAAGGTCCCTTCCCGACTCTTCGGAATTCCTTCTCTAATAAAGTACGGTGGTAGAAAATTCAAAGTTTTGCTTGTGTGTGTAAGGGGTGGGGGGGTGCGTATCCTTCCCTGGAGAGGGTCCTAACACTTTACAAAAATAATCTAGATTAATTCAACATCATCAGAGTATGAAGAGGTTAAATAAATTAGCCTAGATAGACTAAGTGATGTAGACAAGGCCACACAGTGAATTTAGAAGTAAAGTCAGATTAAAGATAGAGTCCCTACTTCATACTGACTTTTCCTGCCATATTCCTTGGGAACTATGAGATATGAGATTATTTTCTGATTTTATTTTTTCTGGACAGGTTAACCTGGCTAAATAGCTGGGGGCACACAACCGACTTATAAATAAATAGGTAACTGTTAGTGGTATAATTTTTGTGACCCGAAAAGTTTCTACTCACAGATTTTCTATATCTATAATTTACTTACAAATAAATCAAGGGCCCGGGAGGCAAAGATGACAGCATCGCTTCAGAAAGCATGTGTTTCTTGGGAACAGCTTATTAGTACACATGGCTTTCAGATTAACCAATTGATGTCCTGGGCCTGAAGGGATAGAAAACTGCGCAGAAGCTTGTTTTGTTGGGGTTTTGCTTGTGGTGTTCAGGCTGGTAGGTCTGATGCCCGGTAAAGTGTGGAGGTGATTATGGATGCCAGGTAAACAGTGTGGAATGTGTGAAGAGGCCATTTTCCTTGGGGGAACTCTCCCTCCCTCAAGATTCTGCTGGGGCTTGGCCAGGGTGGGAGCATCACTTTCTCCCCAGCTCTTTGACCTTTCAGTGCGCACTCTGTTTCCGGCTGGGTGGCTGCGCGCCATTAAGTAGACTGTAGACAGACGACCCCCACTCTTGCTAAGAATATGGCAGTTTGGGGGACTGTGTGTCTTAAACTTCCATTCTCTAAGCCCCAGAGCAGAGCATTCACAGGCATTCCTTCCAGTTCTGGAATTCCTTGGGATGAAGTTGTGGGTTTACCTCGCAGAACTGAAAAGGTAGAGCATTTCGCCAGGGTGCTGACCTCACACCTGTGAGCTGAACTGGCTGAGCCCTGGGAGTGACATCTGCCCCAATCTTCTGCTTTATAAAGTGATTATTTGAATTGAAGAAAGAGCATTGATCATTTGGCCCACATCCTGATTCCTAAATAAGACTCGTTTGCAATAAATGTATTGAATATCTCACATTTGAGGTCTGAGTTCTTCACACATCTAAGCTTTCTGAGTTGGGAAAAATACATTACTCTGTAAAGTACAAAACCTGTAACCCTATATGACCCAAAGAATAGGTTGAACGCTGGGTTCGTTGTAAATAACATATGAATGACACCTGGTATGATACCTGTGAACTCGGTGCCTGAGTTGCTCAGTGCCTGAAGCCAATTTGGCAGGAGCGTCTTCTTCTTTTGCCAATAACTTGTCAAAAACGGACTTGGAGTTCCTTCCAAACTCCCAGAAGAACATTGAAGACAAGGTAGCTTATGTAGCCTTCAGACTTCACAAGGGCAAGGGCTGGCTCCTGGCCCACTTGAAAAGCCACACTGAATTAGAGAAGGAATTCCAAAGAGCTGGGAAGGGACCTCAGAGGGCAAGATGCTGAATAAGAGTGGGATGAATTAACTGATTTGTATCTTACAACAAGAGTCAGGATGAGGATAAAGGTGGAATTCACTTCCTTCAACAGCTCAGGCTCCTTTCTTTCTGGAGCTAAAATGCCACCTCCATCCCGTGATGACCGAAGAGGAATCTTTCTATCCAGCCTAGGACTTAGTCATGTCACATCCCCAGAGCCCAGAAAGGAAGGCAGGCGATGCCAGGTCGCTTACAGGTATTCTTAGAGGAAGAATGAACTACTTAGCCCAATGGAGACAAGGTGCTGAGGAGGGATTGGGCACTGCCTAATAATTAAAATAGAGACCAAGCCCATGTGATGTGCGTGCCAAGCACTTTTAGATGTTTTATCTTAGACATCCTGGCAATCCTTGAGGTCAGAACCATTATCCCCATTTCACAGATAAAACAGTAGCTTAGAGAACTTAAATAATTTACACAAGGCAGTCTAGTGTAGTGTGTGATGGAGGGGACTCTGAAACCACATCGAGTGGGTCCAATTCTTGGCCTTGCCACTTAGCTGTGTGATCTGGAGAAAAGCTTTTAACTTATTTATGTTTCCATTTCCCCATCTGTGGAAGACAGATAATAATGTTATGTACTACACAGAGTTGTGATGAAGGTTAAATAAGCCCTTAGACTGGGCTGGCACGTGGCAGGTACTGTTCAGCATCTGTTGTGGTGGTTGCTTGTTTGTAGCTGTGCTGAGAGATTTGAAGCTAGATTAATTTGATGCTAGGGTTCTTTGTCGCCTGCTGTTTTATGATTTTATAAACTCAAGTGGAAGAAATTTCTTCTTTCTCTGGCATCTGAAAAGAGATGATAATCCTGCTTTAGCATGCAAAGCTATCATGGATTCATATTTACCTACAGAGCACTTTTTAAAGGGAAGATAATTACCATACTGAGCTAGGAGTTAGATTTCACATCAGAATTAGACTTCGGGACCTGAAGTATCAACGACTGCCTTTTTTTCTAAGACTAGCCGTATATTTAGAGGCATATAGAAGTCCGAAATAATCCTGTTCCTTTACCAACACACAGACAGAGGATTGTCAAGCCCTTTGCTAAATTTGGCGCTGCTACACTTCTGTCTTTAGAACCAGCAATTGCTTCATCGTGCACACATTGTGTTTCCCTGATATTTTGGTAGCTCTTGCACTGCTGCGCATTCATAGGATGCCAGGTGTACATCGATACAGTTCTCTGAGCATTTAGCCATTGAGGATCCAGCTAAGGTAGCATGCACTTCAGATAAGACGAACTCCAGACCCAGGACAGATAACCACGGTTTGCTTTTCCGATAAGAAAATCACTGTATCTCTTGTTTTATAACTACTTGATACGAAAGGTCATTGTAGCGTGATTTCTTCCAACAAGAGATTTTAAATTTAGTGAAAAACTAGATAAAACATATACACTTTCTTACATCTTTTTGAGAACAGCGTCGAATAAGGGGCTGTTATGTTTAAAAAAAGCAGTAGGGAGGGTGGGAGGGAGGGAGACGCAAGAGGGAAGACATATGGGAACACATGTTTATGTATGACTGATTCACTTTGTTATAAAGCAGAAACTAACACACCATTGTAAAGCAATTATACCCCAATAAAGATGTTTAAAAAAAAAAAAAAAGCAGGAACAATTATCCTGGAAAACCAGGACTCGTTTATGTTGGACGGCAGGCTCCGTAAGATCAAAATTAGGTTTGTCTTGTTCCAGGGGTTTTATACATATTTGTTTGATTGAATGAATGAGTGAATGTATGAAAATAATAGTTACGATCGTAGACATTATCTGAGTATGAGGAGAATGCCCTCTGGATAAGGAAAGAGAAGTAAAATGTCTGGGGAACTAAAGAACACAGGGCATCAGCAGGTACCAAATCCTTCCTTGTCAGGAGCGGTGTCTCCCTGAAAACCTATCTGTATTCATTGGAAAAGAACTTCGTGCTGAGCTCTTTTTTAAACTACACATGCATTGTCCTAATTTATCTTTTAAAAATTACATCTAGATTTTCATGTATCATTTTTCCTCATGCGTATCTCTGATTAACACACAGCTTTCATGTCTATTTGGTTGTGTATGATATGAAGTAAACTTCTGATTTTTATAAGGTACCATGATTTTCATGCTCTCTTTGGGTGGTGCCAACCACCCTGTGTATATACCACACGTCGAGTGAGTTTTTAAGACACTGGCTTTTCCCAAATTCGCCATTTACATTCTTGAAAGCGCTTCCTTTTTCCCACACAGATCTAACTAAATATTAGAAGTATTTGACCTTTCATTTTAAGACATGTTTGATGTTCTGACTCTTTTCAACAAAGGTCTCTGTTCTCAAATCCGTTCTATGGAGAGAAATCCTCAGTTCTTTTGAGAGGGATAAAAATCCTCTCTGAAGTCCACCAGACCAAAGATCAAGGCATCAGAGCCCCACTTATCTGCAGAGTGATTACTGTCTGTTAAAGAAGGCTCCATGGTGATGGGGATGCTTCAGCCCTTGGATAGACCGATGGGTCTGGAGCGAGAACTTGGGAGTTTTACTCTTGGCTTTGCCACGGGGTGGCTGTCTTGCCTTGTGAAGGTTTGAACATCAGGCTCTTCTCCTGTAAGGCTCTCGTAGTTCTCCAAGGCCCATTCAGCTGTACTGTGGAATTTGATGTCACATGGCTCCACTGGGGCCCACCCCAGGCATTAGCCAGAGGCATTTCCTAAGATGTTCCGGAGATGATTGCCGATGGCCATCTCCCAACTGCCAGGTGCAGCCAGTGCGAGGACTTCCCAGGGAAAAGAACCTGGTCCTGCTTTGGTCATTTTCTTCTACCGCTGGAGACTACTTCATGAAACACCAATTTCCAAGCTTTCAGAGCTGTCCTGTCCCCTCCACACACTCTCTGAGCAGGGTTGGTGAGGACAGGCCAGGAAGGCAGTGCTTCAGATGTGGGGAGAGTGGAGGCCCTGGGCTTAGATCTGTCTGGGAGCTTCCACCCACCGTCACTCCCTCCGCTCCACTGGGCATAGATGGCCCCATGCTAGGGCTTCCTCTCCAACCCCTCCACTTGCCTCCCTGTGCACTTTGCTCTCCCCTCTTTTCTCTCTGCTCTTTCCCTCCTTCCTCTCCTCAGTTAAGATTATACCTGTAACCCAATTTCATTCTTTTTTATGGCTGAGTAATATTCCATTGTGTATATGTACCACAACTTCTTTATCCATTCCTCTTTTGATGGACATTTAGGTTGCTCTCATGTCCTGGCTATTGTAAATAGTGCTGCAATGAACATTGGGTCACTTGTGGAAACATGGATGGACCTAGAGACTGTCGTACAGAGTGAGGTCAGTCAGAAAGAGAAAAACAAATACGGTATATTAACACATATATGTGGAATCTAGAAAAATGGTATAGATGATCTTATCTGCAAAGCAGAAATAGAGACATAGATGTAGATATCAAACGTATGGATACCAACGGGGAGGGGGTGGTGGGACGAACTGGGAGATTGGGATTGACATATACACTACTGATACTGTGTATAAAATAGATAACTAATGAGAACCTACTGTATAGCACAGGAACTCTACTCAGTGCTCTGTGGTGACCTAAATGGGAAGGAAATCCAAAAAAGAGGATGCTGATTCACTTTGCTGTACAGTAAAAACTAGCACAACATTGTAAAGCAACTATACTCCAATAAAAATTAATTTAAAAAAACTCCAAATGGATTAAAGACCTAAATGTAAGGCCAGACACTATAACACTCTTAGAGGAAAACATAGGCACAACACTCTATGACATAAATCACAGCAAGATCCTTTTTGATCCACCTCCTAGAGAAATGGAAATAAAAACAAAAATAAACAAATGGGACCTAATGAAACTTAAAAGCTTTTGCATAGCAAAGGAAGCCATAAACAAGACAAAAAGACAACCCTCAGAATGGGAGAAAATATTTGCAAATGAAGCAACTGACAAAGGATTAGTCTCCAAAATATACAAGCAGCTCATGCAGCTCAGTTTCAAAAAAACAAACAACCTAAACCCAAAATGGGCAAAAGACCTACATTTCTCCAAAGAAGACATACAGATTGCCAACAAACACATGAAACGATGCTCAGCATCACTAATCATTAGAGAAATGGACATCAAAACTACAATGAGGTATCACCTCACACTGGTCAGAATGGCCATCTTCAAAAAATCTACAAACAATAGATGCTGGAGAGGGTGTGGAGAAAAGGGAACCCTCTTACACTGTTGGTGGGAATGTAAATTGATACAGCCACTATGGAGAACAGTATGGAGGTTCCTTACAAAACTAAAAATAGAACTACCATTTGACCCAGCAATCCCACTACTGGGCATATACCCTGAGAAAACCATAATTCCAAAAGAGTCATGTACCACAATGTTCATTGCAGCACTATTTACAGTAGCCAGGACATGGAAGCAACCTAAGTGCGCATCGAAAGATGAATGGATACAGAAGATGTGGCACATATATACAATGGAATATTAGTCATAAAAAGAAACGAAATTGAGTTATTTGTAGTGAGGTGGATAGACCTAGAGACTGTCATACAGAGTGAAGTAAGTCAGAAAGAGAAAAACAAATACCGTATGCTAACGCATATATATGGAATCTAAAAAAAAAATGGTACTGATGAACCCAGTGGCAGTGGAATAAAAACGTAGAGAATGGACTTGAGGACACGGGGAGGGGGAAGGGTAAGCTGGGGTGAAGTGGGAGTAGCATGGACATATAGACACTACCAAATGTAAAACCGATAGCTAGTGGGAAGCAGCCGCATAGCACAGGGAGATCAGCTCGGTGCTTTGTGACCACCTAGAGGGGTGGGATAGGGAGGGTGGGAGGGAGACGCAAGAGGGAGGGGATTTGGGGATATATGTATACGTATAGCTGATTCACTTTGTTATAAAGCAGAAACTAACACACCACTGTAAAGCAATTATACCCCAATAAAGATGTTTAAAAAAAAAGTTGTATGCATATCAACACTAGATAATCATTGTTGAACACACTTATCTGTATAAAATTATATTGTATCTTTACTATTTTAGAATATATTAAAGAGTTGTTTCGTTGTCTATTGAACTTCTAATCAGTAAATAATCCAAAACTGCCAAAAAAAAAAAAAACAACCTTAACATAATAAATAAATAAATAAAATTATACCTGTGGCCTGGGCTGTCCCCATCTCACGATGAGGAAGCTTGGAAAACACGGAGTACAAAAGACTACAGGAGGCTACAAAAGATATTGTAAACTTTGAATATCTTAGATGAACCAATCCTTAACTTTCTACTGGAAGATGAACTGCAGAATGATTTAACCTTAAAAAATTAAGCAATAACTCATAGTATTGTTTATAAAAAAAAAAAGAAAAGGAAAAAGCTATACCAGCTCCTACATGCCTGACTGCTCGAAATAGTGGGAGAGTTTTCTCATTAACAGACTCGGGATCCACACTGGTGGACAACTGAAGTTTTGAAGATGGAGAGGATTGTATACAAGGCACTGTGTACCACTCTCATTACATATTATAATGTTTCTTCATTCCTATGTCAACATGTCTTGAAAATAATGGCCAAATACAAACATTTGGAAAATGTGTAGATTTGTTGGCACAGCACATCAAGAAACATAAATTACTTTTTAACCATCTCTGCGTTGCATCTCCAGAATATAGATGCTTTGTTTCAATGTGAGTGTCTTTGAATTATTAAGGATTTTCGTATGTTTAGTATTTCCCACATGGAAATTCACAGGTAATTTAGATATGATTCTCTTTTTAGTTTTTTTTCTCATTGTTTATAATGATTTGATTACCATTAAACCTTCTTCCTTGCATGTGAATACATACAGTTTTGTATAAAATGTGTCGCTAGAGTTTTAGCAGCTTGGATTTCCTTTCTTTTCAATCATTTTCATTGGAATAGTATCTTCTTATAAGAGGGAATAAGGAAACCACTCTCTCCAGGGCCTACTGCAGAGACAGTGCGGCCTAATTTCTTGTGTCCCCCAAGATAGGCTTAGTCACATACCCAACACACTGTGTTTGGGGCTCAGAATCACACTTAACTGAATGTTCTTTCCTTTACTTTGCTGTCTTAAATCCTTCTGATTTTCCAAAATTTTCCAAATTTTCCAAATCCTCTGGGAAACTCTTCTTAATTCCTGAATTCCTTAATTCCTGATGGAATTCCTTAATTCCATCATCATTTGTATAGTTCCCTATCTGTCCAATAAACCAGAATTTAGCCTTAAAGTCTTCTGTCTCTTAATCTATATCTTGGCTGTATATGTGAGTTGATTTGTTTCTCCAAATCAGTGGATGGCCTTAGGTACCATGTTGTTATTCTACTTTTTGGTGTCCTCTGAGGACGGTAGGAGCATCATAGAATGTTACAGATGGGAGCTGTCTATGGGATCAGATGAACCAATGCTTTTAAAAAACACAATGTGTAACTGTAAAGCTCCAATTTCAAATGAAATCCTCAACGTATAAAACAAATAAAAGCAGAGCTACTCTGGTTGAAGGAGGCTCTGACTTTCCTCGTACCGCCCAGGTGGCGCCGGGGCTCCACAGCCTCTGATTTCCTCTAGATGAGGGAACTGAGACCTGGAGATCAAATCAGTTGCCCAGCACTTTGGTGGAAGAATGAGCCGTCATTGCTTTGAAGCTTTGACATCACTAGAGATGTGTGTGGAGACCGCTGGTAGTAAAGCCCAAACAGAGCACAAGGACACCACTGCTTCACCCTGTGGCCTTGCAGGTTGGGTTCTCTGGAGGCCAACACGGAGCTGGACTTGGCCATGAAGGGTGTTTACTAGAGATTAAGCCTGTAGAAATGAGGAGGAGGATGCAGGATTATATAGAGGAAAATGTCAAACTGCCAAACAGGCCCAACAGAGCCTCCGTCAACCCCACAGGGAAGCTCTGGAGCATAAATGACCATCTTGGTGACCTGTATTGGACTTAATGGCTGGACCCTTGAACCCCCATCAACCATTAAATGTGGGTCACCCTGGGAAGGCCATACTCTTGGGTAAAGTGGCTTTCTGCAGCTGAGGCAAATCCTAAAAGAGCTGACAGCTGGAGGCTGACTGCTCACAGCTGGGGCAAGAAGACCTCCCTTGAAGAAAGATCTAGAAAGCACACCTGCACGTCCAGTACCCATGGCCACTAGTGTTCTGGTGAACACAAGAGATAGTGGAGAGGCAGGTGGTGGCAGCAGCTTTCCCAGCTGTCTGCCAGGCCACTTCAGACTTCTCATTAGAGTCCCAACTCCATAGTACTGAGTGTGATGCTTGCTGAATAAACGTTTTGACAAATAGGCCAGTCCTTAAGGTAGCTTCTCCTTTGAGTTTTAAGATGGAAGCCTTTTAAGATGGAATTCATTTCCATCTCTGTTTCACCAAGTTTCACATTCGGGGCTTCCCTGGTGGCGCAGTGGTTGAGAGTCCGCCTGCCGATGCAGGGGACGCGGGTTCGTGCCCCGGTCCGGGAAGATCCCACATGCCGCGGAGCAGCTGGGCCCGTGAGCCATGGCCGCTGAGCCTGCGCGTCCGGAGCCTGTGCTCCGCAACGGGAGAGGCCACAGCAGTGAGAGGCCCGTGTACCGCAAAAAAAAAAAAAAAAAAAAAAAAATGACCACATTCACCTGTTGGGGCTTAATTTGGTACAGTGGGAAATGCAGCAGATTATGTGTGGAAAGATCTGGATTCTAGATCTCATTTTGGAAGTTATTAGCTGTGTCCTGAGAGCAAGCCATTTATCCTTTCTGAGCTATGATTCCTCGTTGTAGATGGGGTCTTGATACCAAACGAAACACTTTAAAAAGTATTCAACAGTATTTAAAAAGCCCCTTAGATCGTGATGTACCTCAGAGTTGCTGTGGGCCCTTTTCCTTTGGCACTCCATCCATCCATCCATCCACCCAACCATGTATTCATCCATCCATCCATTCATACATTCATTCATTCAATTATTAGTGTCATTCCTAACTTTCAACTTACAATTCCTCCAAACTTTTTAAGCCAAGTAAATGGGAGATTCTGTTCTCTGCTAATTTAAGTGGTCCTTCTCCAGGAGATTTAGTGCAAACTCTGTTCCCACTTCTTGCATCCCATCTCTGTAAGGACACTTCTTTGCCACCGTTGATTGCAAATGTGACAACTTTCTGAGCCCCAAACACATCAGTTTATCAAAACCCAACTCCGCTATATAGTACATCCCACTGGGTTCACCTCACTCTGGTGCTTTCTTTGCTTTTTTTGTCCTGTTAACCTCCTTTTTAGGTTAGCGCTTGGCGATTTTTTCTCTTCATTATTCATTAAGACCTAACTTTCTGACTAAATCCCAGATGTTATGACTTATTTAAAATTTTTTCTTTATTGTTAAGTGTATCATGCCTACAAAATACTATGTGAAACGTATTAAAGACCAACAGAGCAAACATCTATGTAACAACCACCCAGGTTAAGAAATACTCTTATGATATATTTAGCCACTTAATGTACATTTATTGGGTACCTACTTTGTATCCAAAATTTGGGGATGTATAACAATGATTGAGAGATCATCCGTCTCCATAAAACAGCTCACCACCATCTACTAGGGAAGAGAGAAGGCTGATAAATAATTGCAATGTATAAAGGTACTTGCAATAAGAAATACAAACAAAATGTGATTTTGTTTGTATCACATTTTGTGTAGGACCATTACCTACACCTGCGAGAGATAGAAAGGCTTCTAAGAGGATGTGGCTTTGGACTAGGCTTGAAGGGACGGTTTGTCTGGGGATGAAGAGAATTCTAGGCAAAGGCAACAGCAGTGTAGTCTCAGAGCTGTGAAAAGCATGGCACATTTGGAAAGTGGCAAGTCAGTCCTTCTCATAAGTCTCATTTTGTTTCTGTGACACTGCTGTCTCCTGGTTCCCCTCTTACCACTCCAGCCACACATTTTCAGTTTGTGTTGTCACCCACCCGCCATCAGTGCTGGTGTTCTCACAGGTGTCCCATTTGGATTTCTTCTCTTTTCATTCACTCATTTACTCACTCCACACTGATGAAGAAACGGGTCTTCAGAAAGTCCAGCCTGCGTCAGAATCATAAGGTGCAGATTCTGGTCCCCAGCCGCTCAATCAGACTCTTTGGGGTAGGTCCCAGGATCTGCAGTTTAATGCTGTCACCAGCTATTTCTAATGCAGATGATCGGGACACTTGGAGAAACATGGTGAAGGGATTCCTTGTATGGAGAGAGGAGTGTTGTAGAGAACATTCAGGAATTGGTCAGAGATGGTCTTGTGCTGTCTACCTTCAGGTTTGTTTTCCAGCCAGCCAGCCCCTTCCTCGCGTTAACCTGCCTGCTTCAGATCCTCTCTTCCTGTTCCTTCTTCCTCCTCATACGCCTCCACCTGTTCCTGGCCATCTGCAGAGCCCCGTGTGTGTGTCACAGCCCTGCTCCAGGCCACTGCCTCCCTCGGGCACAGTCTGTGTCTGGGCTCTGTCTGCGGAGTGCCCCAAACAAAGGAGCGCGGCACACAAAGTTGACAGTCACACTGAAAGCTTCTGCCTAGCCTCCTACCCTCTTCCTTCTGGGGGCTTCTGTCCTGAGGCAAGAAAAAAGAAACAGGAACCCCCCCTAAAAACCTGGGGAAGGCGGGATCAGGGATGGCATCAGAGGCAAAGGGCGCTGTTGGTCTGATTTTCACTTCCATCGCTGAGAGCATTTGAATAGTTTTAAGACATGCAAACTGTGAGAGTAGACATTTTCACTGAAATATGTGAATGTAGATGTTAGCCTCGTGGGGATGTACGCCTGCATCTGTTTGTCTACAAGTGCTTACTTGCAGAGTCACACACATATCCAGAACCTTGGTTCTCTTGGCTTTGTCTGCACCAAATGTGTATATGGATGTATAATGAAAGATTTTAAACACTTGATTTTGATAGTCTGTTTTGCAGCTGCTGTGCTCAGAAAATTCATTCCTCAGCTACTGTGTGTTAATGAGAGTTCTAGCAAGTGTTTCTCTGCTGCTTTCTTTTCGTAAAGCTCCTCTCTTTCCCCTCTCTCTCTCTCCCCCCCTCCCTCCCTGCCTGCCTCTGCTCTTCCCTCCCTCTCTCTCTGAGATAGCAGACAAGAGAGAAACTGGAGCAGCTTCCCCTGAGAAGCGTGCTTGTGTGTGCAGATTGGCAGGATCCCGTGAGTTCCTCTTCCATCAATGCAGCGTTCTTGGAGGGAAATGCAATGTTGGAGCAGGGGCTGAGCTGGACCAGGAAGGTGGCTGGAAGCTCAGGAAGGCTGGGATCCTGGTTTAGCCAAAGGCTGGAATCACAGGAATGTTTCACCAGGGTCTGCTCTGAGAATTCCCAGACCCCCATGGATTTTAGAATTTCCCAGCCTTTTCTCCTTCACCTTCGCACTCTCTTACTTCCTCCTGAGATGGCCCCAGATCTGCAAGAGACATTTGAGAGAAGCTATTTATTAACAGATGTGAAGAAATGGATTCTGCACTTGATTATTTAGCCATGAATTATCAATGATGATGGATTGGAAAGCGGTGTAAGTAACAGTTATATATGTACCTGTAGTTAGATGGTCTGTTTTAGTTGCTTCTTTTTTTTTTTTTTCTTTTCGTTTTAACTTTTCTGGTGAATTTCCTTTTGACAAAAGTGAAAAGAAAATGTATAAAGTGTAGAGAAGTTAGAAGTTAGGAGGGTCCAGATTATATGAGCTTTCTCCTTTTTCAGTTGACTTGCAGAATACATCAGCTGTATCAAATGAGACACGCAAACTACCTACAGAGAATCTGCAAACATCCCCTGCAGGATGGGGCTAAAACAAGAAATAAATGAACCGGGGATCTGAACTGACAATCATTGCTATAATCAGACTTATTCAGAGGTGCTAAGTAATTTGACATTGGCTCATTTTAGAATCAAAGACAGAACTGACATGTGCTCTCTTCACAAGATCTTAAAAATGAAGTTAGCCTGTGGCTTTCGGAACAGGTTGTTTCTGGCTACATAAATATGAGATGGATTTTTTTCCCCTAATGTTGTTCAATGTTAACTATATTTACGTTCCACTTCAGCTTTTCTTGAGACAGAACACCTCCCATTCTAGAACGTAATGTCTGGTCACCCTAGGGCGGTATGACACTGGCATTTTGAAAGCTAGTCATTGCCAGTCAGAGGATTTTCCATCTTTCTGTGCTAGGGCTTGATTTAAGCACTTAATTTCTAGTATTTGGTGGGCAGGGGGAGAAACAACAAGTAACTTGAAGACCCAAATCAGTTCATTTCACAGGAGGAAGGACTAGCTATCTAAAAGATTAGAAATTGGAATTAAAGGATATGATTTGCCTTTTTTTCGAAATTTGAAATGAGGTTAATTTTGTATTGAAAGAGTAACAAACTTTGTTGATTTAAGGAAAAAAACACTTCAAAGGAAACTTTTAATACCATAAATCACTTAGGTAAGAACATCAAAACAGATGGCTGATATGTTTTTATGACTCGTTGCAACTTTCTGTTTTAGAGTCCATACAGCAGTGTTATTACAAATATGTCTGGCTTAAAACTTGCTTAAGTTATTTGGAAGTGGGATTTCTAACACGGACACTGTAATGAGCTTTTCTGAGTCATGTTTGCCTTTCTTCCTCATCACATCCATACCCCAGGCAGGGCTGTTGCCCTTCCCACCCACTCATCCCCCTGCCTGTCTCCCAGCCCCCATCCTTCCCTCTGAGTCTTGGAACATCATGAAAGACCCTTCTAAAGATTCCCTTTAGCACTCCCTGCCCAGCTCTGGACAGAGGGTGTACTGTAATGCAACACACAGGGCTGCCAAATTCGGAATTGAATGAGCTCAGTTGATTCCTGAATATTAAATCAGTTCTGTGAGCCATTGAATGAGATCATATCTTACAAAGCTGACCCAAAGTGTTCCTAACTTTATTGATGGGCATTTAACATTCTTCAAGGGCTGCAGCGCTGGGCACCTGAGGGGACCAGCCTAAAGCCAAACAAAATCCCCAAACTCTCTCGGATTCCTGCTGGTCAGATATACCTAGAGCCACGCCTTTTAAAATATGTCCTTTGTTATCAAGGGAAATCTGAGACAGAAAACACATGTTGGCAGTGTCACGTGAGTGCCGCTGCACATGAAGCGGCTGTATCACAAGGGGAAACGCTTTCGATCTTGTGCCGTTTTGTTTTGGTTTCTTGTTTAGATGGATTCTGTCAGACTCGAGCATCTGGAAGAGATTTGGAGGGGACTGAAAAACCTAAAGCAAAACATGCAGGGAAAAGGGAAATAATTTGAAAGCAAAGTCAGCCTAGAAATGGACTCATTCTCTTACCCAAATTCCATTTCCCATCCTTGGTTTTGGTTTCCTGTTAAAGCAGACACCGATCATAGCCTTCCTGGGTTCAGGGGGATAGAAATTCCTTCCTACTGCTTTTAGATTTTGAGCAAAGGAGGACGATCTCTCCAGAAACAGAAAAGAAAAGCCAATGAGAAACAATCTTTTACGTGTCTGCTCACTTAGAGGCAGCAGCTACCCTCGCTTTCCCCATCCCCCTCCTGCCCAGCCCAGGCTCTCTGTGCCTCAGAAATGTCCCCTGGAACCTCAAGTGTGTCCTATTAAGACAAAAGGATCAACTGCCAAGGGCAGGGTTTTCGTGGAGGGTGTGAGTGCTTTTTAGTGGTGAGTGAGCAAGGGGGGGGCCAGTAACGCTCACACCTGCGAACAGTCTTTGAGAGAGGCAGCTGATTGGCATCAGTAGAACTACTGAGCGGTTAAAAAAATACTGGAAGTCAAGGTGAGAGAAAGAGGAGAAAGAAAGGGAAGGAGGAGGGCTGTCTCTGAGGAGTTTCAGGCAAAGTTCTGTTGAGTCCCCAAAAGGTCTAAATAATGCCCGACTTCAGTTAAGGTAGTCTGGAACTGATCACTACCTTGCAGATGGAACGGAACCTTCATCGTGGCCCAAGGTTCTGCTGAAAAGCTTTGCTGGAGATGCGCTGCCTGTTCTCTCGCTCTGCTCGGCGGCCCCTTCTCTGACTGTGTGCAGCTCTGGATCTCCATCTTCCCCGGTGACTGCTTCTGCTCTGTGAGTGGGAGCTTAAGGAAGGTTCTAAAACCAAGGATGGTCCTCAGATCTGTCACTGAGGAAAAGAGCTTCCATTAGGGTCCTCTTCACTCTTCTTAGCAGACAGCTCGCCTGGGTCTAGTTTGTGCCTTTGGTCTGCACGGATGGGCCTTATTAGCTTTACACCTGTCACAATTCTTCTCGCCTGTGAGCTCACTCCTCCCGGGTCTCGCCTGTACTGCAGGGAGTGCCTCACGTTCCTGGGGCATTTCGCTGCAGAGCCGTGGCCTGTTGACACATCGTGTCCATTCTTAACCTCCTTTGCCCACCCGCTCTCTTGGAGAGACTGCAGGGGAGAAATGTGTCTGCAGTAAATGTGGAGAAGGAATCTGCCGGGTGAAAAATGTCTCTGCAAGCTTTCCTAAGGAGGAAGGGCTTGCCTTCTGTCACTGCCTTCCTCTAGGAGTCCAAGAAGAGCTGCTGTTGGATTACAGCTAAATTCAGCAGGACCCACAGTTACTCTGCACAGTTGAGCTATTGGCCAGTAAATCACTTAGCGTCTCTAAGCGTCTCTTCTTTGCCTCAGTAAAATGCATGCACAGCTTACCTCCTCAGGTTTTGCGAGAGTTCAATGATGATACATGACCAGGCTTAGCACAGTGCCTGGTCATATCCTTGGGAGGACGCTGACCTCGCGTTCTGCTGGTAGCCGTGGGCCTGTCGGCCAGACACTTTCAACAGAGGACCCACGTCCTAAGTGATGGGGATCCTGAGGAAGACAGTGTGATAGGACAGAAAGGGAACTGGGTAGGAGTCAAGACCTGGGTGTTTTAGTCCCAGCTCTGTTAGTAATCGCCATGTGACCTTGAGGAAGGTATCACCCCTTCTCCGTGCTCCGTCCCTACTGAAACACTTCTCTGTCCCTAAACAGGTTACTCTGTCACTCACCATGCCTCGATACATGCCGGTCCCTCAGGCAGCTGTCCTCCCCCGCTCCTGTTCCTGGCTAATTCCTTTCTTCTCTTTCCTCTCTGAGATCTACCCTGATCCCCTGTGCCGGATCAGGGCCCCCCCCTGCAATTCCAAGGCACTCGCATCGGCAAGGCTTCGCCCCCCCCCCCCCCCCCCGCCGCCTTCCCCACTGCGCTGTAACCACCTCCGTCTGAAGCTGTGCACTTGGTGTCAAGACCAGGACGCTGCTCCGTAAACACTTGCGGAACGGATGCGTGAGTGAAAGAAGGATGAGTGAAGGGTCCCTGCCGTCACCGTCGTAGGTCTCGAGTGGAGAAAAAATGAAAGAACGTATGTGAAAGGCTTTGATGAGAGACGGCCTTTAGTTTTAAGTTTGTAGGAGGCGCAGTGTACCTTTAGTACTAGTATTTTAAGTTGGTTTCTCGTACTAGGATGCATAAGTTTTAGTGGAACAAAAAAGCATTCTTTTTCGGTACTGTCCTCGTAGTACGGACCCATTCTTTGTCATAGAAACAGGACAAGCTTTATGTGGGCCAGAGGCTCTGATGTTTGAAACTGTGAGCGACCGAACTTCTCATTCCACAGGGAGAGATAAGGCTCTGAAAGCCCAAGCCCCTGGGGGGCAGCCCTGTGTGGCTTCACTCTCCCGGGCATGAGTGGGCGGGGCAGGTCCCAGCCGCCCAGAGGACACAGGAGGGAAATGGGGTTCTCAGAGCAGAGGTGGGAAGTGAGGAAGGAAAGGGGTCCTGGGGCACAGAAAATCAACATCGTTGACTTCCTCAGCTTCATCACGGAGGCATGAAAGAGCAGGGAAGGAAAGAGCAGGGACTCTGGCGTCTGACAAGCCTGAGTTTGGATCCCAGCCCCATATGTGGGTCTTTGCTGCATTTCATGAGCCCTCTCGCTGGAGGTTATGTTTTCCCAGAGCAATGCTTGAACTCTGTCCCGTGATAAAACAGCTCTTCCTTGGTGTTAAGTCTGTTTTTCCTTCAGAAAAAAAATTTTTTTTTATTGCATGAAGAAGAGAAACATGTTTAACAGGAATAGTCGTTCCCAATGGCCAGTCCTGATGCAGAGCCGTAAGAGGGCCAGAGATGACATGAGATCGTGTCCATGGGTGTGCTGTGTTAACAGACAACTCTGTAGGGATGTATATGTTCCTATATATATATACGGAAACGCCCCGCTGCAGCTGCCTTTGCCATTAGAAGGAGTGCACTGTGGATCTATTATTCACCTCTTCAGGTCCAGCCCAGGAGTTGTGTAGGCTCATTTTTCCCTTTCCTCTGACCCTTGATGTCTCCACAAATGAGCCACCTGCTGTATCTTGGTGTGAGGGCGGAGATGTGGGGTAAAGTAATGAGCCTGCAAGGCCTTCCTATGCCTATTGGCTGCTCTAAAGGGTAGTTGAGGGACACTGCGAAGCCACAAATCTGAGATGTCAGCTCATAAATATGTAAGCTCCTCGCTTAGGTAATAAGCTCCTTGACAGCCAAAACTGTCATTTGCACATTCTAGTCAGCTGAACACAAAGTTCCAGTTGCCAGCCTGTCCCTAGATACTGGGGACTGAAAGCTGGTGAGTGGAGAGTGGGGAGGGAGGCTGGGCTGATGGCTGCCCGCCATGGCTGCTGTCCTCGCCCCCCGCCCCACCATCGGGGGCTTTGTCTCTGGGTATTTTGATTACTAAGTGTGGGGAAGAATTCTGCACCTGGGATAGGAAGAGGGTTAAATGTGTAAATGGGGACAGGAGAAATAGTTGCCAGCATTTAGGTTTTGGCAGCTGTAACCGAATCTGTCCAAATTTCAATCTCTGTTGTATTATGTTTCAAACTCTACTGGGAGTTTTAATAAAAATCGAATCAGTAGTTTACGCTATGTATATCTCATTTTAAAATATAGGCCTGCAGTTCAGATTCAGGGCGGGAAGCAGCTGTTTGGTACACAAACAGTTACTGAGCGCCTAATCTGTTATAAGCACTTTGTAAGTTTGGGGGATTCAAACGTGGATCAAGGAGAGGTGTGCTTAGGACACAGCTTAATTCTAGTGTAATACACCATATGATAAGCCACAGAGTAGGTCTATTGGCAAAATACGATCAGAACGTATGGAAGAAAAGGATAAATTCTCCTTTGGGTGGTAGGGAAGGAGTCGCAGGCATTAGAGCTGAGTCTAGAAGGATGAGTAGGGAGGTGGCAGTGAGGGGAGGGCATTTTAGACAGGAATTGGCTGGAGTCTCCGTTTATACACAGAAGCATGAAAGTGCATGGGTGTCACGAAATGATCTTCATATTACATGGTTAAAACAAAATCGTTTTTGGAGTCTCAAAATAGGCAGTGATTAGTAACAGATCCCATTAAATAGGGATTATAATGATGATGAATTAACAACTCGTATCAGACAAGATTCGAAATCACATCACATTTTCACAGCTGATTGGAAACAGTAGAACATGAGTCAAGTAGTATTGATACAAGGGAGAGGATGTATAGGAATGGCCGCACCCTGTGTTTAGAACCTTGGTTCTGTGCCTGAGTGGGTGGGTGGTCTCAGACTACTGGTTAACTCATGATATCTGTGTATCCATTTCTAAAAATCATTGCTTGAAAAGGAAGAGCTGCTCAGGAGAGAGAACAGGAGATTGAGTCCAAACAACTTGAATTCACTTGAAAAGTCAGAAAAAGTCACTGGGAAAGTATCTATATTAAAAGTACAGGATTGGGCTTCCCTGGTGGCGCAGTGGTTGAGAGTCTGCCTGCCGATGCAGGGGACACGGGTTCGTGCCCCGGTCTGGGAAGATCCCACATGCCGCGGAGTGGCTGGGCCCGTGAGCCATGGCCGCTGAGCCTGTGCGTCCGGAGCCTGTGCTCCGCAACGGGAGAGGCCACAACAGTGAGAGGCCTGCGTACCGCAAAAAAAAAAAAGTACAGGATTACCTTTCAGGTAATTCAAAGTCTTTTTACAGTTGTAGTAAGCAGCCTGCCTGTTAACCAGTTACTTTACTAAGGTACAGGCCCCAAATTCATGGTAGTGGGAAAGATACTAATGAGCCTTCTAAGACCCCAAAGAAGGGTGGGGCAATGTTTTAGATGCTTTTAACAGTAAGTCAAAGCATCAGAGTGGTTACAGAAGCACTTTAGCATTGGGAGAGCCCTTAGGGATCATGTGTTTTGTTGGCTTTTAAATCTTTGAAGAATGGTGTTTTGCAAAAGGAAACTGTGCGAAGTATCTGGGAGCAGAGTTAGTGAGAACCACCGTACTCTGACATACTCGCTCTTGGGTCCACATATGCATTCATTCTTTCATTCACAAATGTTCATAACACACTTGCAACATGGGGGATAAATACTTGGATAAGATACCGGCTATATCCTCCAGGAGCTTACAGCTTTGTAAGGAGGTAAGACATGGATGTAAAGAATACAAATGGGAAGTTATTTTTAAAATAAAATGAAAGGGAGCTATTAAAGTTCAGAAGACGGAAACTTATTTCCAAGTAAAATGGATGACTGTGCCCTGAAATAGAGAATTTGCTATATTCACTCAGACTTACATTTGTTTTATTTAAGAAGTTTTGAACATTCAATAAGGGGGAAAAGTTAGATAAAATTAAGTGTTTGACTTCACCATATTTGTTTTCCTGGGGAAATGCAGAGCAGGATTAAAATTGAATTGTTGAATTGTCATTTGTTGACAGCCTAATAAGAACACATTATTCAAGTACAAGAAAATTATTGATTTAATTACCTTGAAAATATGATTGTGACGAATATCTATTTTTCTAAAAAAAAATCAAAGATTCATCAGTTAGTTAGCGATGAATGTGAGCTGTATTTAAAGGCATCTGGCCTCAGGAGAGCTACCCCAGGGAAAAGCCAAGGAAATGTGGACTTGGAGCCCCCTCTGGAGGAAAGAGAGAGAGCCCTCCCCTGTTGGTCTGGCAGCAAATGGTTTCTTTTCTAAAGGTCAGAAATGGAAAAAAGAAACATCTAATCAAATGACTTTGGAATTAACCTTATGAAACAGAAGTCTACAACCTTTAACTCATGAGAACCCAGTGAGGATATTTGTGTCAACAGGCAACTTCAGAAACATCCCTCCCCCAAAGGCTTGCTACAACAAATGCTGGACACAGACTAGTAATGAACACAGTAATTATTAGTTTTATGAACATGATAGCTTGCCAAATCCCATACCACAAACTATTTTATGGATTAGCATCATTTAAGAAGCAAGCAAAATGTAAAAACAAACCCCCAAAAGTCTATTTATTCATTCATTCATTCTACAGTGTTTATTGAGTACCTACTGTGTACCAGGCACCATTATTGGCAAGAAGTGAAATAAACAAACGCCCTGCATGAAACTTACGTGGGAGCAGGAGATAATTAAGCACCAGCTCTGACCATATGCCTTTCCTTAGGGAACACAGCAGGATGAGGGAGGGTGTGGGTATGGAGTCAAAGAAGCAAAGATACTGGTGAATCTGGGAATTCTCAGGTTAGACTGTGCCAAAGTCTTTAAAAAGAAATAGATAGAACCTTATTTTAGTTCCCCTAAAAATAAAAATAATCATCTTTCCCACAGATGATGAAGAACCTGTTAATGTAACCTGACAAGCTTGTTTTGGAAGATATTTAGAAATGTAAATATATCAAAATATGCCCCAATGCATAGCCTTGCAGAACCTCTGGGCTGGAGAAATCCTTAAATATAAGTCACCTCCACCTAGACCAATGTTTCCAAACTTTTCTACTGGGAAGCGTGTGAGGACCCTAGGGCTGCCCTATCAGGAAGACAGGATGACAGACTTTCTTCCTTAGTGTCATTAACTTTGGGCCACCTCTGTCCATCCATCCATCCATCCATCCATCCACTTATCCATCCATCTATCCATCCATCCATCCACCCACCCATCCATCCTTACATACATGTTTATGGAATGCTCACTATGGACCAGGCAATGTTGGGAACGCAATTGTAGGAAAGACAGACATGGCTCCTGACTTTATGGAACTTTTAGTATTATGAGGAAGACGCAGTAATCACAGCCAATTGTAAAAAGCAGTATTGGCAAGTCATGCTTTTGGTCCAGCCCTCATCTTGACTGGGGACCACACTGGCAGGTGCCTGGCTGGTGTGAGAGACATGGAAGTCTGGTTCTATCAGCCTTTGTGCAGCAGAGACAACTTATTTCCAGTGCATTAAGGAAAATGATACTGTCTACACCCAGTTTAAATTGTGGGCCAGTTTAAACAACTGTGTTAGTTTCCTTAACACAGTATTTTGGTTTTGCATATGTATTGATTTTTCTAAGTGCCCCCAGGACACTGCCTTATGTGTCTTGGTGAGGGTGAAAATTGGTTGTCCTGCCCCGGCCGTTCTGTCACATGGTTGATATAAGAATCTAGTTTCAGCCGGTGGTTTTCAGGCCAAAGCAACTGCACTGACGGAGATTTCCCTGACATCTGATTTAAGGTTGTAGAAGACCCCGATTTATCGACTGACATCGCCCTCTTATCTGACCTTTCTTTGCTATAAATAAGGCCCTCCCAGCCAACAGCACAACCAAAACTTCCCTTCAAGATGCCCAGGACTTGAACACATCAGAAAGCCCTGGTGGGCCGCGTTCTGAGTTGACTCAGAATGGAGCAGGGCTTAAAGCCAAGGCATCTCTTTTACCTTGCTTCTTATGATTTATATTTTAAGAAGCTTATGGGAAAGAATCTCTAAAAAACATTTAGATATAGCTTTCATATTAATATTTTATTATAATAATAATTGTAGCAAGCAGACATTTACTGGGTGTTCACTATGGTCCCGAAATGGTTTGAAGACATATGTTCTAAGAATATGTCTATTCATTTCAATCTCACAACAACCCCACGAGGTGGCCACTCTTGCATCCTGTTTTACAGCTGAGGAAGCTGTGGCACACGAAGGTCAAGGAACTTGAGGAAAGTTGCAGAGCTGTGAGTGTCAGACAGAAGATCTGAACCCAGCCAACTTGGCTCCGCAGTGTGTACTCTGGACTGTTTCTCCTTTCTGCCTCTTGAGGGAACTCTGAAATACTAAAGTACTTAATGCTAAATCAGTGTTTGTTGGAGCATGTATTGAATCACACGACTTCCTTTACATACGTCTTTTCTCCACGCAGAGACTCTTTGAGGCCTGTTTAAATCATAGGCATGAAAGAGCCTGGAACATTGTAATATGTGTTCGTAAGTTGAGATGGTACTTTAAACTACATGGGTGCTGGATGTAATCACGCTCCAAATTCTGCAAAAATGGTGATCAGGGCTTCCCTGGTGGCGCAGTGGTTGAGAGTCCGCCTGCCGATGCTGGGGACACGGGTTCGTGCCCCGGTCCGGGAAGATCCCACATGCTGCGGAGCGGCTGGGCCCGTGAGCCATGGCCGCTGAGCCTGCGCGTCCGGAGCCTGTGCTCTGCAGCGGGAGAGGCCACAACGGTGAGAGGCCCGCGTACCGCAAAAAAAAAAAAAGTGGTGATCATTTAACTTAGGATTCTAATAACTAAGAGTAACCACAGCATAAAAAATTTAACGTTACCCATTTTAAATTTCACCTACCTGAAAATAACAGGCCCACGAAAGTAACCGATAGTTAAATGTGTAGTTTGACGTGGCTCAGGTTTCTTTACGGAGTTAACCAGGACCTTTGAACTAAATCCTTGTTGTATTTTGACACATTTCTCTATTGCCTACGATTTATTTCAAAATAATTTTTATACCAGTTTAAGTGTTAATTGTTTAATAATTGTTTTCAAAAATACTTTTTTTCGCTACAAGACAAAAAAGTAACTATGAAGAATGTAGTAAAGACTTTAGCTGAGAGAGATGTGAATTACTTGGGAGGAATCCACTGCATTATCTTTTTTATTATTCTCTATTATTTAATTTCTTTAGTATTCTTCCTGCCTTCTCCCTCCCTACCCATGCCCCATACACATACACATACGCACATGCACATGCACACACACACGCGTGCATGTCCAGACCCTGACAATCCCAGGCACAGTGTTAGAGAGAATAAGTGCAATAGTGGAATGGGAGCGGTGGAGAGCATCCGTTCTTAATGGTCGAGTCCACGTCCTGGCGGTGGAGATGGGCATCCAGTCCTACTTTCTGTTCCTGTCCCAGGCTACTTCATAGCATAACTGCCTTGCTTGTGCAGAAATAATCAAATAAGCAAGTACATGCATCAAAAAGTAAAGCATAGGTCTTTGTTAGCAGCTTTGATGCAAAGTCACAAAAAAAATTGCCCCTATAGTTTTATTGATTTTTTTTTTTTTGGTGCTGAACCCCAGGGATGAACCAGCCCCTATAGTCCTTTTTGGTTTTTTTTTTAATATCTAAACAAAATTTTTACTGTGGTAAAGTACACATAAACTTGCCCATCTTAACCATCTTTAAGTGTGCAGTTCAGTCGTATTAAGTCCATTCACATTGTTATGCAGCGTCCTCACCATCCATCTCCAGAACTCTTTATCTTGCAAAACTGAAACTCTAGACATGAAACGGTAACTCCCCATTCCTTGCTTCCCTCAGTCCCTGGCAACCACCATTCTACTTTCCGTCTCTAGGACTTTGACTACTCTAGGTACCATATATAAGAGGAATTAGACAGCATTTGTCGTTTTGTGCCTGACTTTTTCCCCTAAGCGTAACGTCCTTAAGGTTCATCCATGTTGTAGCACATGCCAGAATTTCCTTCCTTTTCGCCACCCCCTAGAGTCTTAATAGGCCGTGATTACTATAGATCCGTCCTACTTTCACAAGTTATTCTGCTCTGGAGCCATCTCTCACCTAGGCCGTCTGCTCTCGACTTTATTAAAAACAGAAGCTGCCTCCTTTCCTCTGCTTCCCAGCCTTTGAGTGTGTCTATGAGGAGTGCACTCTATTGCAGTGTGCTGTTGCCATGTTTTTCAGGGATCTGCACAGACTTCCTCCCAAGTGACCTGCCAGTAAAGTAAATAGGAGGGGCGGGGGTGTGAGTTTCTACCTCTCTCCCTCTAGTGGGGCTGCTGAGGTACCGACAGTCTAAAAGATTGCCCTGGATCTGGGGCTGCGCGGCCTTGCAATAGAGGGCATGGGGGCAGGCATTCTGAGCCACTGCTGTGTCTGGTTCATATCTTTTTAATGCAGAGACCCCCTACAAATTGTTCTTGGAAATAACTTACTTAATGATTTCCTCAGATTTCAACTATACTAAATAATTTGTTAAATAAAAAGAAATATTGATATTAAAGGGGAAAAAAGAAATTACTTCCATTAGCAAACAGAGCTTCCATTCAAATTTAATTAACCAAGAAGCCCCCAAACCACAGAGTGTGTCACCCAGCATTGACAATTAATTAGCTTTGCTCTGAGAGAGCTACAGGTATTGAGCAAAGAGTTATGGATTAAAGGCTTTGTTTTCTTTGCAACCGCGGTCCATTTCTAGCCATCACACCTTGATAGCAGCTCGCTGCTTCAGGCAGCAAATCATATCTGAAGTATGTAATTTCATGTCAGTTTTTAATTTTACATGATCAAAGCATGGGAACAATGAGAATAAAGCACTGTTTCTTTGACAATAAAGACATTAAAAGTGAACAACACAACTGCTTTTCAGTTTCTTATGCTTTTCAAGGTAATTTTCTACCAAACAGCTAAGGAAGATAAATATTACGGAAAACTAGGGAATTAGTGGTTACCCTTGGCTTTTAAATGGGCTCTCGGTTTACGGTAGATCGTGCAGTTTCTTCCTTTGAACACTACATTAGCATATGTATAAATGATTTAACTAGAAACGACTGGCGTTAGCATCTAAAAGGCCACATGATGGAATGAAAAGAACATTAGATTCATTAGATTCTTGAAATCACATTATCTAGAATATGCGTGTTCCTTGAAGGAATCATAATTTTACTTGGCTATTTCTTGCAATGCAGTAGATATCCATACATATATTATGGACAGTTGTTTCTCTGCAGAAAAATCAGACACTGGCATTCCACAAGGAATGGGCTTTAATTAGCCTATGATTGTCTTTTTCTCTGTCTTTATTTATAAGCAACTGAAATACCTAGATTGTAGATACATGGTTTTTATCAATTCCATTCAAGAAGACCAGCCAATTCTCAATTATTAATGTCCGTGAAAGACAGCAGTACTAACAATGAACTACAGAAAATCCGAACCAACTTTTTGGGGATGGATTTTTAAACTTACAGTTGCACTGACTTGGGTCTGGTGGCTTAGGTGTTTACTGTTCTCTTTTCTTTTTAACTTTATTTATTTATTTTTGGCTGTGTTGGGTCTTCGTTGCTGTGCCCGGGCTTTCTCTAGTTGTGGAGAGCAGGGGCTACTCTTCTTTGCGGTGCGTGGGCTTCTCATTGCGGTGGCTTCTCTTGTTGCAGAGCA
This sequence comes from Tursiops truncatus, assembly GCF_011762595.2. Lineage (NCBI taxonomy): Eukaryota > Metazoa > Chordata > Mammalia > Artiodactyla > Delphinidae > Tursiops > Tursiops truncatus. The sequence goes on along the minus strand of NC_047034.1, from coordinate 25,548,650 downwards.
CGGGCTCTAGGTGCATGGGCTTCAGTAGTTGTGGCTCGCGGGCTCTGGAGCGCAGGCTCAGTAGTTGTGGTGCACAGGCCTAGTTGCTCCGTGGCATGTGGGATCTTCCCGGACCAGGGCTCGAACCCGTGTCCCCTGCATTAGCAGGTGGATTCTTAACCACTGCGCCACCAGAGAAGCCCTACAGTTCTTTTAATTTATTCACTGAGCCCAATTTGCAAAGCTCTGGCTCTGGAGGAGGTTAGAAGCGCCCTGGTTTCCCTGGTACTAAGCAGGCTCGGGTTGGGCAGATCAGGCCAGGGACCTAAAGCTCTGCAGCAGGGAGCATCTGGTCAGAAGGGACTGATGGCCAGACAGTCAGTTGGCACAGGGAAAGGTGCATGAGGACCTTAGTGCAAATAAGGAAGAAAGACAAGGAGATCCATCCAGGCTGGGGCAGAAGGCGTCTAAGCTGAACTCAAGTGGGCAAACAGAAGCCAAGATGTAGGCGATCAGGAAGCCAGGTTAGGAGTCTGGGATGACCAAGACCAGGGTTTGGCACAGGCTATAGAGCGGTATCAGGAGTGGGGAGAATTGGAGCACAGCTGGAGCTGAGTCCTCAAATCAGGTGCCTGACCACTGTCACCAGGTCAGACAGCAGGCAAGGCTGTGTCCCACAGGGATGGGGCAGTGTGCCTGCCCTCTGCTTTACCCCCACGTGGCCTTATCCAGGGCATCTGGAGTCAACACCCTTCAAGCAGAGTGCCCTGGAGGCGCACCTCCAGACCTCTGCGCCCGTTCTGCTTTTTCCCTACTCGGTAAAGTCCTTAGGAGTGTCGGAGTTGGAGTCTACCGCGCCAGATCAGCGGGCAGGAAGAAAGTGTAGGCTTGCATGTCTGCGTGGAGACAAGTAATGAAATAAAGAAGCTATCAGCTATGGAGTCACGAGCTGAAGTGTATGTCACATGGCATCAAAGGCAGCTTACAAATCAGCAGTATGTTCCTTTAGACTTTTATATTACACATCAAATGAGAATAAATTTTGGTTTATTCTATCCTCCAGTGTCCTTGAAAGAGTGGGGTGCTCTCTCTTAAAATATGAAAGGTTGATGAGGCCTGAAGCAAGTTGCATTTTTCTGAGGTCACTGATGCTCAGAGACAGAACTTCCCAGTTTCTGACGTGTTTTCCTCTAGGGCTTGACCAGAGCTGGTTGTCTCGGCAGTGTTCGGGTCTGACTTACTAGGTTTGCCGGACACACGGAAATAGAAAATGAAGGCCCAGGTGTCCTCAGGCTGCCAAAAGAGTGCAGCCCCAACTTGTCAAGTTCTGGATGAGATTAAGTTCGTTAGGAGTTCATTGGGAACCTCCTCTTGGGCCCTGGAACCTAGCCTCCTGCAGATGGCGTCTTGGCCATTAGTGAAGGCGCTCCCTCAAAGCCCCCATCACATGAAATATTAAACGTAGCTGCCAAGATCAGCCGCGATGTCTGGTATCCCGCTGCCACGCGGCCCGAGGTGAACAGAGCTTGGGAGACCACAGAGTACTGAGCAGCTGCTGTATAATGAGCTGAAAGGGCTTAACCCCTGGCAAGACAAGTGGAAGAGTCTTTCTTAAAATGCTCCAAATCCCAGCAGACACCGAGGAAACTTACCTGAGCCCTGAGAAACCAGAGCATCAGAGAGACGGAGACAAAGGGCCTTGGCAGGTCATAGATTCTGCCACAGACACAGTGTTTATTTAGTGTTCCTAAAATCCAGATTTCCACAGCCAGGAAATAACAGATTCATGCTCTGTACTCTTGTTTAGCCTTCCATGCCAATGGCTAATTCTTTTATTATTAAATATCTCCTGCTTTATTGTGTGTATGAAAGTGTTTCTCTTTTCACATAAGGAGCTTGTCTCAGCAAACACTTTCCTAGGAACCTGACTTTCAGCAAAGGAGAAGATTTTACTTTGAATAGCTTCTGTAAAAAAAAAAAAAATTAGCTTATGAATGGGCTCCTTTTCATCCCGTTGTTTTTGCCTTCTCACTTGGGCCATGAAAAATCCAGAAACGAATGGATTAGCTATATTCACCAACAGTATGGTTTTCAAATTTTGCTTTTTACTTTTTTTGTACCGCTAGGCACGAGTGAATGGTGAGCAGTGCAGGGAAAGCTTCCAGCTTCTCCAAGCTTCTCTTTCTCGGCTGCTGGAGAGCCAGTAGAAAGTTCTCAGTAATGTTGGGTGGTGTGGATTCTTCTCATTGCCACAATTTAGGAGTAGATTCTTGAACACAGAGCAGCTGCAGTGTGACTCAGAGATGGCTTGAGTGACGTGCATAGCCTACGGATTGCATGGTTCTTTTGCGTATAGTTGTCGTTCAATAAGTATTGATTGATTGATTGAGTTTCCAGAACATTGTGTTGCATTCTCAGCAGCTTCCAGCATTCTTTTTGTGTCTGTAGAGGGAGAAGCATGAGGCGGTGGAGGATGGTACCTAGAATGGTGCCTGGTGGTGGTAGCTGTTGTATTGTAACTGTCATGCAAGGACTCCCTCCGGGTTGGGACTATAGGAACAGAGAAAGCATTTTCATATAATTTGCCTTTCACATCCTAATTCTGGGCATGACCTGACTCACTCAGCTGAGACATTTTCCTCCTGTGATGTGAAGGTATGTTGCTAAGCAACTGGATCAGTAATTGGTAAATGCTTATATATGATTTGATTTGAGTTACATACAAAAATATGTAACTGCTTTTTCTGTCTTCATTTTTAGGCAAGTGATTATCATTTGGTTTTATGTTGCCCAAACAAAATAAAATAACTGCTCTTATGTATCAAATTGCATAACAGCATGAAGTGGTAGACCGACCCTGAGTCTAAAGCAGAAAACTCAAATCCTAGATCCCAGGTATGAAGATCACTAGTCCTGTGACTGTGGATAAAATCAGGTAACTTCTGTGCCTTCATTGCTTTTTAAATCTGTAATTTATGGTACAAACACCTTCTCTGCTTGCCTCATAGGGCTGAGTGTGATGGATGTGACAATGTGTGCAAAATGCTTTAGAAAGAGTAAAACATTCCAAGGTCTAAGCATTTCTAGAACTCCAGATACATAGTCTTGGGACTTTGCATATGTTGGTGTAACTCCAAAGGCGAGATCGATTAAGAAGCCTTGAGTGGGTGCGCACTTTGCAAAAAGGTACAAAGCTATGGGGCAGGAAATAAGCTGCAGAAGAAGGGAAACACGTATGGACCTTCAGTGAGTTGATAATTCAGTGATGGAGGCAACACTAATGGCACCCAGAAGGAAAGACCATACTGCAAAGCAGCATCTCATTAAGTGTTACAACATAAGACATAGACTCTCAAGACCAATTGCTGAGGCCTGAAGTAGTTGATGAGGGCAACTTGTAGAAGCTTTGATGAATGGGTAAATTTTTAAGAGAAGAATAAGGGAAAATTCATAGAGATTATCACTATGGGTTAATGCTGTGCAGTAAGTTGCAAAAATCCATCCGTTTTCAAAGTATAATAGTGTCTGGCTGTAGTGTTTTAACACAATATTGTTTGAGGTTAACGGTCAGCCATGTTTTGTCTCCTAGCAGTAAACATTTTATTTGAAGTCATGTCATGAATTACCTTCCTACACTAATGAAATGGATCATTTACATAAAAATCAGAAAAACCCCAAGACCCATATGCTTTTCCGTCTCTGGAGACACAGAAATGACCTCAGTGACAGCCAATTAGAAAATGGAAAGGTGAAGGAGGACGCTCTTTATTCCCTGTTTGGAGAGTTTCCAAAATGACTAACATGCTTCATGGCAGTGCCAGAATACTTTTAAATAGGTGTTATTTCAAAGTGAAGCATAACTGGTATTTTTTTCCATATAGATGGATATCTTAATTGTTTCCAGAAGCTTTGCCTCAGACCACTGGCTCTTGTCATATATCCTCGCTATTTATAATCCGTTCTATTTTCTTCTACCCCTGTGTCACTGACCCCATGGATTTCCTGGGAGCTGCTGTGATCTGTCACGTCATTGCTTATTATCAGACAGTCTCAATCCTCAGAGCATTGAAATATTTTATCATGGCACAGAAGCCATTGGCGCCCGGCCACTGTCACGTTAAATTGCAGCCTGGATTGTCTTTTACCTGCTGACGGTGGCAATTTTACCACTCTCATCCCCCTCCTGGGTCAGGACCCTCTGTGGGCAGCAGATGTGGCGGTTCTGAGGGCCTTACCCTGCCCTCCTCTTGAGCAGTTTTTCAGTTAATATCTCACCAATCAATCGCCCGGGTCCCATTTAGTAGAGCTTGCATGACCTCTTAATTTTTATAAACCTTTTACCCACCTATCCAAGCATCTCACAGTCGAACACCCCCCTCAGACAGGATGAAATGCTTTCAGGATGTGGTCAGCAACACATGGGACATAGAATTTTTTAAAGGATAGAGAATTCTTAAAAAACGACTATACTGCCTGATATTCCTGCTTGGTATTCCCTAAGGAAAGTTCTTATTTTTTTTTTTTTACATCTTCTTAACCCTAGAGATACATATACTCATTTTTTTAAATTAATTAATTAATTTATTTTTGGCTAATTAATTTATTTTTGGCTGTGTTGGGTCTTCGTTTCTGTGCGAGGGCTTTCTCTAGTTGCGGCGAGCGGGGGCCACTCTTCATTGCGGTGCGCGGGCCTCTCACTGTCGTGGCCTCCCTTGTTGCGGAGCACGGGCTCCAGACGCGCAGGCTCAGTAGTTGTGGCTCACGGGCCTAGTTGCTCCGCGGCATGTGGGATCTTCCCAGACCAGGGCTCGAACCCGTGTCTCCTGCATTGGCAGGCAGACTCTCAACCACTGCGCCACCAGGGAAGCCCCGAAAGTTCTATTCTTCATGAAGCTAATAATTCTTAAAATGTTGTTAGGTCAATGTATTAGTAATCCCTATACACTAAGGGTGGTAGATCCCCAACTTAAGTCTCATGGGATGCACTTAGAATGAAGCGCTTTCCATTGAAACACTCCGTATTTCTGAAAATGCAAGGTCAAATAGTCTATCACACAAATGCAAAAAAAAAAAAAAAGAAAAGTCAGAAAAGCCCCAAAAGTTTCCCCTCTGATCTGTATAACGGAGACCTAAGACTCTCTCCCACCTAACCAATTAAATTTACTAGATAATTATTTGCCTTTTTTTTTTTTTTTTTGCGGTACGTGGGCCTCTCACTGTTGCGGCCTCTCCCGTTGTGGAGCACAGGCTCCGGACGCGCAGGCTCAGCGGCCATGGCTCACGGGCCCAGCCGCTCCGCGGCATGTGGGATCTTCCCGGACCGGGGCACGAACCCGTGTCCCATGCATCGGCAGGCGGACTCTCAACCACTGCGCCACCAGGGAAGCCCTGCCTCTTTCTTTTAAATCCAGGTAGATCTGGCCAATGAGCACCAGTAACTGTCCCATGTGAAGGTCATCTCAATTCTAAACTGATTCCTGAATTCAGATGGCATCACATAGATGTGTTAGGATAATTGTCTCCTATATGAGATGAGTAAGGCAATGGAGAGAAAGGGTAGAGCCCAGAGCAAAAATCTGAGCTCACTAGGTTTAAATTCTTTCCAGGTTCACATCATTGCTCCTATCCTCACAAGTCTGATACTGCTTTAGCATGGCATCACTTCCTTTATAGGAGCTTAGTGAATATTAATTTCATCCTGCTAGGGAGGCCACCTTTTTTTCTTGAAATAAGGTTCAGAGAATTAGATGAAGCCCATGGATATTTAAAGATGTGTGCAGGCATGAATAGCTCTCGGAAATATGTGATACTGTCCATGGTAGGAATGAGACAAGTGAATATTACTTATAATAGTTTTTTAGGTTAATTTTTTGTTGTTTAAAATCTTATAAGACAACCCACGCATCTGTCCCTTTCCTTATGAAGAAAACTTGTGTAAGGCATTAATAACACAAAATACACTTCTAGCCCAAATGTCTTTTCCTTTTCAATTCTTTCACGATTGCTTCTTCTTTATGTCACTGAATAATACAATTATACATGAATGATTTCTGTACTTCAACCTTCTCCTGTCTGCGTGTCATTGAAGTACTATATAAAAAGATCAGAAGATGCTGACTTCCAAGAAATCGCAACATATAAAATAGAGATCAAACAGTTGGTGATGATGATGTCAAAATTAAAATAAAATGTTCTTATACACTATATGGCTCTAAAATGTGATTTCTACTGATTTCTAAATTCTAGAATTCTTCTAATGTATTTATCTTATATACCTGTTTTTAGAAGAGAGTAATTTTTTATGTATTCTCCAAATAATTTACTGTATTCCTATTTTTCTGCATTGAAGCCAACAGAGGCTTCCCTAAATGAAATAGAGGTTCCAGGAATCATTTCAGAAACTGCATTGGAAGAGATTTTGGAAACCATCTGATGTTCCCAATGCATGCTTTCATCTCCCTGACAGTCCCTGTAAATGGTTTTGTAGCTACTACTTGGACACTTTCAATGAGAAAAGCTATTTCATGAAGCAGACCCATCACTAATGGATTACTCCAGTTTTTAGAAAGATGCCCCTTTCACTTATAAATCCCCAAATGCCTTTACGTTTCACCTGCCTGTTTTGCTGCCTATTCAGAGATGATCTGAAGCAATATGGGGAACAGAGACCTAGATTCAGTCTCAGCTCCACCACGTATTGTATTCCTCCAAAGTACCATCTATTAAGTACTTCCTGTGTGCTAAACCCTTTACCTGCACTCTTATTTAACTTTCATAAAGTGTCTATAAGGGTAGAAAATATTTTTGCTCTATCTTACGATGCAGAAACTGAGGCTTGATAATAATATGTGTAATAATAATATTGATGATGATAGTATTGTTGAACGCCAACTATATGCCAGGTGCTATGCTAGGCCCTTTACACGCATTATAAACATTATCAGAATTTAAGTAACTTGCCTATTATCTACCTAGTATCTGAAGCAGCTGGATGTTCAAATTCAGGTCAGATAGTCCAAGGAATCTGGATTTAACTCTTTAAGACTCATTTCTTTGTCTGTTAAATGGGAGTACTATTATTATTTTCCTCACAAAGTTTTCTGAGATTCAAAATGATGGCCTATGACGTTATCTGGCATTATTGCTTGAAAAATACTTCCTGCTACATGTTATTTATTCATTTTTTTAAAGACAGTTTTTTAGAAAAACTCTTCCTTCCCCTTTCTCCAGGTTTATATTCTCCAGGCTAAATGTTCCCAGTTCCTTCAATCTTTATTCACGTCATTCAACACGCAGGTATGACAGTCTGCCCTGTTGGAACTTACATTCTAGAGAGGAAACAGACAATAAACAATAAACCTGATAACTAAGTAAATCATCTACTATGTTAGAAGATATAAGTGCCATGATGGGGAGGGTGGGTGGGTAAGGCATGCAGGGCAAGTGAAATTAGGAGATGGGGAGTAGGTGGCCATGTAGCCAGCTACCGCCAAACCTAGTGGCTTTAAAGCAGCAATGATGGTGTATTACCTCTCATGGTTTCTGGAGTTCAGAAGTTCTGACAAGACAGAATGGGGATGTCTTACCTCTGCTCCACGATGCCTTGGGCCTCAGCCAGAAGACTTGAAGGGTGGCACCTGGAATCATCTAAAGGCTCATTTACTCACATGTCTGGTAGTTGACACTGGTTGTTCACTGGAGTCCTCAGTTCTTCTCTACATGGCCTTTTCCACATGGCCTGGGCCTTCTCGTGATGTGGAAGCTGAGTGCCAGGGGTGAGAGAGACAGGTAGAAGCCATATTGCTTTTTATGACCTAACCCTGGAGACCATACAACATCATTCCCACCATATTCTGTTGGTCAAGGCAATTTCAGAGTTCTGCTTGGGTTCAAAGGGAAGGAAAATAGATTCCACCTCTCAATGGAGAAGTGTCAATTTCATGTCATAGAAGAGCATGTGGGAGGGGATACATGTTGTTGCAGCCATCTTACAGTCTGCTATGGTGTGCAGGGTAGGTTCATTGATAAGGTGTCATCTGAATGAAGATTTAAAGGAGGTAAGGGAGGGAGCCATATGCCTATCTCTATCTAGGGCAGAGCATTCCAGGCTGAAGCAAGAGCCTGTGCAAAGGCCCTGAGGTGGGAGCGTACCAGGAGTATTTGGAGGCTGTTATGGCTGGAGCAGAGTAACTGAAGAAAAGAGTAGTAGGAAAGGTGGTCTGGGAGATATGAGGGAAGATATACGGAAGGCCTTATAGGCCATTGTAGTTACTTTGGCTTTTACTATGAGATGAGAAGCAAAATGGAGGGTCTTGTCTGGTTATGTTTTAAAAGAATCAGTCTGGCAACTGTGTGGAAAATAGATTGGGCCAGTGCAGTGGGAGGTGGCAGGGAAGGTAACAGAAGAAGAGAGACAAGTTAGGAGACTACTGCAGTAATCCAGGCAAGAGAGGTTAGTGGCTCAGACTAAGACAATATCAGTAAAGGTGGTGAGAAGGGTTAGATCATAGGTCTATTTCGAAATTACGGCCAACAGATTTCCTGATGGATTGGATGTTTGGTGTGAGAAAAAGAGGAGGCAAAGATGTCTGGGCCATTGTAAGGATGGAATTGCCATTTTCTGAAATAGGGAAAGCTAAAGGCATACAGCTTTTTAGGAAAAGATCAGGAATTTAGCTTTAGAGATGCAAGTTTACGATACCTATTGGATATCTGAGTAGAATCGTTTTAGTGTGTTTTTGTTGTTGTTTTGTTTTACTGAGGTATAATTGACATACAACATTATATTAGCATCAGGTGTACATCGAGATTTGTATATTTGTATAAATTGCAAAGTGCTCACCACAATAAGTCTAGTTAACATCTGTCACCATAGATGTCCTGGCACCTAAAGAAGAAAGTATAAAATAGTAGAAGGATCTCGTCAGCGCTCTGATTGGGCAGGTAAGGTGGGGCTCAGAACCATGACATTTAGCAATCGTGGAGGTCATTCACAGCCTTGACAAGAGCTGTTTCAGAGGAGCTATGGACCACATGCCTGACTGCAATGAGCTTATAGGCAAAGGGAGGAGATGAACTAGAGAAAGCAAGTATAGACAACACTTTCCATGAGTTTTGCTGCAAAAATGAGCAGGAAACAGAGCAGTAGCTGGCTGGGTAAGAAGAATGAAGAGAAGGGCTTGTGTTTTCTTTTCCGAGGTGGGAGAAATAATAGCATGTTTATATGCCTTTGGGAATGGTGCAGTAATACAGTGAAATTGTGATGTTATAGGAAAGAGAGAGGGAGAGAGAGGGGGGAATAGAGCACTGGATTGCTGTTCTTGGGAATGTCCTTCATATACTTCCATTTCAAGGACCCTCACTTCCTCCTCTGCAGGGTCTATGTGGGGAGAGTAAGTGGGCATGGGTAGTAGAGATAAGAAAAAGGAAAAAAGAAGCCAGCAGGCTACTACCTCTTCTGAGCTGCCTTTGAGTGTCACTCCTCCTCTCTGTCTCCACATTTGGACCGGGAACCCACAGCAGCTCCTTGGTCCTTTTGCCACCATCCAAAAGAATCCTAACATGAATGGATTAAACGCCACCTTTCGGTTCCTAGCAGATCATCATCTTCCGCCTTCTTTCTAACTCTCCTTTGCCTATAGGCGTCCTGACTTGAAAGCAGTAAGGGGCTGCTGAGCAGAGGCGTGAGTGTCAGAAGCATGCGATGCCCACACCCACCTTTGGAGGAGTCACTGTTTGTTCAGGGAGAGAATCTCACAGAATAAGGAAAACTGCCAAGAGATGCGCCAGACCAGCCGCTGAACAATTCCACTTCACCTTTCATTTTAGAGGGACAGCATCAGGAAGCGTGACAAAGAAAGCACGAGAAAAAATTACTCCTAGGTTTTTCTTTTTGCTGTTTGGGAAAAGAAAGCATGGTGGAAATCTCCTTTTAGTGTCTTCATTTTTCATCACCCTACAGTAGAGCCACCATAGAGGTCCCTAAGTTTGGCACATGGCGTTGGGACTGTGCGGGTATCATTCCATCACAATCTGTCACTCCTCATGCATCCCATTCCTCTGTATTTCACTCTTGTGAAATAGATGTTCAGTTTTACAGCTAAGGAAAATTAAGCTTTGAAGTGGTAATTCTCTTTGCTGTATTTGTTCAGTGGCCATTTTGTAGCTCAGGGGATTTGTCAAAAGCACGGCAATTACTGACACAAAATTAAAACTGACCAGTCCAGAGCTTAAGATTCAGATATTAAGATGGAAGTTGGGGGGAAAGGGGTGCAGACGATGCTGATTTAATCTTTTTGGCCTGCTTTGCTTATGACCTGTTATGCAATTGGTAAGAACACAGGATGGATTGTAAGGTTTTGATGTGTAGAATAAAGTCACGGTAGCCCATTTGTTTTAAGCAGCAGCTAAAATGTTTAATAACCTTTGGTAAGGAAATTGGAATTCTTAGAACATGAGTATAGTGTGAAAAACACCAAGAATGAACCCAGAAGTGAGTATGTTACAGTCTGTGAAATGCCCTTGCCTGATTTTCCCTTCTCTATGATAAGATGGTCATGTTTTAGGTGTCGCAGAACACTTGAACGATGGAAGATGTGATGTGAACAATCAATGTTATTAACGATGCGTCACCTTCCCTCTCACCTTTCTGTTTGCGTCCTCTGCCCCCTTTGTGGATTCTGACTGTATCACCCCTTGCACTTGCCCATGAACTGCATTTTGTGGTGAAAGACCACCCCACATAAAAGCCTGTTTTCCACCTGAGCCACGCCTAGTCTCAGAACCCTACACCTTGGCTGGAGTTTATTCTGTTTGGGTGCTATGTTTCTAAAACCGTTTGGTTTGTATTTCCCGTTGTGCTGGGGTGTGTGTTTTTCTTCCACAGTCACGTCCACAGTATGCCTTGAGTGGTCACCACGTGCTTCTTCCTCAGACTGGTTTGGATTTTACAAGGTGTTAGAGTTCCTAAAAAACTCATAAGGTCTCTCACATTTGAGTTTATACCAGAAGTTATGGAATGATTAACCTAATAGGTGCTGTGTATCCCCAAAGATGGCCAGCTTTATTCATGCTTAAGCTGAGTGTTTGTGGAAAACCAACAATTCTTTGTAGATCGCAGCTGCAGGACCGTGCAATGCTGTGGTGTCGCTCTGCCGTGTAAGTGATTGGGCAGCTCCCTGGGTTCACTCGGTTGCAGTCAGGGGCTACCACCAGGCACTCGGAGGAAGAAGAGAGAACCGTTTAGCTGCAATCAGAATTAGGGGCTTCTTTAAGAGAAGGAACAGAAAGTGACCCTAGCATATCTGATTGTGAATATATACTTTTTGTGAATTGTGAATATACTTTTTCCTTTATTGTCTTTTTCTGAATTTTTCCCTCCAGAGCTGCCCAGAAGTTAAATCTATCTTCTAAAAAGAAGAAACATCGGCCTTCCACTTCTTCTGTCACCGAGCCACCTCTCTTTGCAACCAGCTTCAGCGGGATTCTGCAGACTTCCCCACCCCCGGCCCCGCCCTGCCTGCTGAGGGCCGTCAACAAGGTGAAGGACACCCCAGGCCTGGGCAAGGTAGGCACCTGTGCCATGTGCCACGCTGGCTCTGTGTGTGGGGCTCTGCATCAAAGGCAAGGACGAGAATGAGGGCTCGGCTTGTTTGCTAAAACAAGAAGGTGTCAGGGAGAGAAGGAGAAGAAATGAAAGTCGTTTGGAAGTACTGTAAAATTTTCTTTGGTTACATATACTAGTAGTAAATTAAGACATTCCAATTATTGGAGATGTGGTTTGATTTTGGCAGAAAGAAAACAGCCTTGTATTGTTTGACAGAACTGTACCCAATTAAAGAAAAGACCCCATAACACAAAAGACAGAGGCAGAGGCAGGAGAGACCAAGAGACACGGTATAGGAATAAGACATGAAGATGCTTCGTCACTTCCCTGGCAGAGTTTCATTGTTCCTCCCCTTCAGAGAAATCCCAAGTTCTACTTTTGAACCAGACCACTGGTGGGATTTCTGGGGAGCATTTTCTGTGTGCCATTCTAGCCAAGAAATGCAATTTTGAATTGTTAGAACTGCTTAGAAAGAGATGGGGAACATTATGATGAGATGTAGAAACACCATCACGAGACCTGGCTCAGCTATGTTTGGGGTAACTTCGTTTTTAGATGTCATCTCTTAACTGTCTCTTCTGAGATAAACGTCTGGGTGAAGTAACTTATGGTTTACTCTTCAATGGGTAAATAAGCTGTGACTTATAAAAACATTTAGTCGAAGAAAGCGGTGGCTGTTTTCTTTCTTTTACTTTCCTCAGAAGGAGGATGGTACACACCACCTTGCCAGTTTCCCGCCACCCGCTTAACAGGACTCATTTCGGGAGGTTGCAAGTCTTGCTGAAGGGCATGGCTGCTCAACTGTGTGGACGATTTTACTTATTCAGGTCACTGATTCCCTTTCACCTTGACCCTCAACATGATTCTTCCCGGGTTCACGGTCTTCAGTGGCCTCAGCCTCACCAGTGGTCCTTCTGGAGTTTACCCCACACCCTCTGCCCTTCTTCCTTGGTGCTCTTCTCCCTTTTCTCGATGATTTCTCCTGCCTCCTCCCATACCCTCCCACCCCCTATTTCATCACCCACTGGGAAAGTCCTAACTTGCTAAGTTACTCCTTCCAACAGAGTCTACATTTTAAGATTATGTTGAATAGAGCAATGTTTATTCTAACGGAAAGCATCCAGTCCTGGAATGTTCCATGGCATTGGGCGGGGCTTTCCCAGGCCCAGAGGTAAAGTAGGGGACCAGGCAGCCTGCGAGGGCTGCTCTAGCATCACTGGCCAGGGAGGGAGATGGAGGAAACCACACGAGCAGGAATCATGCAGGTGGGAGTGGCATCCCCGCGGGGGCACACACACTGCGGTCATAGTGGATGGCTGAGAGGCTGCCTTCTAAGGAGGGTGGGTACAAGTAACTGCAGGGCTTTCAAAACTGTAGAAAACAATTGAATTGTGGTAAGGTACACATAACAGAAAATTTACCTTTTGAGCTATTTTTAAGTGTGCGTGGACTTTGGTTTTGCTAAGAGGAGTTTTGGAACTTTGGTACCGGAGCTGAACCGCCCTGGACACAGTGACATCGAATGTCTCCACTGCAGTCTCCGTCTCCTCTCCTGCTCTGAGTGACACCCTACTTCTCTTCTGAGTACATGTGAACCAATATTTAAATGCTGTCGCTCTAAAGAGGTACCAGACTATTAGCCAACCTGTGGTACTCATACACCCCACTACGGCCCTGTCCGGGACACCTCGAAATGAACCACGTAAGAAACTATCTTCCTGCATCTATAACAGTGGCCCAGTCTCTGGTTCCTAAAAGGGTTGATGCAGATACATCTTCAGGTGGGCCTGGTCCCCAAGCCTAGGGTCTTCTGTCCCTTCCTTCCCCCATCCCTTCCCCTCTCACTGGAATTCTGAGACAAAGGGATCAGGGCACCAGTCAGGCACTGAACCAGCAGAAAGACTGTTTCCAGCCAGGGTGACCTGGGACTTGCATGAAAATAATCTGGAAGGCACTGGTCTAATCTTGGTTTCATGATGTACTCTATGTAGGGACCAGTTAGAAGTATAATTATAAGTAAGATAAGCAGCATAAGACCAGGTATAACTACAATTAATATTATAATCATTCACACACTAAAGCTTGCAAATCACACACTTATTTTTTTTTATTATTAATTAATTTATTTTTGCTGTGTTGGGTCTTCGTTTCTGCGCGAGGGCTTTCTCTAGTTGCGGCGAGCGGGGGCCACTCTTCATCGCGGTGCGCGGGCCTCTCACTGTCGCGGCCTCTCTTGTTGCGGAGCACAGGCTCCAGACGCCCAGGCTCAGTAGTTGTGACTCCCGGGCGTAGCTGCTCCGCGGCATGTGGGATCCTTCCAGACCAGGGTTCGAGCCCGCGTCCCCTGCATTAGCAGGCAGACTCTCAACCACTGCGCCACCAGCGAAGCCCACACACTTACTTTTTTAACGTAAAGTACTATCCGTTTCTCTCATTTGCAGTCCGATGTGCTTCTTTCAGTGGGAGAGAAAGGGTGACATTAACTAGCCAGGAATGCGGGAAGCCTGGAGTTTGTCCATGGAAGTGGGGTCACCAGACTGGGTGTCACAGAAGGTGGCAGAAGGTGTGACTTCTGTCTGACGAGTGGCCTCACGGCAGCTGTCCTGCTGAGCATGGGGGTTGGGGCATTGGTGGCGAGAAAGTGACAGTGGGAGGGGGTGTGCTCTCTGGAGGGCAGTGTAATTATATACTTTGACTTGAGGACGTGTGATTGAAGCCAGAGGTCCGCGAGCACACCTCCCATCATGCTTCCTCCTGGTGAGACGTGTGCTTCACAGAAAGCCAGACGGCCTGGCGTTGACTCTGCCACGGAGGCGCCAACCGTCTAAACTTGGTGGAGGCCCATTTCCCAGACTCATGCTTTTCCCACCCCGAGAGTCCACTACAACGAGGCACTGCATTCCTCTTATCCATATGGAAAAATCCCCGTAGGTTTATTTCTGTTGCATAATTTACATGTTAACGTTTCAAAGAAATACAGTGCAGTTTCATATAGAACATAAAAGAACTGGTGCTATATAGAGATCATTACATCTGAAGTAGAAAAGCTTGATTGAAATGCCAAAAGCAACTTAACCTGGGCGGGGTGGGGGGGGCCCTTGAGGCGGGATGGGGAACAAACCCAGCGCAGCTGACGCCACTTCGCCCCACCTCTTATCCTTAACCACCAAGGACTTCCTCGGGAGACCTGAAGACAAGCTTTTGTGGGTTTGTTTAGAGCTCTCCTCTCATTTGTAGACGAGACAACGGAGGCCCCGATTTTCCAGTGCCTTCTGAGTCAAGCCCAGAGGTCAGGACCTGTAAGACATTTTATTCTCTTCCGTCTCACTGGGTGGCCTCTAGATATACGTGACCTTTAAAAATCTGAGTGGAGACAAGAATGTAAGGGGACCATAATGGTAGCAAAATAAATTGGGAAGCGGTCACCTCCATCCGGTGGAGAAGGACATGTGTCCCTTTTCAGAGTCATGGATGGGAGAGAAAGGGCAGTGACGGGCCATGGTAGACACACAGCGAGTCAGAGGTGCTACACTGACCCCTCCCCTTGTCCCACTGCCGGTGATTTCCAGCAACAACTTCCTCCCTCCCCGCACCCCTTTCTCCACCCAGAGTCATTGCTGGCCACCAAGTGCATCTTGAGGCAAAAGCTTTTCTGGAGGCCACAGGGATGGAAGAACTTGGGGTAACTTCAGTTCACTTGGAGCTGAATCACAACACGCTCACAACACAGGAAACACCTCAGAATCCCTAGCACCTAGAGCAGTACTTGGCACACGGCAAATATTTATTGAGCATCTTCTATGTGTCAGGCCCTGTGCTGGGCTCTAGGCTTGCCCTGATGGACACACAGGCAGAATGCCTGCCCCGACAGCACTTATAATCTAGTCATTATAACAGTCAGCCTTAGACATCTCACCGACTTGGATCAATATGAAGGACTATTTGACTTAAGGAAAAGTTGGAATCACAGACTTCAAATAATTCTGCCTAACTTTCGAGTTATATAAAGAAGCTATAGTACTAAGTGGTCTTGTAGAGACATTTTTAATGAATGGATAAAGGTGATTAGTGGATCAAAGCAGCTTAGTCCCTGTTTATATTTCATGAGTTTGGCTTTATGTAAATGATATTTCTAATCTGTTTGAAAATGGTTCCTTCTCCTAAGCCAGTAAAAGCTCTTCATGAAATTTGTTTGCACAATTAATTAACATCCATGTTTAAGGTTCATTTGTTGGTGTGTCAGACCTCTTAGTATTGGATTACAAGCTTCTAGAGCAAAGCGTCTTATCTGTTTAACTCACTCAGTATTTAGCTCTGCAGCCCCACCACGGGTGCATACATGCTTTTAAAGGTGAGAATGGTAATGGCCACAGTCACATTCATGATGATGACAGTTCACCTTGTTAATTCTACTCTTCCTGGCAGTATTCCTGAAGGGAAATACATGAAGCATGAAGGGAAAAGAAACCTTCTTTTCCTTCATAATCTCCAGGAATGTCTCAAAAAGATGGAATCATCACCACTCAGCCTTTGTTCCCCCAGATATGTTTTGGGAATATAAGAAAACTCATATAGGTGGGTGCTAGCAACAAGAGAAGAGACTCTATAGAATTTGAAAAGATCATAAAAATTGGATGAAACGAACATGAATAATTATGGAAAATTGAGCTGGAGACAGGTTGAGGAGGGCTTGTCCTACTCGATTCACTCGGTGAATATCTGTAGACATACTGTGTGCCAGGCACTGCAGGAGGTGCCACTGCTGGGGACAGTACACAGAAGCTGGTTGGCTGCTCTGGGCCACGTGCCTGCAAAGGAACGGGGAGTGTATATCCTGATCTCCATGAACTCTAGGCCCCTGTGAAAATGCCTGCCTGGCGTTCAGCCTCAGCCATCACTCCTGAGCTACAAATGCTCTTTCCTTCTCCTGGGGACCCCTGCTTATCCCTAGTCTGGGTAGAAGAAGGGTTGTGTGGTATCCGTCACACTGGATCCCCGTCGCCACTCGTGCCCATCCATCTGTGCATTTCCGAAGTGCCTCACTGAGATTTCTCCTCTGTAGACGGTGCAGCCCCAAGGCAGACAATTCCGCGGAGTCCTTGGAGTTGCGATTTAGAAATAGACTTGCTTGTTTGGCTAAATTATCTTTCTTATGCAATAAAGGCTGGAGCCATTATTTTTTTTTCTTCACAGTCCTCGATTTTAAGTCATCTGCCTCTTATTCAGCACTACTTTTCAAACCTGATAGCAACATATTTTGACCTCTGTTAAAACATAAAACATGTATTCTCTAAATAACATCTCTCCCCGCAACACACCTGTACACACACACACACACACACACACACACTCGCACTCACTCTCACTCACTACTTTGCTCATTTACCAGGTCCTATATTATCTAGGTTTAGTTTAATTCTAGACTTCCACTTATTTGGTAGTAAACTAATAGCATGGTAAAAAAATAAGTGAACCACGTGTGCTTTTCAGTAGAGATTCTTTCCCTTTACAGATTTCTTAACGTTTTTAGAGCAGAAGTCATTCGATTACTAAACCCTTGTGACACTGTAAGGAAGAAGAAGCCAAGATAACTGTTCAATTTATGTTCTCATTACAAGAGGAAAACAATAAGATAGAAAAATTAGATTAAAATAAGATTTTTTTAAGGTACAAATGTAGCTCTTATTCATTTTTTCAACAAGTAGAAATGGCCGATGTAGCTCTCTTGTTCAGGAAATGATGCCAGGTTATACCAAGGAGAAAATGTCATGCCTTCCAGCCCACCAAGGTCCGGGTTATTTAAATAGTATGCAAATTGTCAAATTCCTCATTATCATTTCTACCATTCCTCATCCTGAAGCTTTATCAGAGAGAAAAGATTTGAGTCAGTCTGTAACATTCATTTCAAGTATTCTAATGTGATGGAAAATTCTCGATCCCACTACTCACCAGTGATTACTCCCCCCTTACACACGCCAGACAGCAGAAAGGAATCGTGAGCTTTCTATTTTGGTGTGCTTTGGGGGGTGGGGAGAAATAGACTGCGTAAATAATACATGCACATTCATCAGGATAGCTGGCCTGATAGCTTTGAAAATTGAATTGTTAGCTCTTCTGGGAAATAAACTCGTGACCTTCCAGTCCCTAATTGCAGTTCTTTTCTGTGCTCGGTTGGTTGTGGTTGACTCGGCTAAGCTCCTGTAGTTAGAGTTTGGTTTTTTTCTCCTTCCTTTCTTTCTTATTTTGACCCTTCCTCCAACCTGCATCTCCAGAGAAAGGAGACTTAGGGAAAATGTTCTGACTCAAGGGAAAATGTTCTGACTCATTAATCTTCGCGGTTTCTTCTCCCCCCACACACGCCGCCGTGTATGCAGAGGTGCACGCACCTGTCCTAGAGCCCGCCCCCCTCCGCCGCACATGCGCAGCATGATGCTCCGCTACCGGAAACCGGAGCTCAGGAACTGCAGGTGCCGCTGTCCGGAGCGCTGCTTCTGGAGCCTGACTGCGCCGCTAAGTGATGGGGAGAGAGTTTTTTCTACACCCCCTGCCATGCCACTCTTGAATTTAGCAGGCTCATTCTTGCAAAGACGGGGAAGTATTAGGAAGATGTTCTCCATTAAAGGCCACTGGACAGAAAAGTCGTGGTAAACCACGTGTAAAAGAAAGTACGGCGGCCATTGTTGTTTTTCATTATTAACATGACTGCCGTTAAGACAGCTGACCAAGTTGTATGGATATAATTTTCTGTTGGCTTCATTATTAGGTCGAGAACGAGAAGGGTGAGGAGCACATTTCAGTTTAATTACATCAGATTTCTGATAGGATGGCACATTATATATAAAATACTCGTTTTCTGGTTTTCTTTGCCTGAAATATCTACACAGAGCAAACTGTATGAAAGGACTCTTGGGTAAGCAGGGAGGAAGTTTGTACCCTTTCAATGCCAGATTACATAAAGGGCACCCCAAAAATGTTGAGTATTTTAACGTAAGTCTGTTTAGTACTAGGCATCCTAACGGCATTCAGCACTGTGTAGTGCTGAATGATAGAGCTGCATGATGGAGCTGTTGTAATGAGGCAGAAACACCAAGAGCATCTAAAGGACAAGACCCTAGTGGTCCTTGGCCCTGCTTACTCCTCAGCACCTGAGTTGCCCTGGGAGGGTGACATCGGGGAGATGCTGCTGCCTAGTGCTGGCACTGTGGCGATGTGTAAGCACCATCAACATCCCTCACTGAGAAGTTTTCCCAAAGACCATCTTGTCCAGTCCTCCCACTGTGCATAGGAAGAAACTGAGGCCCAACAAGATGAAGTAACTTGTCAACCCATTTTTGTGGGAGAAGACAAAAATTTAAGCTTTGGGGTGTGAAAGATCATGAAAGTCATGAAGACTTTAAGGCAGAATTTGAGTGATTCTTAAGCTTTTCCCCCTTTATGTGACTTTCAGCTTCAATTGTAAGACTCTATTTTTTTAGGTAGTAAGTGGAACTGATAGGGAGGTGTGTGTGTGTGTGTGTGTGTGTGTGTGTGTGTATGCACACACATGCACATACTTGTGTGGAAGGAGGTGGAAGGTGATTTTTCTAAAGGGGCTTTTTAAAGGCTATAAACCTTTACCATAATTGGAGGATAGGTTTGGGGCCTCCCTGAATACCTGTAATCCCTAATTAGCATCCTGACTTATGGAATGAAAACACGAGATAAAATGAGGGAATTCTCTTTGGAATCAGTGCCACTTTCTCAATTAAACAAAGGGCAATAAGATGGATGATAATGCCAGAATAGGGCTTTTGATCATTCTTTGTCCAAAAACCACATTTTAGTCAGGCTCAGCACAATTAGACAATTACTGATATCAAGAGTATGGGAACAGTAGGTATATTTTAAGCTAACATTTCTAACATCTTATCTTTCTGAGTCTTTCTCTTGCTGATGACTGAAAGAGAAGTTAATCATGATTTGCTATAATTATCCCATTAAAATGGGATTGATAGTAATGTTTTATTTTTAAAAACTGGTGAGTCCAAACTGCTGAGTTAATTAGAAAGTTGTCCTTTGTGCCTCAGAGTAGGAAACGCTCTTCTTGCCTACTCAAGGACTAGCATAGCAAAACATTTGAATTCCTTTCTAATGCTTCACTGAACTAAAAATGTATCATTATGGAGGGGGAAAATCGTTCTGATACATTCTTAAAAGCAAAACATATTTTGCTTAGATTATTAAATAGTGTCTGAAATAAAAAGCCTCTAGCTCCTGACAGCCACAACATAAGACTCCCTACGTTCTCTTACATTGCTTTACAAGTTCAGGTTAGCTCTGTTCTGTGATGCTGTCTTCGTCCGTTCCAGCTACTATCACAAAAATACCATAGACTGGGTGACTGAAACAACAAACCCTTATTTCTCTCAATTCTGAAGGCTGAGCAGTCCAGGGTCAAGGTTGTGGCAGATCTGGTGTTTGATGAGAGCTCTCTTCCTGATTTGCAGACAGTCACCTTCTTGTTGTATTTCACATGGCAGAGAGCAGAGAGAGAGCACAAGCAAGCTCTCCTGTCTCTTCTTCTAAGGACACTAACCCCATTCATGAGGGTGCCACCCTGATGACCTAATCACCTCCCAAAGGCCCCACCTCCAAATACCATCACCTTGTGGGTTAGGATTTCAATATATGAATTGGGAACAGGTGAACAAGCATATGGTCCACAAACCAACCTCTAAGTCCCAGCATTGAATCTGAGTATTGACTTTCTAGATGAAACAACAGAAATAGAACCATGGCAGTAGCATTTAGTGCTAGGGACAAAATTCCTTCCAAGTTTCTTTTCCTGTTCCCTTGGTCTTGCCTGTGTGTTCCATGCTATAGCCAACTATTCAGATAGAAATTTTGTTTATTTGCAGCTTAGCTGAGATCTCCTTACCACCAACAATGAGTATTTGGTGATTCATTAGTGGAGCAGTGTACCAGCTGTAGCGAATCAAATCGTGAACTTGATCTGTTCCTTGTTTTAAGTATTTTGAGAAAACGTTTTGCCATATTTGTACCAGAAGGTTTTCAGTGAAGGGCAAAGTTTTAAAAACCCAATCAGTAAAATACTCCCTGCACTGTGTCATGTAAAGCAGTGGAAAGTTAAAAATCACAGGAAATGGGAAGATCAGAGAGCAGGATTGTTGGTCTGCCTTCCCCCGCTCCGTCCCCCATTCTATAGAACACGGTAGAAGTAGCACCCTACAGGGGCCCCAAAGGACTCGAGGGCGAATAAAACGCCATTCAGACTACCACCAGCTACACGGCTCTGAAATCAGGCTGTCTGCTCTGGTTCTAAGTGCAAGTGGCCAGAGCCTGGGCAAGAAGGGCACCAGAAAACTTGCTCTTGTCTAGAGGTCCTGCTGTTTCTCTGCTCAGCTTCTGCTTGGCTGGTTCCTGCCCATCCCAGGGATATCTGCAGAAATGCCACTTCCTGGAGGAAGATTTCCCTGGTTAGGTGCCCCATTACGTGTTTTCATAGCACCCAGAGTTTCTCTTCGTTGCATTCATCACCCTATAGATAACTGATCTCTATAGTTCCATGTTTAGTGGGTCTCTTTATGGGCCGTAAGCTTCATGGAAGCAGGGCTATGTCTCTCTCGCCCCACTTTGAATCCTACCCAGGTGCTCAGTAAATAGTAGGTATATTAGTCAGGGCTCTCTAGAGAAGCAGAACCAACAGGATGCATGCGTGTGTGTGTGTGTGTGTGTGTGTGTGTGTGTGTGTGGAGAAGAGAGAGAGAGAACACACAGTCGTGGAGGCTGGCAAGTCCAAAATGTGTGGGAAGGCCAGCAGGCTGGAGACCCAGGGGAGAATCTGCTGGCAGAATTCCCTTTTCTTCCAGGGAGGTCAGTCTTTTTCTATTAAGACCTTCAACTGCTTGGATGCGGCCCATTCACGTTATGGATGGTCATCTGCTTTACTCAAAGTCTGCTGATTTAAATATTAATCTCATCTAAAAAATACCTTCACAGAAACATCTAGAATAACACTTGACCAAATATCCGGGTCCTGTGGCCCAGCCAAATGGCCACAAAAAATTAGCCATCATACTAGGTGAATGAATGGATGGATGGAATCATGATCTGGGTCTCCATTCTGCAGTGATGATCCTTTACATCTGTGTAAGGCTTGTGGCTTACACGTCCCTTCATCCGTATTGTCTCTCTCGCTCTTTCATACAGTTCTGAGAGGTGGGCAGTAGGGGGCAGGAGGGAGTGTTAGGTCCGCCTGATGGATGAGATTCAGAGAAGGTAAGACACTTCCCAGAGGCGTCACAGCTTTTCAGAGTGGATGGGAACACCCTACATCTTTGTTTCCAGTATTCTTTTCCTGATCTTACAACATATATTGGCCATTTCTTTGTGCCACTGAAACACCATTCTGAGTGTTTCACAGGTATTAACTTGTTAAATCCTCATTGCGGGTCTGTGGGAAGGGTCTGTTATAATCACCCCCATTTTACATCGGAGGAAGCTGAAACAGATATGAGGAATCTGCCCGAGTTTGCATGCCTGGTCCGTGGTGGGGCTGGGATATATATACGAGCCCTGGTTCTGGGACTTGTTCTCTGGATGGCTACATGATGCCGTCTCTCTACACGCTTCATATGTAGTCATTTGGCTTCAGCAAAGACCCGGTAAGCAGACGTCCCTGGCTGTCATGGGGCAGCTGTGTTTGCAAGGTGGTGAACATGGACGAGGCAGGCACCAGGGCATCCTCTTCTGCTGCCAGCATCCTGCCGCTCTCCTCTCCACTCATCGTCTCAGAGAGCTTTGTAACTGTCCCTGTGGTGTTTTAGCCCTTGTATTGAAAGCTCTGATGGTTTGGATTGTCTTGTGTGGCTCCTATTTCCATGCAGTAAGCAAGCCAGTGAAAGTAAACTAATGTTCAAAATGATTGTTAAAAGGCCAAAGCAAACCGGAAAATGTCCTGAATTCCATGAGAGAAAAGTCCATTGTACTTTAGCCGTATTCCAGAATGACAACAACTCTGGGTCAGAGCTGGGTGGGACAGGACCCCTGGCGCTGACTTAACAGTGAATCTCATACTACACTATATTGAGCCATGTGGGTGATTGAGTCCCGTGAAAATTCTGTGTCTAGAACACTAGCTCAGTGCCAATAGCAATGTTTGAATGTTGACTTCTGTTTCAGGAGGTATGTTGTAGGTATTTATTGAGCAGTGGTCTGTGGAGACAGTGCTGGGAGAGGCAGCACACCCTGAACCCATCCTGCCTGCCCTCCCTGTCTGGCTTCTGCTCTTAATTTTCTCTCATAATGGACCACTCTCTCCCGTATCCACACCCACCCCCTCTTCCAGAGCTGGCTAAGTGCCTGCTTTCATCAGCATCCCATATCTATTCCCCAAGCCGGCTCCCTGGATCCTCTGATGTTTTGTACCATGTACTTCCCCTAGCCCAGATTCTGCTCATTAACCATTTACTGCTTTATATTGCTCTCATTGTTTTTATGGGTATAATTTATCTCCTCCACTGAATGTTTAGTCGTGAGAGTGGGGATCTTGGTTGATACTGCTTTCATATCCCCACAGATGCTTAGCCATATAACAGGCAGATAGAATTTCCGGCACTGAAAGACATTAAAGTATAGAGTATAACGGTCATTTTACGATTATTTTTCCTGCTTTTGCCTACGCCATCCCTCACTCGTTTATCCATCATCCATCCATGCGTGTGTCTGTCCATTGGTTCATTCAGAAGGCAGGTATGATGTACCTGCTCTGTGTCGGTCACTTTGGGAATACACAGATGAGTTCAAAATGGTCTCTGTCCTTAAGGATCCCCCACATTGCGATTTGGAAGAGTTAAAAATCATTCTTTAGGTAGACAACTCAAACTAAAAATACCTGTTACTGTTATCATCATTCATGAGGCTGAAATTTGTACAAGATAATTGGCTTCCTGGTGAGTTTTCTCCCTTTTTACTGAATACACTGTCATCTTCCTAAAGTATTCAGATTGCACTGTAATGACAACCGATAGTGCAGCAGGCGGGGAAGGATGTACTTTTGTTTCGTTTTTAACACTTTGATATACTACCTGCAGTTTCGCTGCGATTAGTTCGTATGAATGAATCACAGTGGCGTGCAGAGCGTTTGTGTTCCTGCAGACTCTCTTAAAAGAACTCATGTGTCCTTTACTTACAAATAGAATTCCCCTGAAAGTACGTGATAAGGAAGTTGTACTCGTCCTCTCTGAGGTGGGCTGAAGCAAGGGGCTTTGTTCAAGGTCGTAGAGAAAGCCGTCTACCATCCTGGGTTATGTTCCTCCATTGCCTCTGCATTCTCCATTCTGCTTTTCTCACCGAGGGAGCCGCTTCTGACCTTTCAAAGTTCCCATGTGGCCTGGTTTCTTTTGAGAATGCTCCTGTTAAGATATGAGACTAACATCGATGATCGGTGAGATTCTGAAGTTATCTCGAAAAATATGTGTACTCGCTGGTGGTATAGTCTGGAGTGGGGATGAGCAGAGGGGACTAAAGGAGAATGAGAGGGGTTTGTATTAATTAGAAGTCTTTTTAGTTTCAGGCAACAGAAACTCAAACTGTCAGGAATGGGAGATGACTGGAGGGATGTTGGTGACTATGGCCCCAGACCCAGGAAAGTCAGGAAGGCCTGGAGCTGGGTCCACTGAGGATCCAGGACTGTCTTTCTCTCTCTGCCTCTCATTTGTGCTTCCTCCACATTTTGGCTTCATTCTTCAGTTCAGACCAGCCTTGGCCCTCACACAGCTGCTGACGGCTCTAAAGCATCATTATCTTATAGCTCCCACCAGCAGACCCCACACACTCCTGTGACCCTAAGCTCAAAATTCCAGAGAAGGGCTGGAGTTGGCCCTGATTGGGTGTGGGGTGTAAAACAGTGTCTGCTCCCATCGGCATATCGGGATTGGAGTGGACAGGTGTATGTCCGAGTAGAAGGAGATGCTGCCCCACAGCAGACAAAGGAAAGCCATCCTCTGCACTTTCAGAGGATTTGCAGGAAGGTTCAGTGAGCATTTAGGAAGAAAGACTAATGTAGGGGATGACGTACCTCAAATTCAGATGCGACCCAGTCAGTAGTTACTGAACTTTTGAAATAAGGGTTTCTTTGGGAGTTCATTTTGTGGACCACTCATTTAGCGGTTTCTAGGGAAGAGTGACATGCATATTCAAGAGAGCTTAGAGAAAACAGAAAACAGGCATAAGCTCAGAGAGTGAAGTGGGGAGAAGTGCATGGGGAAGAAAATCTGAGACCTTGGAGACCTCAGAGGAGGACCTCAGCATCTCTGTGGCAGGTGAGCACTGACAGTCTTGTGGTTCTCTCTGAAGAGACAGAGATGCAGCCCCGAGTCAGGGCTGCAGCTTGCAGGCGGCATTGATCCCAGATGAATGGTCTTACATCTGCCAGTTAATGCTGGCCGCAACCTGCTTACTCCGTAGAGCAAGGATTGCACAAAAATGCCCAAATTTTAGCACATTAATCTTCATCAAAATGATTTGTTTCTCTCTCTACCCCACTCCCACTGTGGCTCCCCATAGCCATCCCATTTCCCTAGTAGTGTGGAACTCACTGCCAGAAGGATGCACTCTCCCAAATTAACCCCATCTAGAAGTTACACTGTGAAACGTACACCTGGAGGGAGGCTGTAAGTGACATCTGTCTCAATCTAGGCCGTGGTCTAACTCCCAAGAAACACTCATTCAACAAACACTCCTGACTGCCTACTTAAAAGTACCAGGCATTGTGTGGAAGACACCAGCTATGTAATAGAGCAAACACAGATAGAGGTTTTTTTTTTTTTTAATTTTAGGTTTCCAGAATTTTCCAAATATCTTGGATAGTATCAATAATATGTGTTCATATATATTCATCTTTAGTTAGCAGAAAATCCGAACAGATTGGTAGATTTTAAGTGGCCTTGAATTGGCAGTCTAGGAGAGAATCCAGATCTCTTTGCGGAGGGGTAGCCAAAAGGAAGCTCTCAGCATCTTCACTTTCTCCATTGTCATCACCACCAGCAGTGCGATGAGTTAATGAAGTTGAATGCGGTGGAGTGGAAGGAACATGGATTAGAGATGTGCGTCAGAATCCCAGCTGTCTTCCTTCATCTGCTGTGTGGCCTGAGGGACTTTCTTAGTCTGTTCACGTTGCTATAACAAAATACCACAGACTGGGTAGCTTATAAATGACAGAAATTTTTTTCTCATGGTTCTGGAGGCTGGAAGTCTAAGATCAGGGTACCAGCATGGTCCAGTGAGGGCCCTCTTCTAGGCTGCAGGCTTCTCATGGTATCCTTAACTTGACAGAAAGGTCGAGGGAGCACTCTGGGACTTCTTTTATAAGAGCATTAATCTCATTCATGGGGGCTCCACCCTCACAACGTAATCACCTCCCAAAGGTCCCACCTCCTAATAGCATCATCTTTGGGGGTTAGGATTTCAACATATACATTTGGGGGGAACACAGACATTCCAACCATAGCAGGAAGGGTTCTCTGGGTCTTAAGCTCATTATTTGCAGAGGGGGGAAAATAATTATACTTTGTCACAAGGTAATAGCAAGTCTGCAACAACTGTGCTTGAGGAAACAAGGCCAGCTAGATTTGGACTGTGGGAAAGCCTCTTCTCGTGGTCCAGTGGAGCTCAGGGCGTGGTGGGATGTTCCAGACCAAGAAAGGTTGGGACTGAGACTTCCAGTGATCCATCGGTGTGGAAGCTTTAGGCGGGCTGTTCACGAGATGGCTATGGGAGATGTGAGTTCATATTTAGGTCTCAACTTGGATTTAAACCTATCAGGGGAAGAGGCACAGGTGAGATACAGGTATTTTTGGGGAAAGGTCCACATTGAGGCCAATCTCGGAGGATGTCCATCCAACCAGAAGTGAGATATTTAGTCAACAGCCCTCCAAGGTTGAGGGGGAAAGGGGGTGACATTGAGGGGAACAACACTGGGTTTCAGGGACAAGAAATCCATCTTGGATACTAAGAAGGCCCTTGATTCTTAGAAAACTAGAGTCCTAGGATCACAGCCAGAGCAGCCTGGAATGAATGACCAACCATCTAGATGCAGGGCCAGTGGGTGACCACCTGCAGCTTCTTGGGGTCCTCTTGTGAAGGACAAGAGTGGTTCCCGGGCCCACAGGGGACTGAACCTGGATTGTGTCAACGGCTGCCCAAATTCTCCACCCCACTCCTGTCCGGCTGATCACATGGCTTCCCTTTTAAGCTCACCCTTGCCCTCAGCTGAACATCCAACACACTCAGCCGGGGGCTGCCTGGGGCTACTCCAGCCCTCCAGCCTGACCTTTCCCTGCTGGCCCCTTTGCACCCCAGTGAATGGCTTTCAGTCCTGCAAGGAGGGTTCTTCCTCTCACTTCCAGGCCTTTGGAACTGCTCCCACATCTTCCTCCTTGGTTCTTAACTCATCTTTCTTCTTCAGTCTTGAATTTGGGCGTTATTCTCCCCCGGAAGTTTCCCTTGGGCTCCCAAGCCTCTTGCTGTCCTCACAGCACCCGGTGGGGCTCCAGTTCAGTGTTTACTTCGCTGTGTTGGATCTGGCCCACTTCCCCCGGGGGCTCTGAAAGCAGGGACTTCATCTGACCATGTCCAGGCCCGGTCCTCCCTGCACACAGTAGGTGCTGGCTAAAGGTCCGTTCACTGAGGATCACAGTGCAGAGAGCTTCCGGGACAGGGTGCCCACCATGTTTCCTGCCTGCCCTCTCAGAACATTCAGGTTAAATAATTTCAGTCACCATTTACTTGCAGAGCAACATAACGCTTGGGAAGGACACATTTATTTGCAAGGCCAAATGCATGACGTTGTCACTCACAAGACCTCAGTCCCAGTGTCTCACTTACCCAGGCTTGGAGAGAGGTGAGAAGGGGAGAGGGTTAGGTAATGCATTTTCTGTCTAGGCAATTTAGTGTCACAGAAGATGCTCTCAAATCTTTGACAGGAGTCGAGGCAGAATTCTTGTCAGATTATATAAGAAAAACGACTCATCATTCTGCTACATCCACTGGAATCTATTATGGGTTTTCTTAAAGCCTTTGTGTATGCAGGCTCATGGTACTTAAATTAAAATTGAAGGAGATCTGTTTTTACTACCAAATGGATAGTGAGTAACAAAGGTTTTTGATTTGTTCTTGGGTAAGTCTGTTTTTTTCAATCAATATTTTCAGCATTTTGGCTGATTTCATGCCACATTATATGTTACTGACGCGCCAGGCCCCTTCGAGGTGCCTCCCTGTCTGTTCACCTGACCTGGTCTCTGCCAGGGATGCTTGTCTCCCCATCACTTGCTGGCCTGGAAGAAATGCCGTTCTTCCCTCAAGGCCCAGCTCCTGCGTTACCTGCCACCTGCAGCTCCTCCCCCTGGTCCCACCTCCATGCACTGTGCATGTGCTCCTGTACAGACCATGAACGTGGAGGAAAGGGGCTGTATCTTACCTTTTTTTGGGGGGGTATTTATTCATTTGAATACACAGATGCCTGTCACTTCAATTCATTGAGCATCTCTCCCATTTGGCATCTCCTCGCTTGGAAGGAGACTCAGATACCCCCAAGATGCAGATCTTGCCCTTAAAGAGCTTTCCTTCTGCTAAGGGAGGAGAGAGACATGTTGAGCTACACATGTGACGCTGGGCCTGGCAACTTACTATTTCATTTCTTTCCTATGAAATAAAATTGTAGCTTATAGTATTTTAATTTTAATTCTTCATTTTAATTCTGCCATGATATTTGTTTTAAAATTTAGAGATCATCAGATGTTAATCCTCTATTCCTCTTACTATATTCTGTTCCTAATTCTATTAGCAGAAGAACGAAGAGGGAACTTGGATTTTGTGTTGCTTTCACAGAGTACAGAGGTTTCAAACATCTCACTTCACATCATGAAGGTTCTCGGGGACCCCATAAGTTTCTGGGAACAGAGAAGTGCAACTCTGACAAGCTGTCAGTCTCTCCCCTCCTGAGGAAGTCTGATGTGGAAATCTCAGGTTGTTACACCTGCTGTCAGGTGCTCTGTCTTTCCTGAAGACATCCTTCCCTCCAGCTGTAAACTCCCTCACCACCCCTCACTCCCTGCCCCTACAGTGTTTTCATCAGACAATGGTGACAGACAGACCCTATCTCCACCCAGGTGGCCTCCCCCAGACTCCCCTGTGCTCTGAAGAGAATAGATTCTGGACTTCGGCGTCTCGCCTTCAAAATCACAGCCCCCAAGGGGTGCCATGCTCAAGAATAATGCAGCTTGTACCCTCTTCCTGTGGGAAGCCTGGTTGATAGCAGCACAGATGTGATAGAGGGTGGCCCCGATCCCTTAGGAGAAACGGAAGCACCTTAGAGAGGGGTTAAGTGCTGCCCCCAGAAGCCAGTCACCTGGTGCCCTGGATGCTGGGAACGTTTCCGGCTCACGGGCGGCTGTGTATCATGAGGGGTGTTAGACAGACAGGAGGCAGTGCTGAAACCCCACAGTGCAGAGCTATTTCCAGTTTGGTCTTGGCCTGTTAATACTGAAACAGCAATGGTGCAGGCACGGACCGACAGACAGTACAGGGGTGGTGGAGGACGAGAGCTGGACATGTGGGGAACAGCCTGGGCAGCCACAGATACAGAGGGAAGCCATGTGGTGTGTGGAACGCTCCCCTCCCGGGAGAAGAGCAGACCTGAAACAAGAAAGGTGGGGTCATGTGCACACACAAACCAAGTGAGTGAACTGCTTGTGTAACTAAGGGGCAGGTACGTTCACTGTGGAGAGAACCACTAGAGCCATTCTCTGTAATTCTGACTCAGCATTGATTTTTGAATCCCAGCAAAAAAGGGAATAGCGTTCTCATTTCCACGGTAATAATAATCGTAGCTAATACTTACGTAGTGCTAACTGCTGAATACTGTTCTAAGTTTTTGGCATACGTTCACTTACATGAATGACACATACATAATACACACAGCATACTTACCCGTACTAACTTATTTACATGTATGGTGCACAAATGTGTGTTTACATACATTAACTCATTTACAGACATAGTACATTGATGTATTGTCCTGGTCCACTGGGGCTGCTGTAACAGAATGCCATAGACGCGGTGGCTTAAACAACAAACATTTATTTCTCACAGTTGATTGATGAAGATGCTGGCAGATGTGGTGTCTGGTGAGAGCCTGCCTCCAGGTTCATAGATGACCGTCTTCTCGCTGTGTCCTCCCATGGTGGAAAGAGTGAGGGAGCTCTCTGGGGCCTCTTTTGTAAGGGCACAAATCCCATTCATGAGGCCACCACCCTTATGACCTAATCACCTCCCAAAGGGTGCACCTCCAAACACCATCACACTGGGGGTTAGGTTTCAACATATGAATTCTGGGGGACACAAAGTTTTGGTCCATAACACATATGTTAGCTCATTTACATACACAATACATTTACATACATTAATTTAAATCTATTTTACTGGTGACAGGCACGGAGAGTCCCACGCCTGAGGTCAAACAGGTTAACTCTGGCTCCAGAGTCTTAGCTCCTGCGAGCTCTGCGTCAGCTTATGCTGCCTCTCATGGTGTGATTTGGATCAATAGCATGTCTGTGTGCATCTTACCAACTATTATTAGTAGTTTCATCAGCCCACCAGCCCCTCACAACAGACCCACAGAGCATTTTACAAATGAGGCAGAAACCGAGGTTTCCTAGTCATGGAGGGATTCAGTGGGGACGTGAGGGCTTGTCCAGCTCTGCGGCCTCATCCTCCTGCAGCCATGTACTGCAGTATTAAACCACCCCTCCAACCTTTTCCCCCAGGACTGCGGTGGTCACTGTTGCACACCTGGATGGCTGATGGGGCAACTTCAGGAGGGACCACATCCTACCGGCAACTTAGTTCTCCAGCTGTCTCTGCTGGACTTGGCCATGAAACCACCTTCCAGCCGTGTGAGTGGCCACCGCCAAGAGTCAAGCCCAGAGATTAGGAAGGGCGGAGGATGGGGGCGGGCGGTGTCAGGAATCCTACAGAGAGGATGAGACGTGAGAGGGTAATTTGGTTTGTGACTTTAACCTTTTGCACTTAATACGACAGACTTCAAAAAACATAACCTGGTGGCCAAAAAATGGCAATTTTTAGGTTTTACCCTTAAAATAGGAAGATCCTCACATTGCTTGAAAGGGGTCTTCAGTGAGAAACTGACCAGAACTCTCACGGTCGGCTCTTCTGGTTCGGCACATGCTCATTAGGAAAGCCAGGCCAGGCCTCAGGATTCGAGCCTCTGTTCCCAACTTTTATGCACACCGATTCCTCTGGTGTCTGCATGACTAGTCATTTTCCCATCTGTCGACACAGTTAGGGAATCTACGTGTTAGCACAAGGCCGAGACCCCGGCTTCTCTGCTCTCTGCCTGGATGACCCATTGCTCTTGGAGAAATCCTTGAGAGCCCCCAGGAGGGTGTGAGTCCCCCTGTCTCTGCCCCTTTGTATGCACTTATCCCACTGCGTTCTCGTTCATTACTTGTCCAACTTCCCATCCGACGGTGAATTCCTTGTGAGAATTTGGAGAATCGTTGCCTTGGCCATCTTTACATGGGCCGCCTTCCCACCTCCCAGCACAGAAGCTGGCACTCAGTACATGTGTGTTCAGGGAATGAATGTGAGCTCCTAACAATGGATTCAGAAAGGAGCCTATTAAAGGCAGAAGTCAGCAAAATTCAAATATTTCACATCAAATTCCATTGTCTTCCTGAAGACACCCCCGAGTGCAATGTTGAACCCGTTCTTGCTCCTTCCCACCCTCCCGGCCAGGCCCCAGCCTCCTTCCCGGGACTTTCCCACAGGTTCCTGTTTTCTCTACTGGGCATTCTTCTCTTTCTGCCCCCTCTTCAGTGTGTCCTCCCAACCACAGAATTATATTCCTAAACTCCAAGTGCGATCATTACACTTAATTACACTGGATTCCATTAAACAGCTGAGCAGGTCATGCTAGGCTCTGTACAATTCAATCCCAAATACCAGTGAGGCTCCCCACTTCGTTCCTACCCCCAAACGCCACCACCTGCACTGCA
The DNA here is from genome assembly GCF_011762595.2 of Tursiops truncatus. Taxonomy (NCBI): domain Eukaryota; kingdom Metazoa; phylum Chordata; class Mammalia; order Artiodactyla; family Delphinidae; genus Tursiops; species Tursiops truncatus. The sequence goes on along the minus strand of NC_047034.1, from coordinate 25,516,991 downwards.
GCCAAACTGAAGCCTCAGTGTCTCCTGACCCTTTGTGTCCTGGAGTCTTCGCACCTGTTCTCTCTGCTGGAATTCACTTCCCCCCATACTCAGCCACACAAACTGCTAATCCTCTGGACCACCCTTCCCCAGGCAGAGTGCACTTGCACTTTCCTCCTCTCTCTGCCAGGACTTCTTCTTGGCCTGTCTCTCTTTACTACTGCTGAGACCTCCTCCAGGGCAGAAGCTGGTCACGATTGCATTTCCTGCTCCCAGCTTGATGCGGGAGTTGCTTCGCCTGCCCTTTTAAATGTGAACGGCTGTGAGGAGGGGACAACATTTTGAAAGCTTGGGGTTAAGTCCTGTCTGCAGTAACTCAGAAAGATAGGAGAAGGACCACCTCAACTGTGTATCTTTACATGAGGCATCAACAAAGGCTTTTCCATTGAAACCCGACCTCAAGATACATACATGTCCCCTCCTATTGCGGCAGAGGTCACAGACCCCAGGGAATGGTCTCCTTTCCAGAATAACGTTATAAAGAACAAAATTTGAATGCCCACAGTTTTTGGAGTTCACTGTGGTGAAATACACTAATTCAGACGTCACTGTCAGGAATGACGGACCCTCGCAAGTCATCTGCACAGTGTTCCTTAGTGTGTGTTCTCGCTCAGGTGAGAAATTAAGGTCATGGCATCGGTAATGTCAACAGTATTCCACCTCTGAAATAGATCTACATGGAACAAGGGAGATGAGTTAATTTACCTCTGTGGCCCTGCTTTAAAGGTGCACAGAGTTAGTTCGTGCAGGTTATTTTCGCGTTTGCTACAGGAAGTCAGTGAGCCCTTTTCACGTCATGCGTGGAATAGGTAAGTTGGCTGCGGGGCCTCTCTTCTTTTCAGTTCAGCCTTTACCCCACTTGCCTCCCGCCTTCCAGGTAGTACAATACCTGCACCCAAAGGGCCGCACGTTCCACCCCTCGAGTTCCATTCCTTCAGGGTCCTGCAAGGTAATGGCAAATTAGATGACAGTTGTGTGCCCTGTACAAAATCTTTTCCAGAATCAGGTAGAATATGAATGAGGGGATGAATGAATGCATGAATGAATACCAAACAAATAAATGCAATCCCTTGTGCTAAGATTAAAAACAAAGAAGGGAAAAAAAGAAATTAAGGGCAAAACTAATGATTATGTCTCTTTCCCCAAAGCAGAAGCTTTCAAAGGCAACATACTGTTTTCTAAAACTTGCTTCTCTGGCCATACTCGAGCCAAGAACACAAGGTCAGAGTTAAAATGGCTGTGTGCACCCCCATATCCTGGGTCCCGAGTGTGCATAGCCCTGCCCCCCAGCCCGGGCACAGGGTCAGAAGTAGCAAATGATGATTAATCAGGTGCCTCCTGTCTTAGGACACAGTCAACGTTTACTGTCTCTGCAGACCAGACTGTAGAAATAAGCAGACCCATAAAGGCCTGCAATTACTGTTTCCCCGGAGATATTCCAGATGCTGCTGGGTAGACTGTGACAGTGGCAGCGCTCTTCCTGCTTCTGATTTATTCCATCCTGGAGGAGCTTTCCTTACATGGGCTTTTCCATAGAAGTGACCGCTCCTGGCTTTTCAGGAGCTGTTTCAAGTCTTCTTATTTGGCCACCCTTTCAGTGACTGGTGACGGACAGAGCTGTGCCCCCGAGTCCTACCTTGCCAAGTGGTGGAGCGGCAGACTTGCCTTCTCCGGCCCCCCGCCGAGCCTGTGCACCCTTCTTCCCTACCATCCCCAGGAGCTGCTAAATAGGTTTGATGGGAGACAGACCCTGGCTCGAAGGGGCCTATCCCACCCCAACCAAACGCTGACATTTTATTGTGACCTCCAGTGGCGTACAGAGATGACCAGTGGCAAGAACACCACCGGTTTGGGTTGGAAGGGCTTTCTTACATTCCTCAAACCAAACCACACTGATAATTCAGTGGTCCACCATGACAAACTCTGAAAAAACTGGCCTGTTTGCTGAGTGGTTCCCACTAGCTGAGCTCTGCAGAATTGGGGGATGTTGTGTAGCTGGATCTCAGGACAAAACTCTCCTTCAAATACTAAGAGTGCAAGCGGGATGGGGTTGTGTGGGAGCATGATGCTGTTATCATTCCCTGTTCGAGAGTTTTCGTCTATATTAACAGTCTTGGGTTAGAATTCAAAGGGGAAAAAGGCTCTCAGAGTCTTGTTTGCAAGGCTTGAAAGCATGTGAAACGTCACATAGTTGGAGGCATTTCCCTTGGCATGTGCAAAGGCATGAAAGGGAACAGGGAGCTAGAGGGAGCATTTATTGATTAGCTGCTGGTCTGGGCCAGTGACATCACACTCTGATCCTGGGGTCCCAGGGTCCCGTGGGGCTTCCTTGAGGGAGTTCTTGAAAGAAACTGAAGTCATAGAGAATTCGTTTATTCTGTGTCTTCACTTGCAAGTTCTGCCTCTTCACTCAGTGTCATAGCACCGGTAAAGGATATGAGAAATAATAAACAACCCCAAGGGTTTCATGATCTCCGAGTCTTAAAGCCATTCATCCAGGCTGTGCTTCTGAAGTGAGCCGATACAAGAGGAATGATTTTAAAAAACTGGAGATTACGTTCTGTGATTTCCCTACTCTGAGCCAGGGGAAGTTAGACATTATTACCAGGTTTAAGATGATGAAGATGATTGGCTTTGCTCCATGCTCACTGGAGTAAGAGGAGAAATAGGTTTAAGGAGACACTAAGAGAGTTTGGTTGGGTGTGAAGAATATTCCCTAGTCAGTGAATAAATGTTGTGATAGGCCACCAGGGAAGGTATGCAGCTTCATCACTGGGAATGGAGTTTGGATTTTGGAGCTAGAGGATTAAGCCAATGACCACTTAAGTTCTCGTTCCTTCTCTGTGTACGATTTACTTATAATTTACTCCACTGTCTATGGGTTGTCTTCCCAAAGTATCCCACTGGGCCTTAAGGGACACTTCCCCTCAAAGAAAGCAGAATGAAGAATCCAACTAGGGGCTTCTTGGATGGTCAAGAGTTCTTTTTGTCTTATCTTTCCCTCGAGGCAAACCTGCGAGTTAGATAGGGATAGATTTTTTTTTTTTTTTTTTTTTTGCCTGTCACTGTTGTGGCCTCTCCCGCTGCAGAGCACAGGCTCCGGACACGCAGGCTCAGTGACCATGGCTCACGGGCCCAGCCGCTCTGCAGCATGTGGGATCTTCCCGGACTGGGGCACGAACCTGCGTCCCCTGCATCGGCGGGCAGACTCCCAACCACTGCGCCACCAGGGAAGCCCTGGGACAGATGTTTTTAATTTCCACTTTATAGATGAGAAAACTGAAATTCAAGGATGTCAAGTGATAATTCCACACGGGTTTGAAACTTTGGCATCATTTTTATGTTGATTCTGCACACCCCTCATTCAACCCATCAGCAAACTCTGCTGATTTTTCCCTTATAATGTTACCTGCATCTGTTGTTTCTCTCCACATGCACTGTCCCCCTTTAGGGCTGTCATCACCCCATGCCTGGACCGTTACATTGGTTTCCTGCATCACCTTTTCGATGCCAGTTTTGCCTCCTCCTGGATGCTTCCCTGAGTTCTGGAGTCTTGGGAATATGAATTCATGTTTGTTCTGTTCATTCGGCAACTCCCATGGGTTGTGGGCACAGAGCTGAGGATGCTTGTGGCAGGAAAAGTTTCTGAGAGATTTCTTAACATACTGTGCCCTTTGTACTTCAGTGCTAACTCACAGCAGTGCTCAATATTTGCTTTCTATCTGTGGACCCCTGTTTATGTTAGACACAGAGTTGTATGAACGTGAATTTCCCCTTCAGTGTTACACGGTCACTGAACGTCAGGTCACGAAAGTCAGGGAAAGCTCAAACTGAAGTTGTTTTGTTTTGTTTTCCCAGAATAAGGATTCACTGGTTTCATTGCAGACTGGGGATTGAGGCAACATTTATCCACACTTGGAATTTCATGGTCACATTTCACAAAATTACAAGTAATTTTTAGCCTCTTAGTTACATCTAAACTTTTAAAACCTATCATGTTAAAATATATCAATTAGAATAACACTGCCTCCTTTATAATCCACATTTTCATCGTTTGAAATAACAGAATTGCATTATATCCTATTTGGTTGCTCTCATGCCTCCTTCTCCAGTTGGGTTATAAGTCTCTCAGTGACGAAGAACCATGCTTGTTTATGCATTAGGTACTAAATAAGACACTGAGTAAGTACCCATCACGTGGAATGACCCGTACTTACCTGCGGTCCTCTAGGAGTCATGTTGCTTGATATCAGTGACGCACCAGGGCGGGGAGGTGATGGTGTTGGGACTGAATGGGGCCCCTGCTCCCAGCTCCCACCTGTGTTTACACCAGGACACCACACCACTTCCAAGTAAACGTGTTGACTGTGAGAGATCTTCTCAGTTGTGAAAAGTTATTCGATCCCTAGATCAAGGTGCAGATAAGTCCGATTTCCAGTGGATACAGCCCCTTTGTCCTCTGAGCTCTGCTCTTCCTTCCCAGATGAGAAAGTGGTCAGAGGCGATGCAGTGTTCACTGCTCCGTGATTCCATACCCATTGGCTTTTCTTGAGAGGCCCTTGTCCATTAGCTTCACCTTCCCTTTGTCAGGCTCTCTAAACACTTCCAGTAACAGAATTAATTAGGCCTTTCTCTTGATTTAAAAAAAATAAGCAGAGCCTCGGGAGAGGCGTCATCCTGACATGCTCTCTGTGTGCACAGTGGAGTCTAGAGTGTGCCTCTCAAAGGCTTGCGTTCTGTTTGGTCATATGTTAGCAGGGTGTCTTCAGTGTATTTACACGGATTCCATTGTGAGCCTCCAGATCCCACCCTGTAAGGACATTCATCCTTACTGCCCTTGACAGACATAGGAAAATTATTTCCTGGTGAGAATCACGTGCTTGTAAGAGCCAGCCTTTCAGAGGGGAATCTGCCGTCAAAGGGGCTAATCGTCCAAATGACGGATACACATGGCTGGCTTCCCTCTTTATGCCAACTTGATTGAGACAAGATGAGTATGCCTCTGGCCTTAGCCATGGAGAATTATGTGAGAACAGCATCCTCAGGGAACAGGCTTTATCTGCTAAGTATGACAAGTGTGGCAAATGCACACAAAGCCCAGTTACCTTGGCTGCAAGACCAAGGGCCTGTGTCCCTGCTCCCACAGACAGGTGACTCTTCCTCCGTTCCTGTAGGAATGGTGCGCCCTTGGGCAGGCGGGATCTATTTACCTTTCGTCATTTGGCCTGGAATGTGGCATACCACCCTTGCATGCTTGGCTCTGGCTCCCATGGCAGGAGTCACTTTTGGAGACAGAAGGAGGTAGGTGACATTTTCCTCTCCGGACACAGAGAGTGTTGAGGTCCTGGGGTTTCATCACTTGGCTCCTGGCTTTTCATGGGAACAGAGGGGCTGCCTGACCACATGCTCGGGTTTTAGGGTGTGGCCCTGAGAAGGAGGCTGGACACACTTCTGTTGCTCCCTACGTGCTGGTGCCTCAGCCATCACTAACTGCTCGGAGGACCCTCTCACGGGCCCAGACCTCAAAGACGGTCCGCCATCCGGCCTCCTCTGCACCTGTCACCATCCTCAGGACACATGGGGATGTTGCTGTGGCAGCCGTTTGGAATTCCCTTTAAACAGTCATTCTCAGACATAACCATAGAGGCAGGAAGCGGATTAGTGGATGCCAGCGGGTTAGAGGAGGGGAAATTGCGAGTCACTACTAAACAGGTATGGGGTTTCTTTCGGGGTGATGCAAGTATCCTGGACGTAGATAGTGGTGATGGTTGCACAACATTGTAAATATACTTAAAAAAAAAAAACTTATTTCTCCTGGTTAAAATGGAAGATTTTGTGTTATGTGAATTTTATCCCCCCAAATTAAAAATAAAATTAAAAAAACCAAATATTCAATCTCATCCTCAGAAGGAATCATCCCAGCAATACTATTGCCCACGTTTATTTCAAGATACGTCACATACGTACATTATATGTTTGTTTTTGTTTAGCATGACCCTGTGAAATGCCCATCTGACAAAGGTAATCAAGTTATAAGGCCCTCTAGTGGCTCAGCTGTGTTTGCCGCCTCCTCTGTTGGAAAGGGCGCCCCCTAACACAGAAAGGGAGAAACACACCCTCCCCTCTTCCTGCCCCGACTCTGAGCGCTTGGAATTCTTATAAATACACATATCAGTAAAGTTCTTGACATTTTGCCCAGTACCTGAGGAGGAATAAAACTTTTCTAACCCAAATGAAACACACACAGAATAAAATGCAAAAACAAAAAAGAAATCCGAGGAACACAGATGAAAAACAAGGGATGTGCCCTGCCGCATCCCTGAGATGATTACAAGTGGGCCTCATAGATGCAAATTTTATCTAAATTAAAATATTATATATTTTTCACATTAAGGCCCCAACGTTTGCCTAGGCCACGATGCTTTTTAAATTAATGACAATTATTTTTCAATGACAATTTTTTCTGTATCATCTTATTGCTTATTTTTCTTTCAACTTATTTGATATCTCACTGACTCCTCCCCATTAAAAGGTTGGCTCTTGCTTATTGAAAAGTGGCCAAGGGGAAAAAAAGATCAATTTCTCATATAAGTTTTTTCTGAGAATGAAAATTGACATGCTTTGCTTGGGGGCCAATTTTAGAACAAACCTCAGTAGTCCTTAGAGACCCTTTAATTTGAATAAGTATCCAAACAAGTAGGGACTGAGGCTGGGGAGATGCTCCTGGAGCAAACACAGCAGGAGACTGGACGGACAGCAGGTGTGGCGGGGAGGCTGGGCGCCTCACTCCAGCCGTCCTATATCAGGGCTGGGGTCTCCCTGCCGAGGTTCTGGGGCTCAGTCTGCCTTGTGGCCCACCTTTTGCCTCTCTTGTTTGTGGGAGGGGCCATCAACTTCTCTTGCCTTAGTTTCCGTGGCGCTAAAGGCCAGGGGAGGTACCGTCTACACCAGCCTCGTGGGTGGGGAAGGGGGAGAGGTGTGCTTTTGCTGCAAACGTGCCTTTCCCTATAGTCCTTGCACATCGCCATCCTCCTTTTCAAAAAAGGGTGATGTTTGGGGAGATTATCTTTCTTGTATATTTTTCAAAGTATAAAATACTGACACGCTTTTCAACTCTGTATGCTCCAACCCCAGATATGTCAGGTTCCTGGAGTTGGTGGCTGTACTCCCCACTGCCTTCTCTAACTCCCCCTCAGAGAGTCACTTGGTTCACATCACAGGGCCTCCGTCCTGTGGGCGAGGATGTTGGGGAAATGAAGATTTAAAATCCGTAACGTTATTAGCATTGTCAATACAATAATTTAATAAATGTTCCTGGGAGGAAACCAGGCATTGACAGAGGCTACCTTTTCTATCAGTTTTCTTTTCGTGTGACATTTTCCCTGAATGGCTGTTGCTGAGTTATGGAAATGAGGCAGTTGTCGGGGAGAGTCTAGGGCCTGAACTCTTTTTTTAAATTTTTAAAATTTATTTAATTAATTAATTTATTTTTGGCTGCGTTGGGTCTTCGTTGCTATGTGCGGGCTTTCTCTAGTTGCGGCAAGTGGGGGCTACTCTTCGTTGCGTTGTGCGGGCTTCTCATTGTGGTGGCTTCTCTTGTTGTGCAGCACAGGCTCTAGGTGTGCGGTCTTCAGTAGCTGTGGCATGTGGGCTCAGTAGTTGTGGCTCGTAGGCTCTAGAGCGCAGGCTCAGTAGTTGTGGCCCACGGGCCCAGCCGCTCCGCGGCATGTGGGATCTTCCCGGACCAGGGCTCGAACCCGTGTCCCCTGCATTGGCAGGTGGATTCTTAACCACTTAACCATTCTAAGCCACCAGGGAAGCCCTGCCTGAACTCTTTCTTGCCTCCACTTGTGCCCCTTCCTTGGATTTGCCCGGGGCCTTTCATGACCTGGAGCTGAGGGAGCATCGTCCACGCACATCCAGCCGCCTGCACACAGCAGGGAGGGTCAGGATTGCCATCACCTTCTAAGAGTCAGTCTTTTCAGGCTCTGACATTTGAAGAGTCTGACTGGCTCTGATGTGCCCCATTTTCCCCAGTCTGAACGTTAGAGAATGAAATGTAAACATTCAGCCTCTGAGACTCATAAGCACAGGTTATCACTGAGGAGGCCACAGAGGGGTTTCTAGGTAACCCAGACTTCCCTTGAAAACAGGCCTGGAGTTACCAGGTGTCCGTCTCTACGTGGAGTGTCATTGTTGTCATTGCTGGAGTTTCTTCTCCGTCATAAGACTTCTCCCTGTTCCTCAGCTCCCGCATCCTCCCAGTAATCATATTTGCTGTCAGCTATCTTTGTGGGGATTTAGTGACTTTTTTAGGGACGAATGCCAGCCCTGAGGCCCTGCAAAAGGACCCGTGATGTTGGTCTTTGTCTGTGTGACAGCCTGATGGGAGAAGTGCCCTGAGCTACCAGCACGAGCTGATTGTCACTGTGTCGTGGCCACCTCTGAAACTGCACCCCGAGTGTCTGGGCATCAAATAGGTTTCCCTGGTGCCTTCCCAGGCCTTTTCTGCCTTGTTTCATTGATTATATAGCTAGCATTTCTTTAGAGCTTGGGAAAGGGGGTACTTTACTGCAACTCCTCTAAAAACCCATTTCCACATGAATCACCTCTGGCCTTTTTCTGTTTGGCACGTTGTTTAGATAAAGAGGAGTTTGTCTGTATCACTTCCCACCAGACTCTCCTAAGTGGAAGCCTTGGATTTGGAACCTGGGATTTTTTCTGCCCTCTAAATGAAAGCCTTGTTGGCTAGGTTGTTGATAAAGTGCAGTTTCTTACAATTTCATAGCCTAAGGACTGCCTTAGCTACAGGCCGCATTCCCTTATTGTTACTGATATGAGCTACCGTATTTCTACTTATATATCTCAGGGGATGAATTTTTGCTTCTCAGCATCATTTATGATGTGATTCACATCTAAATTTAATATAAGATTATTTACTTCCCCAAATACTTCATCTACACTTCAGAGTCTTGTCTCCAAAAATGGTTTTGTAGATGATTTAATGCAAACGTCTCGTTCTACAGATGAGAAAACAGAAATCTAAAGCAAGGTTTCTTGAGAGCGGCACTATGACATTGGGGGCAAGCTAATTCTGGCTTGTGGGAGGCTCCCTGGTGCACTGTGAGGTGTTTAGCAGTATCCCTGGCTTCTACGCTCTAGATACCAAGAGCATCCCCCGAATTGTGACAAACAAAAATGTCCCCAGACATTACTAAATGTTCCGTGGTTGAGAACCACCAGTCTAGAGGTAGGCGCACAGCTAGGCTGTGACAGGGTCAAGATTAGGACCCGAGTGTCCTGACTCCCAGATCCACTCTGTCCAGGTTGGGCAACAGAATTAAGTTCTCAACCTGCGCAGCGCTCTGAGTAATAGTCAAGAGAGCTTCCACAGCTCTCGAGGCAGAGAAGAGGACTTAGGAGACTGAGGAACCAGGAGCAAGGAAGAACTTTATGGAACTCTGGGCAGATGTGTTCCCTTTAGCCAACCTCCCATCTACTAATCGAACCTGACCCAATGACTCATTGACTCAACTTCTGTGAGTGAACTGGACAATATGGCTTAGAAAATCATAAGATGTATGTCCAGAGAGAACAGATTTAGGGGAGAGAATACAAGAGGCAGAGGAATGTTTCTTCTGACCATCCACACACCCAGAACCTGGGACCAGCCCCATGGCTGAGGCCCCGTGAGCCTCATGCAGTAGAGCCCCACGCATCCTCAGCCAGGTAGATGTCAGCCGGGCCCTGGTCTCCATCCTCCTGTGGAAGTCCTGACTCACACAGTTTCTTTGGCATTTTTTCCTAAGGTCCAACAAGCATCCAATTTGTACAGGGCTCCATTCTTCTCCTTTAAATCTGTGTCACTTTTCTGTCCTGGCCATGGGCTTAGAGAACACATACAGCACTAGATGTGAGGAGTGTGGCAGCTAACGCATGCCCTGGGGTATTGCCACTTTCTGATGGAGGCAGACAAATGTAATTACCAGGGAGTTCATAGGTGAGAGATCAGAAGTTTTCATGCTGGACCTGATTCGGGGGCCTGGTATGAACCTGGGTTTCCGCTGTATCAAGGTAAGAAAACTCCACTGCCAGGGCTCCGGATTCTAACCTTCTAACTTTCCTGTTCTGATCTCTGTCCTTGACTCACTGGACTCCTTGGAGGTGATCCTAGATGACTTTCCTCCAAACACAAGACTTCATTAGGTGGCTGTACCTACACGCAAAGCGAAAATTTCACTCAGTTCTCTGAGACTTTTGCTTAAATATGCTAGAAATGCCAAAATAGAAACAGAGCTTTTGCATGAAGTTATTTTGGGTAGTTAAATAGGCTCTAAGAGCATAGCTAATGAACTAAAGGGAATAATTCTGGTTATGCTACCAGAAATTGTGGTTTTATTCTAATAAATCATTACTCTGGAGAAAAGTCCTTTCTACACTTTTGCTGTCCTAGTTTTTTTTTTATTCTTCAAATGAACAGTAGGGTACCTTCTGTGTTTCTGAATTCTTCCCTTCCCAGCCACCTGGTCATAATCCAAAGGGAAAAACAAACTAGACTGATTCTGTGAGCTGTACTTCATTGCCATTGGCAGGTGGATCAGAATGCTCCATTTTCCACCAAATAAAGGAAGAACATTCTGGAAACTTTGCACAAAGAAAAATTCATGTTTATTTCTACAGTTGAAGTTTCCTAGGGCAAAAACTAGTAGCAAATCAGATAAAAAAGGAGCCTCAGTTTTCTCTAATACCAGTCTGTGTTTCTGAACGTTTTCTTCTTTGAGGAAGAGTTGTGCCTCGTCCTGCTGAGCAAGCAGACTGTTTGATTGAGGGAAAGAGCTCACTCTCTCTGCCACATTTCTCCAGCTGTACAACGGGGATAAGAGCTGTACCAGCTGTCATTACAGTGATGCTCTGAGCAGAGCTGCTGCACCAGTTGGGGCAGAACTCAGACTCTTAGGGAAGGATGTCATCTCATAACAAAACCCCAACATGCCCACCCAGTATTTAACATTAAGCGGTCCCTTCTCACTCCACCACTTATATTCTTCCCTTTGCCATAGATGTCAAAACTAGAGTCTTCTCTCTCCTCCCCTTCCCCAAAGAGCAGCCACTGCCTGAAAACTGAGGGAAACACAAGAGAAAAAGATACTTCCTGAGCAAAAGCGGGTGTATCAGCAGGGTCCTACTAGGAGGACGGTGTCACACTCACTTATTTTGAAAAGAATTATGGGTAAGGTGTAGAAAACTAGAAAGGCTAATACGGTAGCCCAGGGCCAGTAATAGCAGAGTGCCCATATCCCTAGGTCTGAAGGACGAAGGGAAGGGAGCAGCTTTCTGAGCCAGGGAAAAGGAAGGGTGGAGAGGTCTCCTGACTTGCGTTCCTCCCCCTGGAGTGTGAGAGCAGCGTCTGTTGATGTGGTCCAGGCAGGCCCACCTCCCTGGCACAGAGCAGGATGGAGAACGTTGGAGAATGCATCTGGAGGGCAAGGAGGGAAATTGGCCCAGCATGGATCAGAATAATTCTTTCAAAATAGCCCTCCTCACTTGCTGAGACTAAAAGGCTTTCACTCCTGCCACCCCTCCTTGTCCTTGGCTGGATGTGGCTTACACCTCCCACCCCCTGCCTCACTTGTCATGTTCCAACCTGTTTGTTGCCTTCATTCCTTCTTCTGCCAGTACTGTCATAATGGTTGGAGAAACTAAAGGTTATTTCAGATCATGTCTTTTGCTGCTAACAGCATGAGGTTTGTTCTGCCAGTAGAGTGACACAGACCCAGGATGGGCAGTTTACTCTGAGCTTACTGCATTCATCTTTCTCAGTAGCCACTGCTTGACCAGATTCGGAGTGTGGGGGACACAGTGGCACGGCGACAGCTTTGGCCCACTCACTAGCCCGGTTGCTAAAAGGTGGATTCCACACTGCACGCCTTTTGGATGTCAACCCTTTTGATCCTCCTGAGTCACATTTAGAAAATTATTTCTCCAGATATGTTGTCAATGCCCAAGAGACCTGATGCTACCTGGAAAGGTGTTCACAAGGCTCTCTACCTCTAGCTTTTTCCCGGGTTCAAACCTAGGGCTATTGATGAGACTTTGCCCTTGGTCAGAATAGCATTGAGTTTTGTTGCAAATACATTATTGAGCATTATAATGATAGGGAGAGATGATAGATAGATAGATAGACAGACAGGTAAGTAGATAGAAGTATGTGTGTGTCTGTGTGTCTTTTGAAGACTGGGGTCAGTTTCCTTCTGTGAGCCATCCGTATTCCTGCCTTGACCTAAATTCAGACAGCTGACTGAGATTTCAGTCCTAGGGGTCTTCAGTTCCTGTAAGAGTCCACAACCACTGGCTTATTGACCCCTTTCTTCCAAGTGGAAAGCTATTAAATGAGAGGTAAGAGGCATGGACTCTATAACTGGTTCACTTCATCTAACTGTTGAATTTGCATATGTCACTTTACCTCTTTGGGTCTCAGGCAGTTTACCTGTAAATACAGTAAGCATGAAATGGTAGTTCCTCTCCAAGTGAGCAATGTAGAATAACTTAGCCATTTTACTAGCACTGAATGTAACTGTTACTTCCAGGCAAGTACTGAGACGTGAGTGAAGACCTTTATGGCCTTTGGAAATCAGATCTATTGGAAGGAAGAAGCATGCTAAACTTCACATGACCGTTGTACCATCCCTAGTCCTGTCCAATGTGTCTGCAGAGTGATCAGCAGATCTTCTTAATGGAGGACTGCATGAGCTGAGAATTGACCATGAGTCCACCAAGGGAGTCATCGTATCCCTCAACCTGTCAATAAATTACACAGTAAAGATTTGAGTAATAGAGCAGAACAGTTTCAAAGGACTTGTTACAATCTATCAAGTCAATAACTTACAATTTTAGAAAATCCCTGAATACAAATTTACAAAATTCTGAGCCATTTTACAACTTATCAGGCCATGAATCTAAGTTTTAAAAGTCCCTTAATATACTTAATCATAGTTGTGCTTATTTATTTATTTATTTTTGTGTTTTTTGGGGTTTTTTTTGGTTTTTGTTTGAAATACAGAATGGTTTTTATTGGAAGATTCATAAAATCATTAATTTAGCAAATACATATATCTGCTATTTGCAAACCAGTGACCTGTGGAAGGAGTTAATAACTACTATAAGCTGAGTAAAACATTTACATATATTTTTTAAATACAAGGTGGGGGGGTTAATTTTATTTTATGTTTTTGTCTGAATTTTTGAATTTTATTTTTTTATACAGCATGTTCTTATTAGTTATCCATTTTATACATATTAGTGTATACATATCAATTTCAAGCTCCAAATTCATCCCACCCCCCTCACCCCCCAACCACTTTCCCCCCTTGGTGTCCATACGTTTGTTCTCTACAGCTGTGTCTCTATTTCTGCCTTGCGAACCAGTTCAACTGTACCATTTTTGTAGATTCCACATATATGCGTTAATATACGATATTTGTTTTTCTCTTTTGGACTTACTTCACTCTGTATGACAGTCTCTAGGCCCATCCACATCTCTACAAATGACACTAATTCCTTCCTTTTAATGGCTGAGTAACATTCCACTGTATATATGTACCACATCTTCTTTATCCATTCGTCTGTCGATGTGCATTTGTGTTGCTTCTATGACCTGGCTATTGTAAATAGTGCTGCAATGAACATTGGGGTGCATGTGTCTTTTTGAATTATGGTTTTCTCTGGGTATATGCACAGTAGTAGGATTGCTGGGTCACATGGTAATTCTATTTTTAGTTTTTTTGAGGAACCTCCATATTGTTCTCCATAGTGGCTGTATCAATTTACATTCCCACCAACAGTGCAAGAGGGTTCCCTTTTCTCCACACCCTCTCTAGCATTTGTTGTTTGTAGATTTTCTGATGATGCCCATCCTAACTGGTGTGAGGTGATATGTCATTGTAGTTTTGATTTCCATTTCTCTAATAATTAGTGATGTTGAGCAGCTTTTCACGTGCCTTGTGGCCATCTGTATATCTTCTTTGGAGAAATGTCTGTTTAGGTCTTCTGCCCATATTCTGATTGGGTTGTTTGTTTTTTTAATATTGTTTCCTTTGCTGTGCAAAAGCTTTTAAGTTTCATTAGGTCCCATTTGTTTATTTTTGTTTTTATTTCCATTACTTTAGGAGGTGGGTCAAAAGAGGTCTTGCTGTGATTTATGTCAGAGTGTTCTTCCTATGTTTTCCTCTAACAGTTTTATAGTGTCCAGTCTTACATTTAGGTCTTTAATCCATTTTGAGTTTATTTTTGTGTATGGTGTTAGGGAGTGTTCTAATTTCAGTCTTTTACAGGTAGCTGTCCAGTTTTCCCAGCACCACTTATTGAAGAGACTGTCTTTTCTCCATTTGTATATCCTTGCCTCCTTTGTCATGGATTAGTTGACCATAGGTGTGTGGGTTTCTCTCTGGGCTTTCTATCCTGTTCCATTGATCAATATTTGTGTTTTTGTGCCAGTACCATATTGTCTTGATTACTGTAGCTTTGTAGTATAGTCAAAGTCAAGGAGTCTGATTCCTCCATTTTTTCCCCTCAAGATTGCTTTGGCTATTCAGGGTCTTTTGTGTCTCCATACAAATTTTAAGACTTTTTGTTCTAGTTCTGTAAAAAATGCCATCGGTAATTTGCTAGGGATTGCATTGAATCTGTAGATTGCTTTGGGTAGTATAGTCATTTGCCCAATATTGATCTTCCAGTCCAAGAACATGGTATATCTCTCCATATGTTTGTGTCCTCTGATTTCTTTTATCAGTGTCTTATAGTTTTCTGAGTACAGGTCTTTGACCTCCTTAGGTTGGTTTATTCCCAGGTATTTTATTCTATTTGTTGCAATGGTGAATGGAATTGTTTCCTTAATGTCACTTTCTGATCTTTTGTTGCTAGTTTATAGGAATGCAAGAGATTTCTGAGAATTAATTTTGTATCCTGCAACTTTACCAAATTTATTGATTAGCTCTAGTAGTTTTCTGGTAGCATCTTTAGGATGCTGTATGTATAGTATCATGTCATCTGCAAACAGTGACAGTTTTACTTCTTCTTTTCCAATTTGAATTCCTTTTATTTCTTTCTCTTCTCTGATTGCGTGGCTAGGATTTCCAAAACTATTTTGATTAATAGTGGTGAGAGTGGACATTCTTGTCTTGTTCTTGATCTTAGAGGAAATGCTTTCTGTTTTTCACCATTGATAACAACGTTGGCTGTGGGTTTGTCGTATATGGTCTTGGTTACGTTGAGGTAGGTTCCCTCTATGCCCACTTTCTAGAGAGTGTTTATAATAAATGGGTGTTGAATTTTGTCAAAGGCTTTCTCTGCATCTATTGAGATGATAACATGGCTTTTATTCTTCAATTTGTTAATATGGTGTATCACATTGATTGATTTGCATATATTGAAGATTCCTTGCATCCCTGGAATAAATCCCACTTGCTCATGGTGTATGATACTTTTCATATGTTGTTGGATTCTGTTTGGTAGTATGTTGTTGAGGATTTTTGCATCTGTATCCATCAGTGATATTGGTCTGTAATTTTCTTTTTATTGTAGTATCTCTCTCTGGTTTTGGTATCAGGGTGATGGTGGCCTTATAGAATGAGTTTGGGAGTGTTCCTTCCTCTGCAATTTTTTGGAAGAGTTTGAGAAGGATGGGTGTTAGCTTTTCTCTAAATGTTTGATAGAGTTCACCTGTGAAGCTATCTGGTCCTGGACTTTTGCTTGTTGGGAGATTTTTTTTTAACATATTTATTGGAGTATAATTGCTTTACAATGGTTCGTTAGTTTCTTCTTTATAACAAAGTGAATCAGTTATACATATGCATATATCCCCATATCTCCTCCCTCTTGCATCTCCCTCCCTCCCACCCTCCCTATCCCACCCCTCTAGGTGGTCACAAAACATCGAGCTGACCTCCCTGTTCTCTGCGGCTGCTTCCCACTAGCTATCTGTTTTACATTTGGTAGTGTATATATATCCAAGCCACTCTCTCACTTTGTTCCAGCTTACCCTTCCCCCTCCCCGTATCCTCAAGTCCATTCTCTAGTAGGTCTGCGTCTTTATTGCCATCTTGTCCCTAGGTTCTTCATGACCAATTTTTGTTTCTTTTTTAGATTCCATATATATGTGTTAGCATACAGTATTTGTTTTTCTCTTTCTGACTTACTTCACTCTGTATGACAGACTCTAGGTCCATCCACCTCACTACAAACAACTCAATTTCATTTCTTTTTATGGCTGAGTAATATTCCATTGTGTATATGTGCCACATCTTCTTTATCCATTCATCTGTTGATAGACATTTAGGTTACTTCCATGTCCTTGCTATTGTAAACAGAGCTGCAGTGAACATTCTGGTACATGACTCTTTCTGAAGTATGGTTTTCTCAGGGTATATGCCCAGTAGTGGGATTGCTGGGTCGTATGGTAGTTCTATTTTTAGTTTTGTAAGGAATCTCCATACTGTTCTCCATAGTGACTGTATCAATTTACATTCCCACCAACAGTGCAAGAGGGTTCCCTTTTCTACACACCCTCTCCACCATTTATTGTTTGTCGATTTTTTGATGATGGCCATTCTGACCGGTGTGAGATGATATCTCATTGTAGTTTTGATTTTCATTTCTCTAATGATTAATGATGTTGAGCATTCTTTCATGTGTTTATTGACAATCTGTATATCTTCTTTGGAGCAATGTGTATTTAGGTCTTCTGCCCATTTTTGGATTGGGTTGTTTGTTTTTTTGATATTGAGCTTCATGAGCTGCTTGTAAATTTTGGAGATTAATCCTTTGTCAGTTGCTTCATTTGCAAATATTTTCTCCCATTCTGAGGGTTGGCTTTTCGTCTTGTTTATGGTTTCCTTTCCTGTGCAAAAGCTTTGAAGTTTCATTAGGTCCCATTTGTTTATTTTTGTTTTTATTTCCATTTCTCTAGGAGGTGGGTCAAAAAGGATCTTGCTGTGATTTATCTCATAGTGTTCTTCCTATGTTTTCCTCTAAGAGTTTGATAGTGTCTGGCCTTACATTTAGATCTTTAGTCCATTTTGAGTTTATTTTTGTGTATGGTGTTAGGGAGTGTTCTAATTTCATTCCTTTACATGTAGCTGTTCAGTTTTCCCAGCAGCACTTATTGAAGAGGCTGTCTTTTCTCTACTGTATATTATTGCCTCCTTTATCAAAGATAAGGTGACCATATATGCGTGGGTTTATCTCTGGGCTTTCTATCCTGTTCCACTGATCTATATTTCTGTTTTTGTTCCATACCATACTGTCTTGATTACTGTAGCTTTGTAGTATGGTCTGATGTCCAGGAGCCTGATTCCTCCAGCTCTGTTTTCTTTCTCAAGATTGCTTTAGCTATTCGGAGTCTTTTGTGTTTACATGCAAATTGTGAAACTTTTTTGTTCTCGTTCTGTGAAAAATGCCATTGGTAGTTTGATAGGGAATGCATTGAATCTGTAGATTGCTTTCGGTAGTATAGTCATTTTCACAATGTTGATTCTTCCAATCCAAGAACATGGTATATCTCTCCATCTGTTTGTGTCCTCTTTAATGTCTTTCATCAGTGTCTTATAATTTTCTGCATATCGATCTTTTGTCTCCTTAGGTAGATTTATTCCTAGATATTTTGTTGTTGTTGTTGCAATGGTAGATGGGAGTGTTTTCTTAATTTCACTTTCAGATTTATCATCATTAGTGTGTAGGAATGCAAGAGATTTCTGTGCATTAATTTTGTATCCTGCTACTTTACCAAATTCATTGATTAGCTCTAGTAGTTTTCTGGTAGCATCTTTAGGATTCTCTATGTATAGTATCATGTCATCTGCAAACAGTGACTGTTTTACTTCTTCTTTTCCGATTTGAATTCCTTTTATTTCTTTTTCTTCTCTGATTGCTCTGGCTAAAACTTCCAAAACTATGTTGCATAGGAGTGGTGAGAGTGGGCAACCTTGTCTTGTTCCTGATCTTAATGGAAATGATTTCAGTTTTTCACCATTGAGGACGATATTGGCTGTGGGTTTGTCATATATGGCCTTTATTATGTTGAGGAAACTTCCCTCTATGCCTACCTTCTGGAGGATTTTTATCATAAATGGGTGTTGAATTCTGTTGAAAGCTTTCTCTGCATCTATTGAGATGATCATATGGTTTTTCTCCTTCAATTTGTTAATTTGTTAATCACATTGATTGATTTGCATATATTGAAGAATCCTTGCATTCCTGGGATAAACCCAATGTGATCATGGTGTATGATCCTTTTAATGTGCTGTAGGATTCTGTTTGCTAGTATTTCGTTGAGGATTTTTGCATCTATGTTCATCAGTGATGTTGACCTGTAGTTTTCTTTGTTTGTGACATCTTTGTCTGGTTTTGGTATCCGGGTGATGGTGGCCTCATAGAATGAGTTTGGGAATGTTCCTCCCTCTGCTGTATTTTGGAAGAGTTTGAGAATTTGCCTGTGAAGCCATCTGGTCCTGGGCTTTTGTTTGTTGGAAGATTTTTAATCACAGTTGCAATTTCAGTGCTTGTGATTGGTCTGTTTATATTTTCTATTCCTTCCTGGTTCAGTCTTGGAAGGTTATACTTTCTAAGAATATGTTCATTTTTTTCCAGGTTGTCCATTTTATTGGCATAGAGTTGCTTGTAGTAATCTCTTATGATGCTTTGTATTTCTGCAGTGTCCATTGTAACTTCTTTTTCATTTCTAAATTTATTGATATGAGTCCTCTTCCTCTTTTTCTTGATGAGTCTGACTTAAGGTTTATCAAGTTTGTGTATCTTCTCAAAGAAACAGCTTTTAGTTTTATTAATCTTTGCTGTTGTTTCTTTGTTTCTATTTCATTTATTTCTGCTATGTTATTTATGATTTCTTTCCTTCTACTAACTTTGGGTTTTGTTTGTTCTTCTTTCTCTAGTTCCTTTAGGTGTAAGATTAGATTGTTTATTTGAGATTTTTCTTGTTTCTTGAGGTAGGATTGTATTGCTATAAACTTCTCTCTTAGAACTGCTTTTGCTGTGTCCGATAGGTTTTGGATCTTCGTGTTTTCATTGTCATTTGTCTCTACGTATTTTTTGATTTCCTCTTTGATTTCTTCAGTGATCTCTTGGTTATGTAGTAACGTATTGTTTAGCCTCCATGGGTTTGTTTTTTTTATGGGTTTTTTCCCCCTGTAATTTATTTCTAATCTCGTAGCTTTGTGGGCAGAAAAGATGCTTGATATGATTTCAATATTCTTAAATTTACTGAGGCCTGATTTGTTACCCAAGATGTGATCTGTCCTGGAGCTTGTTCCATGTGCACTTGGGAGGAACGTGTAATCTGCTGTTTTCAGATGGAATGTCCTATAAATACCAATTAAATCTATCTGTTCTATTGTGTCATTTAAACCATGTGTTTCCTTATTAATTTTCTGTCTGGATGATCTGTCCATCGGTGTCAGTGAGGTGTTAAAGTACCCCACTATTATTTTGTTACTGTCAATTTCTTCTTTTATAGCTGTTAGCATTTGCCTTATGTTTTGAGGTGCTCCTCTATTGGGTGCATATATATTTATAATTGTTATATCTTCTTGGATTGATCCCTTGATCATTTTGTAGTGTACTTCCTTGTCTCTTATAACATTCTTTATTTTAAAGTCTATTTTATCTGATATGCATATTGCTACTCCAGCTTTTTTTGATTTCCATTTGCATGGAATAACTTTTTCCATCCCCTCACTTTCAGTCTGTGTGCCTAGGTCTGAAGTGGGTCTCTTGTAGACAGCATATATATGGGTCTTGTTTTTGTATCCATTCAGCAAACCTGTGTCTTTTGGCCGGAGCACTTAATCCATTCACACTTAAGGTGATTATCAATATGTATGTTCCTATTCCCATTTTCTTAATCATTTTGTGTTTGTTTTTATAGGTTCTTTTCTTCTCTTGTGTTTCCCACTTAGAGAAGTGCCTTTAGCATTTGTTATAGAGCTGGTTTGGTGGTGCTGAATTTTCTTAGCTTTTGCTTGTCTGTAAAGCTTTAGGTTTCTCCCCGTGGAATCTGAATGAGATCCTTGCTGGCTAGAGTAATCTTGGTTGTAGGTTCTTCCCTTTCATCACTTTAAATATATGTGCCTCTCCCTTCTGGCTTATAGAATTTCTGCTGAGAAGTCAGCTGTTAACCTTATGGGAGTTCTCTTGTATGTTATATGTCATTTTTCCCTTGTTGCTTTTAACAATTTTTCTTTGTCTTTAATTTTTGTCAGTTTGATTACTATGTGTCTTGTCATGTTTCTCCTCGGGTTTTTCCTGCCTGGGGCTCTCTGTGCTTCCTGGACTTGGGTGGCTATTTCCTTTCTCATGTTAGGGAAGTTTTCAACTATAATATCTTCAAATACATTCTCGGGTCCTTTCTCTTTCTCTTCTCCTTCTGGGACCCCTATAATGCAAATGTTGGTGCACTTAATCTTGTCCCAGAGGTCTGTTAGGCTGCCTTCATTTCTTTTCATTCTTTTTTCTTTATTCTGTTCTGTGGCAGTGAATTCCAACATTCTGTCTTCCAAGTCACTTATCCATTCTTCTGCCTCAGTTATTCTGCTATTGATTCCTTCTGGTGTATTTTTCATTTCAGTTATTGTTTTGTTTATCTCTGTGTGTTTGTTCTTTAATTCTTCTAGATCTTTGTTAACCATTTCTTGTATGTTCTCGATCTTTGTCTCCATTCTCTTTCCAAGGTCCTGGATCATCTTCACTATCATTATTCTGAATTCTTTTTTTGGAAGGTTGCCTATCTCCACTTCCTTTAGTTGTTTTTCTGGGGTTTTATCTTGTTCCTTCATGTGGTACATAGTCCTCTGCCTTTTCATTTTGTCTGTCTTTCTGTGAATGTGGTTTTTTTTCCACAGGCTGCAGGATTGTAGATCTTCTTGCTTCTGCTGTCTGCCCTCTGGTGGATGAGGCTATCTAAGATACTTGTGCAAGCTTCCTGATGGGAGGGACTGGTGGTGGGTAGAGCTGGGTGTTGCTCTGGTAGGCAGAGCTCAGTAAAACTTTAATCTGCTTGTCTCCTGATGGATGGGGCTGAGTTCCCTCCCTCCTCGTTGTTTGGCCTGAGGTGATCCAGCACTGGAGCCTACCTGGGCTCTTTGGTGGGGCTAATGGCAGACTCCTGGAGGGCTCATGTTGAGGAGTACTTCCCAGAACTTCTGCCACCAGTGTCCTTGTCCATATGGTGAGCCACTGCCACCCCTCCCCACCCCGCATCTGCAGGAGACCCTCCAACACTAGCAGGTAAGGCTGGTTCAGTGTCCTATGGGGTCACTGCTCCTTCCCCTGGGTCCTGATGCACACATTACTTTGTGTATGTCCTCCAAGAGTGGAGTCTCTGTTTCCCCCAGTCCTGTCAAAGTCCTGCAATCCAATCCCACTAGCCTTCAAAGTCTGATTCTCTGGGAATTCCTATTCCCGTTGCCGGCCCCCCAGGTTGGGAAGCCTGACGTGGGGCTCAGAACCTTCACTCCCGTGGGTGGACTTCTGTGGTATAAGTGTTCTGCGGTTTGTACATCACCCACCCAGCGGTTATGACATTTGATTTTATTGTGATTGCACCCCTCTTACCATCTCATTGTGACTTCTCCTTTGTC
This sequence comes from Tursiops truncatus, assembly GCF_011762595.2. NCBI lineage: Eukaryota > Metazoa > Chordata > Mammalia > Artiodactyla > Delphinidae > Tursiops > Tursiops truncatus. The sequence goes on along the minus strand of NC_047034.1, from coordinate 25,495,305 downwards.
TTTGGATGTGGGGTATCTTTTTTGGTGAGTTAGGTACTTCTGGTACCTAAATGGGATTCAAGTATCCTGTCGATGGCTGTTCAGCAGTTAGTTGTGCTTCTGGTGCTCTCACAAGAGGGAGTTAGTGCACGTCCTTCTACTCCACCCTCTTGAACCAGTCTCCCACCTGTGCTTTTTTAAAGTGCTGAAATATGTTTTAGCCTGTCGAGCCACAGCAGTACAAGGGGAAAAAATGGCTTTAGGGAGTCCCACAAAACCTGCCAAAGCAGCCATAAATATATTCAGTGTAAAGTCTGTTTGGTGTACAGTTTACATGCTCTAGGTTGGGCTTGACCTAAAGAGTTTGTATTAGCCCTCTTGCCTTGTCTTCCCAGGGAAGCAATTGTGGTAGAGAGGAAAATGTATATGACTTCCACCCAGAGCTGGGTTTGATCCTGTTTCTGCTGCTTATTTCTATGAGATTTTAGGGAAGCCATTTTGCTCCTTTGAACCTATTTCTTCTATGACAATAAAAGGCCTACCTTACAGGGTAGCTGGGAGATTTGGCAAAGAGCGAGGCAGAGGTAAGTCCTCAAGAGAGGCTTGTTAAATTGAAACCACTTGCAAGAGCTGGCACTGAGCAAAAGGGTCAACAGCATTCTCCACCACCACCAGCTCCCCAAAACCCCTACACACCCACAGTGTCCCTCAGAGAGTCCAGCAGTCAGAATGCACTTACGTCCGTATATTTTGTAAATTCAGACACACCCCCACCTCCCAGTCAGCATAACTACCACCTCCTACCCACCCCCTAGAAACAGAAGAAGCAAGAGTTTAGAATCTGAGCAGGTTGCTTTAAAAACATTTCCAACCCTGACCTAATTTGTTATTATTATTTATAGAAAAGTCTTCCTCTTCCTTCCTATCGTCTTTTATTTTCCTTTGCACCTGCATCCAGAGCCTTCCCAGGAAAGATTCCATTTCCCAATACTTCCATCTCTCATTTCTAAGTCTCAAATTAAAACCTTACGGTAGAATTGAGCTCCAACTGGGTGAAAGGCACCCAGTATCAGTGATACTGAGGATGTGAAGATAAACGAGATGCAGGCTCTACTTCAAGGCACTCATAGTCTTACAAATTTGAAAATGAGTTTTTTGCCTAGAACATAACTGCCATTTGTAACTGCCAGATCTTTGTATCAGCCCCTGGGCTCGGCCACCTAAGTCTCTCTCTTAGCTGCCACCATCATGTCCTACCCAGACACCTCTACCCTACACTCAGTCTTCTGGGGGAAATTCACCATAGTCTCATTTACTCCCTTTTTACAGATGAATGGTTTTTTTTTTATCATGCATGAGAGTTTATTAAATCAGTTCATTCTAAGTAGAGTTCACTAGAGCTTTCTCTAATGCTGCCCGAGGGCCCATTGCCATCTGGTCTGTGTTATAGGTAGATAGTATTATAATGAGATCTTCTGGTACCTAAATGGGATTCAAGTTGGATCTGGGTTATATCATCATCCTCACTTTGAGGGCGTCAAAGCTGGATAAACTGGCTGGAAGGTCGCTGGTTTTCACCTACCCAACAAAGCAAAATTTGCATTTCCTCTGCCCCACCCAGTGAGTGTTACATGTTTTTGGTGACTGGTTTATTCTGAAACACTTCCATCAAATTCAAGCAATGTTCTGGACGAACTGTGATCCGGAAGCAGAGGATCCTTCCCTGGTGAAATTACCCTAAGTCTTCAGATTTTAATAACTGTTTTCCACATGAAATAAATATTGACCATTCTACCCAACCACACATGCTTTTTGATTCTAGAAATTGTTCAGTGAAAGTGTTAAACATCATCCTCAGATATACTCACACTCATCCACACTCATACCCATAGAGTCACACACATTGCAGAGCCAGGGCCGTGTTCTCCAGAAGGAAAAATGGTCTCAGAACGATTGCTGACTTCCTTTCATGTTGATTTCTTTATGAGTATAATTTTAATAAGATCCCAAATAATTGCTTGTTTGAGGGAAATAAAAGAACTTATAGGAAGAGTTGGTCTGGATTTTGTTGTGGGAAGCTTATGCTTCCGTGACAGTAATAAAAGCCTGGGGGGGGGACTTCCCTGGGGGCGCAGTGGTTAAGAATCCACCCACCAATGCAGGGGACACGGGTTCGATCCCTGGTCCGGGAAGATCCCACATGCTGCGGAACAACTAAGCCCATGTGCCACAACTACTGAGCCTGCACTCTAGAGCCCGCGAGCCAGAACTACTGAGCCTGTATGCCTAGACCACATGCTCTGCAACGAGAGAAGCCACCGCAGTGAGAAGCTCGCGCACCACAATGAAGAGTAGCCCCCACTCGCTGCAACTAGAGAAAGCCCGCGTGCAGCAACAAAGACCCAATGCAGCCATAAATAAATAAATAAATAAATTTATATTAAAAAAAAGCTATAGGGTAAAAAAGCTACAGAACAAATAAGTATAAATGCAAGATTTGGGCTACTTTTAGTAGAAAGTTCCTTAACCTATTGATCCTTCCCTAGGTTAGCAGTTATCTTATTTCACTTTAGAACTTTTCCTCAAGGAGAAATATGGAATAGAATCAGAAGCCAGTTTTATTTTGACAGCACAGAAACATTCTTTCTTTAGCTCCCAGAGTATTTAAAACTAATAAGACTGTCATTTTCCTTGGATTTAACATTCACATCAGTCGTGTTTTTGATCCACAATGGAGTTTGAAGGAAATATTCCATGAGGATGAAGCCAACATACCTCCTGAGCAGTGGTTCTCCAAGTGTGAGGCCCAGACCAGCAGCAGCAGCAGGAACTTGCTGGAAATGCCGATTCTCAGTCCCACCCCAGACTTCCTCCTGAATCAGAAACTCTGTGGGGGGTGGAGGTGTGGCCAGAAATCTGTGTTTCAACAAGTAGTTTAAGTTTGAGTAGTTTCCTGGTTTTTTTGTTTTTTTTGAGTATCCTCTTTATTTATTTATTTTAAAAAACCAATTTCGTTTAGTTTTTTTTTTTTTATTTGGTTGTGCCAGGTCTTAGTTGTGGCAGGCGGGCTCCTTAGTTGCTGCTCGCCTGCTCCTTAGTTGTGGCATGTGAACTCTTAGTTGCGGCACGCATGTGGGATCTAGTTCCCTGACCAGGGATTGAACCCGGGCCCCCTGCATTGGGAGCTCGTAGTCTTAACCACTGTGGCACCAGGGAAGTCTCTAGCTTGCTGTTTGTAAGTAAGAAGACATGAGCTTCACCTTGCATGCTTATATGAAATCAATTCCCAGGAACGTGGTTACTGAAAACAAAAATGTGCCAAGGGAGACCATAGCTGGTGGCCAATTGCCTCATACAAGTTTTTAAAGAAAAGAATCTGTGTTGTGTCCCTTGTGTGATTGATAGAAACCCAGTCACTGACTGGGAGCATGAATCAGCTGCAGGACAGAGTAATGTCCAATAGGTGAGCTAATACATGATCCCAAGGGTGGAGGAGCGAAGGCTGCGGATTCTCCTCTACTAGGGAGAAAAGAGATGTTCTTTTCTGTCAGGTAGTTCCCTAACAACCACCGACACAGTCTGTTCCGTGGTAGAACAGAGCAGTCTACGTCCTGTGGCTTTATGAACAACTACCGTACAGCAAGCGCTCTCTTCTTGAGAGTTCTGAAGCAGATCTGTCTGGCTCTTTCCCTGAATGCAAATGTTTTGGCATACTTTGCTTTCCTAGGTAAGGAGGGTGCCTTCCTCACTGGCATTTTAATAAATATTTATTTGTTGGTTGACTGGTTCATTATTCTCCTTGTCAGGTAACGTGGCTGCTTCTAGCACCAAGTTCACACGCATACAGCAGACTCCTGACTCTGCACAGAGTTGCCATTTACACAAGCCTCGCAGTAGACTCGTTGAACAAGTGGTCAGCACGTCTAAAATGCTACGCTATTAAAGTGCTAGTTACATAAACACTCTCTTCCTTAACTTTTGTAACACCCCACAGTGGAAGAAAGTTGGTGGTGGTGTTAACACTGGTTTACAGATGGAGAAATCGGGACTACAGAGCTGTTGTTCTATTGCAGAGGGATGGGAACCTCCCAGTTACTTTCCTTCTCTGTCCTTCAATGGCTCCCCATTATCCCAGTTAAGTACAAAGTTTTTAGTTTGGCAAGGAAGTCTCTCCACAGTCTGACATCCACCTATTTTTGCAGTCGAATTTCTTACCCCTCCTCCACCCTGCCCACCCTAAACAGCATCAGAGTGAAATCATAAAACAATAGTCACTGAGCCCTTACTGTGTGCCAGGCTCTTTGCCAAGAGCTTCACGTGCATCAGCTCATGTAATCCCCATAAGAGTTTCCATGAGGTGTAGGCATTATTACCACCTCCACTTTATAGATGAGGAAACCGAGGCACAGAGAAGATGAGACACTTGACTCAAATCCCCATAGCTACTTGCAGGTTCCAACACACCAGTCAGCCTCTGCCCACATGCTCCCTCTGCCTGGGTGCCCGCACCCTGCCTTAGGTGCCTAGCTGACCCTGACTCCTCTTCCAGGTCTCATGGATCATCTTCAGGAAACCTTTCCTGGCCCTGCTCCCCTACTGGAAATGTCCCCTCCCAACTGGGTCCTCATGGTTTCCCAGGACAAAGCTCTTTTGTACCACCTGGTACACTTTTTATCTCACCTGATACACTAAGCCCTTTGAAGACAACAGCTGGTTTTTAAGCTCTGTAACCACAGAGCCTGTCATGGTACCTGGCTCAGACTGAGACGTGCTCAACAGATGTTGAAGGAATGAATGGATGGAGGCTTTCTGATTCCTGCTCTGGGTGTTTCCCCACTAGACTAGTTGGGGAGTGGCCAGGAGTCTAGGAGAGTCACTGGTCATTGCTTTGTCCAGTCCGTGTCCCTTGGGCAAATTTCTTCTAACCTGAGGTTTCTAAGTCTAAACAAGATTAACTGTGTACCATGATCTGTTGAGGGGACAGCAGTTCAGGCTCCTTGGAAATACAAAGAGGGAAGTTTGTGGGTTCACCTAGAAGGCAAGATAAAACAGCCCTATGTAAGCTGGAGCCCAGGAACAAAGTTCTATCATGGTGATACCTCCCAGTAACAGAGCCCCGTGGCGGTGTCCATTCTACAGAGCCATGATCAAGCTCCCCCACGCGTTCTGATCTTTGAGGAAAAGCTGATTCCACACGATGCCAAAGGGCCTGTCGAGGGTATTTGTGGGACCTAAGTGAAGTTCACTTTCATAGTTTGGCAAGCTGTAGCTTCAGACCCTCCATCCCAGAACATGATAAATGCTTCTGACGTTTGCTTCAGACACAGCACGCTAGGATGGCTTTTCAGTTCTCAAATGCAGGAGTACGCCTGATTGATCGAGTGTCTTTCATTAAAGGTCGCTGAAGCCCTTCAGCCACAGGAGTGATGCCCCCCCTCCCAGGCCCTTTCCCCAGGCCCAGGCTTCTGGGCAAGGAGGATTACTGTTGTTGGATTATGGGCATATACCTGAATTTGTTGGGGTTTTTTTTTTTTTCAATTCTTAATATAATCACGCTGGAGAAGACTGCAATGAGGTAAATCTCACATTTACTTGGTACTTCTCTCCCCAAACTCCATCTGATTCTTCATACACACATTTTAAGAAAATAAGGAGAAAACATGTCCTCCAAATAATCCTCCACATTAGAATTTACCATTCTGCTTCGAACCTGCGTCCTGCTGCCAGCGAGGGCTTCCCTGCCAAGGTAGAGCCAGTTAAGGGAATTAGAGGGGGTCAGTGGTCTGCCTCTGGCCAGAGGTGGTGGGAGATTTTCATTAGCATTTGCCCCTTTGCCTCCCACTGGGCTTCCGTCACCCTCCTCCTCTTGTCAGCATGTCCTTCACCTCCAGGGGCTGCCCAGGTCGATCAGATCCCATCGAGTTCTTCCAACAAGAAGGCAGCATGCGCTCGGGGCTCTTTGGAGCTAAGCCGAGAGTTCAGGTTGCTTTGGTTCGAAGCCTAAAACCTGAAAATAAAGTAATCTGAAATGGAAATGCCACCTTCTCCCTTTTCTGTTCTACGTATTTCTGACTTTCCTCACCCTCCCACCTCCGCCTGTGCCTCCCTTGCTCGGCCCTGGCCCGGCTCTGTGCATACTGTGCGTTTCATACGTGTTCAGTGGAATTGGACAGATGCACTTCTGAGTAGGGAGGCCGTTCGGAGGAGCTCACAGCGAAAGCGTTGGAGTAATTGTGGCTAGTGTTGCTGTGATTGAACTCTCTTCATCTTTTTTATTGAATGAGAATGAAAGTCTCTAAGACTCATTAAGGGTCCAGGGTTTGGGGACCGAGGTACTGGCGTCACATCTTCCTCCTGCTTCCTTCTTCCCTCTCCTTTCCCTCTCTTAGTGTGAGAAGGTCAAGAGAATGTGGAGCTGGGCATGGCCATCCATTGAGTACATCAGGCTTCAATGAAAGTTACATTTACCCTGAATGCCAGCTAAGACTGTTCCAGATTTCAACCTCTTGGCCCTAAAGATCCCTCAGGTGCTTTTTCTTACCAGGACAAGTCCCTCCTTCTTCTCTTTCCTAGAACTAGGGCTGCAGAGTTGCAGGCTGGAGAAACAGCCCAGTCCTGGAGTGTGCATCACGCCCACGGCTTTTCCAGGAGGGGACTTTTCCAAGAGGGGACTCGGTCCCCTGCATCGACCCCGACCTCCCCTGGGGGCCTGGAGAAGGACGTCTTCTCTCCCAACACCAAGCGTGCAGTCCTGTGGGCCTGGAGAAACCTCAGTGCTGAGCTTGAGGGGGTTCTGTGCTGGCTTACCTGACATCTGTCCCCAGGAAGCACTGAGAACCCGGGCTCATGCTGGCACCCCTAGGTTCTACTCAGGTCTCATCCATACGGAGTGCTGCCAGGAATAAAATTATCATCCCGTGAGAGATGCACATATGTGATGGAACTTGGGAGCAGCATGGACAGTGTTCCTAAGTGACAGTTTTATAAAGAAAATGGACTGAAGTGATGAATGCCAGCAACATACATAGCTAATTATTAGATGATCACAGCTGTTGCCTTTTTCATTTAGATAACTATGGCGCTTCACTAAATTCCATGGTGGACCTGGTAGCTAGTATTTCTGGATACTCCCCTGACCGGGCGATTTGACTTATTTTCAGAGTTCTGGGTGTTATTTATCTAGGTCAAAGGCCAGAAGCAGTGGGATAGTGCAATTCCTGGGACCAAGGAGAACCCAGTAATGAGGGACAGAAGACACTAAATCAAGTGTCAGGTTAGCAAGCTGAAGTCTTCATATTTATAATAAACTGGGCTGCAGAAAAGAAAAACAGCTTTCCCTTGGCCCTGCTGGTGGCCAAGCTGAACAGCATCTTTGGTGACAGACGAGCTGGCATCAGCAGATGCAGCGTTTCTTGAATGCTCGTGATTTAACAACAGCTCTATTAGTTAGCTCTCCAGTCGTAACCCATGAGCGAGCTTTACAGTAAATGGGCCCTTTATTAACTTATTAGTGCCCAAATCCAAACTGACTCCACCTGAAAGAACTCTAATTTAAGGAGTGCCCATGGCTGCTTTTCTCAACAATTTCTTCCCTGATCTTTTATCTTTTGAATGGGTATTTCCAAAGATAAAATAACCACAATCACCAGAAACTAACCACAATAGTTTTCCTACCCAGTATTCAGAAAAATCTCCATTTGTCACTTACCCAGGATTTACCAAAAATCGGGCATCAGAGAGAGTGGGTGGCAGTTGGAAGACCTAAGCTAACTCTATACAGATTGGGCGGCCTCGGGCAAGCCTTGCAGCCTCAGCTCTGTAGTGTATGGTGAGATGATGCTTTCTCTCTCTAGCTCTCTCTTATGGGCACAAACGATTAAGAATCTAGTGACTAGGTCTTCTGCACTCCCAGGTCAAAGGTGGTTAAAGGGAGAGCTGGGAGAGCGGAGATCATCTGCTAGATTCCTGAGAACGCTGGCTCGTACAGCACTGTCATGAATGAGGGCTCAGTGTGATGGTAACTTATTTATTGAGGACCTACTTTGTGCCAAGTACTCCGCATGATTATTTGCTTAATAATCTTATAAAGCCCTCCAGATAGGGGCTATTATTTCCATTTTATTGTTGAGGAAACTGTTAAAATAATATGTTGCTAGTCACACAGCTTGTAAGAGCCAGGACGTCCTGACTTCGAAGTTCATGATCTTTCTAGATGTGGCTTGAGGGAGATTAAGTCACTTGTCCACAGATGCACATCCGTAAAAGGTACAACCAGAACTCAAACCCAGGCAGTGGGTCTCCAGAGCATGTGCTCCGAAACTCCAGGCTGTGCTCCACGTGGTCAGAGGGAGGACACTCAGACAGTGAGCGTTCTTAATATTGGAGAGGGTCAGAATCCCACATCCCACTTGACAGAGAATGCCTGTGTCTTAGGATGTAGCTTTTTTTTTTTAATATGTATTTATTCATTTATTCGGCTGTGCCGGGTCTTAGTTGTGGCATGCGGGATCTTTTAGTTGTGGCGTGCGGGCTCTTAGTTGCGGTGTGTGGGATCTAGTTCCCTGACCAGGGATCGAACCCAGGTCCCCTGCATTGGGAGCACAGAGCTTTAACCACTGGGCCACCAGGGAAGTCCCAGGATGTATATTTAAACAGCTTATCCATTTAAAATAAGTATCCTAGCACTGAACTAAGAGATGGGGCCTTTTCTAACAGGCTGCTGTCAGAGTCGCTGTCCTTGCTGACAGACTAGCCCCTGAAATGTGCCCATCTCCCTCCTCGAATCCTGGCCAGATTTTTCCCAACCTGCTAATTGGTGTAAGGGGCCCCGCTCCCGAAGGCTGCCCGGCCATGAGCCTCACAGGAAGGGCTTGTCCCCTGGCTTCGTTCTCCCTCCTTCCAGCACTGTGGTCCCCTGATGGCTGCCTGGTGACAGATGCTGGTGATGGAGGGCGTCAGGGAATCTCCCATCCCCACTCCCCGAAGCGCTTCTTCGCGGAGCACCTCTCATTATGGCCCCGTTTCTGGTCTCGCACATGTTCTCCCACACTTAGCTCTATTATGCCACCACTTGTCTCCTTTCCCAGCCTGGCTTTGAATAACGTAAATCTTTCCTCTTGATAGCGTCGCTGCTCATTATTTTCTGTCTGGTACCACATGAGCTTACCCACTGGTACCTCTGAGAAGCCAGCCACCCACAGTGCAGCGACAGTCCCCCCCCCCATCTCTGTAAAGGTGGCTCAGTGCGGGCCCAGCCCCAGGTGGGAGAGGTTCAAGCCCTGCTGGCTTTGGTGGGAGGACAGCGCTCTTTCTTTGGCTCCGACCCAGAACACACTCTGTAGGAGGAGTGGGTCAGGGGCCACTGCCCTTTCACCTTTGCCAGGCAACTGGCTTTGGACAAGTCACTTGAGTATCCTCTACTGAGTGATTGATTTTATCAACACGGGGCAGATGCTGCCCCCAAACAGGCCCGGAGTGCCCTCAGCCTCCTGAAGTCTGCCCTCTACCCCCCAAACTCAGCACTGGATCCAACGGCTCTGGACCTCCAGGTGAAGATTAGCCTGTGGTCTTCGAATATGTCATGTAGGATTATTACTGTGGTTTTATGCAAAGAAATGCACTCCGATTTTGTTCTGTAACTAACAACTCAACTGTGCCTAGAATCTCTGGAGTCCCTCAGTGTGACCCTGTGATTCTGTAACAGTAACTATGTTTCGATGGAATAATGACTTTGTAACGTAATGTTGAAAAGCTCCCTCTGTAAATGTAGGGAGCACACACCTGCTTGGTGCTCCCTGGACTTCCCAGTATTGGAGTTATTTGAGACCTCCAAGATTATTACTATTTGGAATTTGATTCCATGGTCTCCTTAAAAACTTCTGGAAGGGCTTCCCTGGTGGCGCAGTGGTTGAGAGTCCGCCTGCCGATGCAGGGGACGCGATTTCGTGCCCCGGTCTGGGAAGATCCCACATGGCGCGGAGCGGCTGGGCCCATGAGCCATGGCCGCTGAGCCTGCGCATCCGGAGCCTGTGCTCCGCAACAGGAGAGGCCACAGCAGGGAGAGGCCTGCGCGTACCGCAAAAAAAAGAAAAACAACTTCTGGAAGCTTTCAGGCACATGAAATCATCAAGATCTTCCTTTAGAAAAAGTAATTGCAGATTATTTCTAGAAACTTTACCAGAAAGTTTAAACTTTATCCTGTTCTAAAACCCAATTCTAATTTCTTTCTTTACAAAACATCTTTGCCTGTCTCTCGTATCAGGTTAAGCACGCACATTTGGCAAATCAAAAGGGGGAAAGAACGTCATATTTGTGGGTTTCAGTGTGCCAGTGGTGGATTAGCAATAGAATCTTACATTATGTTATAAGGAGGAAACCACTCTTTAAATATTGGCTGGAAAGTCACACCCTTAATCACTTGCAGTGTGTTTTAGAAATTGGCACTATTGTAAAAATCTTTTACAATAGATTTGTCAGAATGTCCTAAGCATAGAAGAATATGGAAGGTTGCTGCATTTCTTGGTAGATCAGAAAAGCGAGTGTGTTGAGAAGAATACATATGGAGAAGTATACACTGTTTAAGGTTCCTGTCTCTTCAGTCATCTTACTTGGAATGGTTGGAGAATTTTCCTGAAGTGGCTAATGTACCATAAGTAGACAATGTGAGTACATCTATCACGTGTGATCAAGACAGAAAAGAAGGGAATAAAATAAGGTCAATACCTCATTAGCTTTTAGAGCCTCAGATCACATTTTACATGGATTACTCCCCTTTACAGAAGATGTCGGTAGACTGTATATTCTTTAATTTGGGGCAGGGGGAGGAAGAAGGAGGATATTTTATTCTTTGTCTCTCGTCACTGTGGATATATATGTTCATTAAATATTTTTTTTCCTTTAATTAAAAAAATTAAGCCTTGGAGAAAGGCTTCTAATGCTATTAATTTGATGTAGAAAGTCTACTTTATACTAGTTGGTTTGAAGAATATGAATTCATTCTTTTTTTTCCTCCCTTCCTTTTTTCTTTGAAGAATGATATTTTATACTTGTATGTTGCTCTAGAGTCTGTCTTTATTTCTTTATTTCTTCACACCTGTCCTGCAAGGGAGGTGACACAGCTGGCCCACTTTAGGGATAAGGAAACCAAGGCCCCTGCCTTAGGTGAACAGCCACACCATGGTGGTGGTGTTTGGATAAGAACCCAGTCTCCTGGCTCCTAGCAGGCAGTGCCCATCACACCTGGAACCTGTAAGAAAGGAGGTGTACTTTAGGTACAATGGACCCTTTTGTTATCCCTCCTTTTTTCCCCCTCAAGAGCTGAATCCCATCCAAACATACGTAGAAACCAAGGAAGGCTTCCTGGGCTGCGCTGAGGGCAGCACGGCACTGCCTCGGCCTTCCCCGTCGCTGTCATCAGGCAGGGCTGGACGTCAGCTCAGTCTCTCGCCTGGGCTTCGCTCTCGCTCATCTGAGGCTAAATCGCCCTTGAGAGACGGGACGGTGGGTGTTTACGTGGCTTACACGCATCACCGGGAGTCTCAGTGTCACCATCGCTGCCACTCTGCCTCAGCGAGAGGGACACAGGACACCGGCCTGAGTTGTCAGTGCTCCCCTGGCTCTGCGGTTTGGCTGTTCTGTCTCGGGAGATGGCTCCTTTGGGTCTAGAATCCCTTCTGATGGTCTCACCCGCCCTACTTGCCCCACCATGCTTCCTGCTGGCAGATTTGGGTGAACCCATCTCACATGCCTCTGTGTGCCTTGGAGAACCATTTCCAGATGTGTTTTAGGAACTTAAGAGTAGATGTGGAAAGTAAAGATAATTCTGATACTGAGGATGGCTGTGTCCTCTCTGTGTCCCACTACCCCACCATCGTCTGTAGTCTTTCTCTGACTGGTGAGGGACTCTTCGGATGGTCAAATTTGCCCCCAGCCCTCCTGGGCCATATAGTCTGAAGAGAGCCTGTGGCCGGACAGCTTGGGGGTAGAGAGACAGGTAGCGAGGAACCTCCCTGGTCCTCAACCGTGCGCTTGTGCACTGAGCCTCAGGACGGGGGCGGGGGGGGGGGGAGTCTGGTTGACCACGTGGGCGGATCTGCCTGTCAGTGGGCTGCGCCGAAGGCTGTGGCAGCCGGCGCTGCTCCATGTTGATGGAGAGTCTGTCCAGTTCAGGCGCAAAGCTCTGCGAGTCTCACGTATCCGCTCTCCATCAGGCCATCCAGTAGGAGGCGCTGGGGTGATTAATGAGCAGGACAGGAAGACAAGTGCTGCCTGGAGCAACCGCTGTCTGCCCCCATCCACTGAATAATTAGATAACTGCGGCAAAGCGGGCTGTCAACCAGGGAGAGCTTTGGTAGGTGACGTGCTAAGCTAGTCCCAGAGAGTCAGGGCGTCAGGCCCACGCTCCCCCACTTTGGGCCTCTCTAGCTCCTCTGCTGCTGGGCCTAAAATAGTGACAGTCCCCTGGACCCTGAGAGCTGGGGAGAAGGCTATGCACGTTGACAGCTGTGGGTACCCTCTACCCAGGGCAGCAGTCAGAGGGAGGGTTGACGTACATGTTGCCAAAAACCTACCAGTGTTTGCAACAAAAGCACAAACTCCTGGCAAGAAGTCGGGAGACTTTCTTGATCACAAGTGGTATCTCCTAAGCACTTTAGTTACAGAGGATTAGCAGGAAGTGCAGTGCTGGGCTCAAGGAATAATGACACAAAGAAACGAAGCAGAGAAACCCAATTTCCTTCCTTTAAGGGGAAAAAAATTATCCATTTATTTAAATGAATTACAAAGGAGAGAATGGAGTGTGGCATTTCCCTCAGCCCGGAATTCAGTGGATTTTTTAAAGAGCTGCATATCTCCTTGGTCAGACCAGAAGCTGGGATCTGCAGCCTCTCTGCAGAAATTGAACTGCAGGCTCAGAAGTTCATTAAGATTCAGGAGCCTTCCCCCTGGACAAATGACTCACTGATCCAGCCCCTTCTGTGCTGCTTCTCCTTGCGGGCCCTTGCCTGGCTTAGTTCATATTGTACATTCAGCACCTCTAGTTACTCAGAAATTGCATGCAAAGTTGTGAAATAGAAAAGCAGTGGGCCATGTGACCCCATCAGTTCTGCCTGGGGTTGCATCATCCTTGACTTGTAGTGTTCAGGGGCTGGGCTAGGAGGTTTGCTTACAGAAAGACCAGAGGGGGGCTCCCCTGGTGGTGCAGTGGTTGAGAGTCCGCCTGCCGATGCAGGGGACACGGGTTCGTGCCCTGGGAAGATCCCACATGCCGCGGAGCGGCTGGGCCCGTGAGCCATGGCCGCTGAGCCTGCGCGTCCGGAGCCTGTGCTCCGCAACGGGAGAGGCCACAGCAGTGAGAGGCCTGCGTACCGCAAAAAAAAAAGAAAGACCAGAGGGCCCAGACACCTACCAAAAGTTGCACTTTGAATACATGCTGTTAGCACACCTGCTGTGTAAGTGGGGCAAATCTGTAGTAATGAATGGAACTGAAATAAGATTGGAGACATTCATGGTGAACAAGAAAATTGCCAGAATGGAATGTAGACAGAAGTGATGGTCATTGTCATACACGCAATGACTATGTGTGAGACTTGACGGGTTTTACTAACAGGAGCTTTTTTTTTTTTTTTTTTATGGTACGCGGGCCTCTCACTGCTGTGGCCTCTCCCGTTGCAGAGCATAGGCTCCGGACACGCAGGCCCAGCAGCCATGATTCACGGGCCCAGCCGCTCCGTGGCACGTGGGATCCTCCCGGACCGGGGCACGAACCTGTGTCCCCTGCATCGGCAGGTGGACTCTCAACCACTGCGCCACCAGGGAAGCCCCTAACAGGAGCTTTTTAAGGCCCAGCACTTAATACCCAGCTCCTTCTGCAGTGATTCCCCCATGGCATCCTGTTTTTGAGTCCAGGGCAAGGAGTTCTAAAACCTTAACATTCACACCGTGATTGGAAAATGCTAGGATATCGTGATTCAGATTGTGGCAATACAGAGAAGAGGAGGAGAAAAAGGAATCAGGCACCTACCCTGTGCTCAGCACTTCACATGTCAATTCATTTCATTCCCACAACAGTCCCATGAGATAGGTGATGTTGTCCCTAATATACAGGTGAGAAAACTGAGGCTCCAAGAAGTTTGACTGTGTATAGGAGGCAATACTTGGCATAATGGAAAAAGTATGGGTTTTGGAGTCAGAGGTGGGATCAGAGCCTAGCCTTACCACCCGCAATTTCTGTAGCATCTGTTTTCTCATCTATAAAATCTGGACGCCTATGCACTGGCCTGTTGGGAGGATTCAATAAGATACCATAGATAACAGCACAGCCTTAGCACACAATAGACCCTCAGGAAAAGGCAGGTACCATTGTATGACCTCAGAGAGAAAACCAAGATTTGCACCTTGAGGGGTCAGCCTCCTGCCAACCTTCCACTATGACACCCGCCCCCTCCCCGGCCTCCGGATCCACACCTGAGTACTATTCTTAAGTGATAAGAACAAGCCCAGCTGGGACACGGTGCAAGCCCATCCGGTGAGTCCAGTGCCCTAGGAATTCTTTACCTTTCAGCTTTGCCCACTGCAGATGAGTTCCCATGCCTCAGCAGACACAGCTGAGATAAGCAGGAGGGTGACCTCACTCGGTATGCACAGTGTAGATTATTCTCTGAGCATTTCTGTATGTTTGAAATCCTTTATGTAAAATTTTACAATCCCTTTCCCCAAAATTGCATGACTGAGATTTCTTCAGGCCTGAACATTGATTGGATGAAGAGGGCATGACACAGAGAGGAATTTAAAAATAACCCTGAATATAGCATCAGGATTTGCCACATCGTATTACAAAAATCTCCTGTCTCTGTGTCTGTGTGCCCTGCTCCTCTATGTATTATGTGTCTTCTGCATCCCCAGTGCCTAGCTCAGTGCCTGGCTCATCGAGTAGGTGAAGTAGCAACGCAGTAACAAAGAGCTGGTAAGGGAGCAAATGCTGGCCATTTCCCCGGGATTTGAGCCTCTAGAACCGTGTGTGTGACTTCAACTTGACTTCTGCTCACTTCAGAACTCTAGGGCAAGCAGTTCATTTCCACAAGTACCCCACGCGGCCCCGGGGTGGGGCTGAGCGGGGCTGAGCCCTAGAAATGTCCATGTTCAATGACTTAGGAGGTGGGTTAAAGGGGCACTGCTGCCTGTTTCCCACAGAGACGCACTTTCATCCCTTGAAACGATCGTTTCTCTGCACTCACTTAATGGGATCCCAAATAACATGTTTCAAACAAGTCTTTTATCACTGTTGCCCCTTGGCACACATTTCAAATGCTGGCCATTAAAAACAGGCCGTTTCACAGGCTTCTAATGATGACACTAATAACTGTGGGTTTTTGTCTCTAAGAGTCCTGACGGGCAAGACTCAAGGAGTAAATTACGGAGCTAACTTTTATGTACAGGGTTTATTGATCTGTGAGCTTCAAGGGAACTACACCAGCCCCCCCAAAGCTTGGCAGTCCAGATTACCTTTTCATCTAAGTAATTGGGCCACCTGGGTACAGTTAATTTTCTATTTATATTAACAGGAAGACAAAGAACATGATGTGCCAGTTCTGTAATAAAGTAACAGACGTATCAAAATATTCTACCTGGTAATTATAAATCAATTGAGTTTTCCCATGACCCGCTGAGGGTTATGTTGCTAATTCATTGTGCATTTTATCATAATTTGTCACGAGAAGATTCCATGCTGCCACGTATACTTGTGTCTCCGGAGTACGTAAAGGTGCTCCATCATAAAGTATCCAACTGTCTTAATCCCTGTCATTTCCTGCTTTTGTTTCTTAACAGGTGAAAGTCATGCTTCGCGTTTGTTCCACGTTGGCTCGCGATACCTCGGAATCCAGCTCTTTCTTAAAGGTGGACCCACGAAAGAAGCAGATCACCTTGTATGACCCCCTGACATGTGGAGGTCTAAATGCCTTCCAAAAGAGAGGGAATCAAGTTCCTCCTAAGATGTTTGCCTTTGATGCAGTTTTTCCACAAGATGCTTCTCAGGTGGGTACAACCCCTTCTCAGGCTCAGGCAATATTGATTAGTTTCAAGAAGCTTTAACTATTCACTAGGACCCATGAGCTGGGAGGGTATGTTCCAGAGCACCCTGATGGGTCACTTCCACTGTCTACACAACAACTTTCGGAAGCCAATTTGAGTTCCATTGAATAGTTCAGTCCTTTTGAATCGCTGGTGTCACACCTTGGGCAGGATTGTTGTGCCAGGATTTCAACAAAACATACTCTTGGAGAGAAGGAAGAGAGAGCCAATCAGTGAATGGCAAACAGAAGCAGGAAGAGAGCAGGCAGAATTGGAAGTGTCGGGTACAGCTGCATCGAGATGCTGGCAACTGGTCCATTAAGACCCCACTCCTGCCTGGGCTTCTGGGTGTGAGCATGTAAGAAGGGAAAAGATGTTTCAAGGAGCTGGGTTAGAATTAGCAGGGTTTGGGACTTCCCTGGCGATCCAGTGGTGAAGACTTCGCCTTCCAATTCGATCCCTGGTCAGGGAGCTAAGATCCCACATACCTCTTGGCCAAAAAACCAAAACATAAAACAGAAGCAATATTGTAACAAATTTAATAAAGACTTTAAAAATGGTCCACATCAAAAAAAAATTTAGAAAAAGAAAAGAATTAGGCAGGGTTCTAGGGCTCCAGAGAGGGCAAGTCCTACTGAGGACCTGGAGGGCTAGGCAGGGAAACTGAGGCTGACGTGCAGTCTTGTGGCCTGCGTCAGGGGAGCGGAGAGGAAGAAGAGAGGCTGGGGAGAGCTGGTGTGTTGGTTAGCTATTGCTGCATTGGAAACCACCCTAAGCCTACTGGATTAAAACCATAAGCATTTATTATTGCTCATGAGTCTGGAGGTCAGCTGAGCATTCCTCTGCTCCTAGCTCAGCTCACCTGTGTGTCAGTGATCAGCTCTGGGTTGGGTCGGCAGCTCTACTGATCTTGGCTGGATGCTATCACATGTTGGAGGGTTGGCTAGTTTTAGGCTGGTCCAGAATGGCTTGGCCAGCTCACCTGGTCTGTGTTCCATGTTGTCTCTTATCAACCAGCAGGCTGTCTTGGGCTTGCTCTCAAGGCAACGAGAGGATCCAAGCTTGCAGGCCTCTTGAGGTCTAGGCTCGGAATTGACACATCATCACTTCTGCTGAATGCGACTGGTCCAAATTCGAGGAGTGGGGGAGAGGCTCTGTCTCTCGATTGGAGGAGCTGCGAAGTCACATTGCAAGGGGCACATACACAGGGAGGGGTGGAGAATTGTGGCCATTTTTGTTAGTCTGTTATGAGTATAATTTGGAGGCTTCTTGGGGGACCAGGGTGCCAAGATTCCTTAACCAAGGCTCCTGGAACCAATCCCAGTAGAACAGATGTGTACTAGAAGATTCACTTACACCATCTGGTGCAATTCATCTGCAATGAATTGGTGCAACTGGATCGTCTAGTAGACATCTATAACCCAGGTTATAGGTGTACAGTGGCCTACTTTGCCTGCATTTTGGCATCAGACACCTGCATCTTCCTGATAAATTTCCAGCACTTCCCAAGACTTAAACAAAACAGTGTGCACTCGGGTAACCAATAGCCTAGAGCAGAACCTGAAGACAAGGTGCTGATGGGTACCATTTGCAGCTCTTGCTAATTTCCTCCATGTGGTATCTGAGTATAGGAAGTAGCGATGTTCACACAGACACCATAGGCACTTAGCACGTATTATAGGCTCCATTCATTAGCAAGCTAAGCGTGTGGTTTTCCCAAAGAGTTTTACCATGAGAAGACAAAGTACTCTATGAATAAGTTCTGTAGTTTTTCTCCTCGTTACATTTTTTTGTGTGTTGTACCACCCAGTGGGCTCACTAGTCTAACCCTGACATTGGGTCTAATAAATGGCCTACAAGTAATTTAATTAACACAGTTAAAACTTTTCAAAAGCGAATCTCCCTAAGTCGTAAGAATTCCAAAGCAAACCCTAAATTAAGTGTGGACTATTAATGAGTTTTAGATTTATTCCGGAAAAGGGAGCCATTTTTATTGCTAGTCTTTGCTTACACTTCACACTTGGTTCCAGAGCTCATGTGCTCACTCTTGCAGTTGCTATCGCTTCAGAATGCTTGCTTTTGTTACATTTCCAATATAATAAATTACATTTCTATATAAATTTGTAGTTTTCAAGGAGTTTCATATACATTAACCCATTCTACTCTTCCTGGAATTCTGTGGTATTGAAAAGGGAGGTAGTGCTGTTTTCACATTACAGACAAGGAAACTGAGATTCAAAAATTCAGTCTCTCATTCACAGACTCTTTCTTGAGTGGACATCTGTCCTGGAGTCTTCCTGTTAACCAATCTGCGTCCTGCTCAGGATGGTGTTGTATCTTTGCCCTCTCGCCATTTTATCCACTAGTTACTAGCAGTGTGTCCTTGGGCAAGTCACTCTACCTCTCTGGGCCTCAGCGTCTTCATCCATAAAATGAAGACAAGTTCAAAACGGGCCTCATTGGGCTGCTGTGATTCACTGTGTGGATGCGCATGAGGTGCTTAGAGCAGAGGCAGAACACAGTGAGCGCTCAACGAATGCTACTGTTTTTACCATGCTGTTGTCATTGTTAATAGTAACATCATGCTGCCAGCGTGTTCAGCCTCAGCCCCTGTGAAGGAGCACCCTCTGAGCCTCTGAAGCAGGAAAGCAGGAAAGCGTATAGAATGGGCCTCTGCTCTCAGGCCCCTGTTGTTGGCCTGTGAGGCAGCAGCAACCACCGTGACCCAAGGCGGTCATGAACTTTGCTTTTACCCGGTCTTTAAGGACATCCTCCTTATAAGCCACACTCAGTACCCTCTAGTGGCCTCGGCGGTCACCAGCTGCCCATTGCTGGGGCATACCTCTGCTGGTTCTGGCTTTGGGGAGGTGTCTTAGTCCATTTTCACTTCCTTAACAGAACAGCACAGACTGGGTAGCTTATAAGCAGCAGAAATTTATTTCTTACAGTCCTGGAGGTTAGAAGTCCAAGATCAAGGAGCTGGCAGATTCAGGATCTGGTGAGGGCCCCTTCTTGATTCATAGACAGATGTCTTCTCACTACGTCCATTGTGGAAGGTCCAGGGAGGACTCTGGGGCCTCTTTTATAAGGGCACTAATCCCCTCCACAAGGGCTCCACCCTCATGATTAATCACCTCCCGAAGGCCCCACCTTCAAATACCATCACATTGGACATTCAGTTTTAACATATGAACTTGGTGGGGGGTATGGGGAACACAAACATTCCATCGTCACCAGGAAGGGTGGGCAGCAGGACTGAGTCCTGCCGGTGGGTAACAGGCTTCCTGCACGCCCAGCCCTGCCTGTGGCGTCCACTTGGGAAGGCTCCTGCTTCTCTAGGCTCAAGGGGAAAGACAGCAAAGGGCCTCCAGGGGCCATTGTCAGCTAACAAACACCAGATGGACATGTTGCTGACCCCTCTCTTCTCAGTGGACACTGGGCAAGAATTCTGCAAGGGGAGGCCTGCCCACCCTGTGCCCGTGAGGCTGCTCCCGTTTCTCTCTGTCCTCAGGCCTTTGGACGGGTGATTCAGTAATGTGCGTGGATGTGGTCCACACACAACCATCTTTCTCTTTGCTGACCTTGAATCTAATACACTTTGTTTTATGTATGGCTCAAGGTGGGCTCTCAGCCTCCTAACCCCCATCTCACTTTATGTCTGAGGAAGGCAGAGTTCATTTGGTGATAACTTCTCCTGGCTCTGCAGAGGCACCTTCAGCAAATTCCATCAAGATTCCACCTCAGTCTCAGGGTTTAGCTCCGGACTCTCATTGCCTAGGCCCTGGGGGTGAGACAGATCCTGTGGTCCCCACCGCAGCCTCATCCTGCCACCCACTTCGTTCAGGAGGAGCCCCCAGCAGAGCTGCTGAGGCCATCACCAGAACAACTGACAGTTGTTAGGAGTGTGGTTTTTCAGTTTCGGTTCGGGAGAGAACATTGATTTTCGAACACTTAGCTTCATTGTGTTGTTGCAACCTGGAGCTGAATAACCACATTCAGTGCCGAGGCTGCCGTCCTCAGATTCCCACTGGGAGGCACGTTGCTCCGATGCCCACTGAGCCCCGGGTTTGCACGTCCTCTGAATGCTTCCAGATCTGACTCTGGTGCTGAGGGAGAAAGGAAGGTGCAGCACACGGCGAGTGATTCTGTCCTCCTGCTGCTGTGAAAGCCTCAGAGACTAACCAGAGAGATTTCCCAGACCCCCAAGTTGGTTCACAAAATTTATTTTCTTATCATTTGCAGAGTGCTGTATTGGGTGTTAATGGGGAAATACAAAACGTTACCAAGAGACTGGCCTCTGTCTAAGGATGTAATAATCACATTGGAGATGAGACACATAACAGGCTGGAGACCACCCATTGTAACATACTGACCAATGGTGATTAATAGTGTATACATTGAATGTATCTAGAGAGAAAGAAAGAAAAGGCTGGGTTTTTTGTTTTGTTTTTTGGTGTTTGTTTTTGCGGTACGCGGGCCTGTCACTGTTGTGGCCTCTCCCGTTGCAGAGCCCAGGCTCCGGACGCGCAGGCTCAGCGGCCATGGCTCACGGGCCCAGCCGCTCCGCGGCATGTGGGATCTTCCCGGACCGGGAAACGAACCCGCGTTCCCTGCATCGCCAGGCAGACTCTCAACCACTGCGCCACCAGGGAAGCCCAAAAGTCTGGTTTTGAAAAGAGAAGGATGTAGATGGAGAAAGAGGAGAGAGTTATCAGGAAGACAAAGCAGACGTGCATCACAAACCTCCTGCTTAGATTAGAACCATAATGTATCCCAAGGTCACTTTCCTGAAATGACACATCACCCTTTACCCTCTAACAAGCCTAGCCATTTCATAAGCTCTGAGTGTGTGTGTGTGGTGGTTGTGGAGGTGTGTGTGTGTAAAGGAAGGATCTAGTTAGCAGAGCGTGAATGGAATATTTAAATACTTGCCCGGGGAGGAGGCCAGAATGGCGTGAGGTCCATGAAAGCACTCTGCGTTCCCGTTCCAGCCTGTTTGTGCCTGGCCTGCAGAGACAGCAGCTGAAATGTACCACAAATTAGCAGAAGGGTGGTTTGCTTTTAATGTGTGTAATGCTCAGGCTTGCGAGTGAGTGGGAAGTACGAAGGGATCTGCGCACCTCCAGAACTGCGTTAGAGCGGACCCATCTGGAAATGCCATGGCTCTGGGACCCTGAGTCCCAGGAGAGCAGGTGCAAGTTTCCATTGTTAATGGTCGACTCACAGTTTGTGTCTCCTCTTGTGTCTGCCAGGCGGAAGTGTGTGCTGGAACCGTGGCAGAGGTGATCCAGTCTGTGGTCAACGGGGCAGATGGCTGTGTGTTCTGTTTCGGCCACGCCAAGCTGGGTCAGTGAGAGCTTTACTTTTTCATGCTGCTTGCTGGATTTCCCTATCACTTTATCCATTGTTCTGTATTGTACCTGGAGTCCTCGGATGAAGGGAAAGGTGGTTTCCCGCAGGTGCTGAATTGAATAATCATGAATAACCATTTCTGCTTCTTAAATATAGATGCTCATCCTAAGTGGATTCCCAGTCATCTAGGAAAGCCTTAGAGTCCAAGAAATGCACAAAAGGAGGAGTGGGGCTGTTCCCACTCGGTCCAGGTCAGGGTCACGCCCAGAAAGCCAGCGGGAAAATTACATTTCCTGAGCAGGGGTTGCTGGGGAGCAGAGATGACTCCCCTTCCCCAGAGTACTTGGGTTCAACATAATGCCAGAGGGGCAGCCACCAAGCAAAGGCCAGACCACATTAGCACCCGTCTGGGGAGATCAGTCTGCCAGCATCCTTGCTTCCCACCACCCAGCTGTCGGGAATCCACCTGTGCCGAAGCACCTGGGAAAGGCGGCCGCCACACACCTCTGTGAGGGTTTGATGACTGAATCCCCTTGAAGTGCCTTCTTAATCCTGACCTGTGGCCATCTGCTCACCAGGTCTCCCTTTACATGCTTGATAAGTTAGTAATATGGAGAGTTCCAAAAAGTGTCCCTGGGCAGGGCTTCCAACAGCAGCTTTGCAATGATGGAGCCGGTTCTAGGCCAGGTCGGAAAGCCCATTTCATCTCACTGCCGCTTTGGTCTTCCTGATCTCTGATCAAAGCAGTGGTCCAGATTTGAATGGAATTTGCCCATGCAAAATATACGCAGCATTTAACTTGCAAAAGGATATAAAGTGTAAGTATGTGGAGTGAATCTGTGGGGTGGTGATAAAAAGAACCATATCAGGGATGAAAGACTTCTGCCTTCCCACCATGAGAAAAACAGTACGGAAACTGGATAGCTTGTAATGTTTGAGATCCTCTCCTCAAGGTCAACTGTGGTTTAATCTTGTCATTAGTCGGGGTTCTCACATTCTTTATTATAGCTATTCCATCAGTAGTACTTGGAAATGTCAAATGTTTAATATTTCTCTCACCTTTTCCTTTCCTCTCTTCCCATTCCCCACTCCCCATGCCTTTCTTCTGCATCCTTGGCATCTATCTTGAGACTATAGAATGATGCCTGGACACTCAAGCTGCTTTTCTTTCCTTCCTCGCTTTCCCAGGAAAATCCTACACCATGATTGGAAAAGACGATTCCATGCAGAACCTTGGCATCATCCCCTGTGCCATCTCTTGGCTCTTCAAGCTGATAAATGAACGGAAAGAAAAGACCGGAGCCCGTTTCTCAGTGCGGATCTCAGCCGTGGAGGTGTGGGGCAAAGAAGAGAACCTTCGGGACCTGCTGTCGGAGGTGGCCACGGGCAGCCTGCAGGACGGCCAGTCTCCGGGCGTGTACCTGTGCGAGGACCCCATCTGTGGCACGCAGGTGATTGCCTCTGGGGCTTGGCTGGCTCCAAGGTGGCTCATCCCTACCTTGGCGGCTGGGGCAGTTCACCTCGTGACTCACTCAACATGCAACCGGGGGAGGCTTGCAAGTGTTTACTTTAAAGTGGACTGGAACTTTATGGCCTGCAGCTGCAGGGCAGCTGCTCGCCCAACCTAAATATTTGTACCTTGAATCTAATTGACAATGAACAGGAACCACAGTTGTAGCACTGGGGGGAAATTGAATTCACTTTCTTTACGCCCCTTTCAAAACAAAAAAGAAAATACCATCTTTCTTTTGTTTAGCGACAAGCGGAAATGTTTACTGCTTTGCACAAACAGCTCCAGCCATCACTGGGGCTGTTTATGGCTCTATAAACTGTGTTTCTGGCACTGGTTTACAGCTGGACTAGTAGTGCTGTAGGAAAAACTAATAACCACTTTCTAATTGGAACCATGATATAATTGCTGGAACCATGGAAGCCAAGAGAAGTTCCAGTTCGCCTTTTCAGGATGTCATGCCTGTTGGGAGTGTTTCTCCCTCGCTGTTTGGCAGTAGAGGTGGGAATGACCTGGGAGGACCCTGGTTCATATCCAGAATAATCAGGTTTTCCAGTCGTTAGCTACAGGCTCTATTTTCTAGTTTTATCAGATGCCACCTTTTTAAATAGGTGTTCATTTTGATAAGTACCTGCCTCACCCCAGATGCGACTGTTTTCTCGGGTGAGGATACCCACTCTGTTACACCCATCTACTCATACCTGGCCATGTTCCTCCCCTGCTTAGAGCACCTCAGATCCTTCCACTTCCATTATGAATCCTCGTGGTTCGCAAGAGGCCCTACACAACCTTCCAGCATCACCTGCTACCACTCCCCTCCCTCCTGCCACTCCTCTTAAATTACATTTAGGTCCCCTAAGGAAGCAGTGCCCCTCAAACTTCAGTGTGCATAAGAAGCACTGGTGATCTTGTTAAAATGCAGATTCTGCTTCCGTAGGTCTGGGATTGGGCCTCTGATGACGCATTTCTGACGAGCTTCCCAATGACCGACCACACTTTCAGTAGCAAGGCTCGAAGGCACCAACCATCCTCCCTCTTTTCACTCTGGGCCTTTGAACATCCTGTTCCCTGTGCACAGAAGGCTGCTGACTCCTCTCCTCTCGCTCTTCATCTGGCTAACTCCTTATTTGTTGGGTATCAGCTAGTTGGCTCTTCTTCCAGGAAGCCCTCTTAGATGTTTCTCCTGACTGTCGATTGTGATTGCCCGGTTAGTTCTCAGCAACTCCCAAAGGTCCTTACCATGTCTGACTAAAATTGGCTCGTCATAGTTTTAACAGATGCATCAGATACCGTTTGGATATGAAACCTAATTAGAATGCAAACTAAGTGGTCATACAGACATTCATCCAGTGGCTCTCAAACTTCAGTCTTCATCAGAGTCACCTGGAAGACCTGTTAAAACACAGACTGCTGGGCTCCACCTCTAGAATTTCTGATTCAATAGGCCTGGGATAGAGCCCTCAAATGCGCATTTCTCAGCACCTGTGATGGAATCAGTGTCACCCTACCCACTGCTCCCACTCCAAGCATTACTTAGACATTCAAATATGCTGTAACCGCCATTCACTTTTATAACTCCATTAATGAAGTTCCACAGAGGTGAAAGCTCTGGTTAACTGAAGATTAAGAAAAAGAGGAAGAGACCAACATCCTCTTTACCTTCTTGTTGAAGAAGCTTAAACATTCTTTGGGTTATCTTTTCTGCGATAGTAAGTATAAAACAACGAGCGCCACAGAACCTCTCTGAAGGTTGAGGCTTTTGATGGTCTCAGGTTCCAGATATCGACTCTCATGATTCAGAATTATAGATACAGTTAGAGTCAGAATAGAAGACTGGCAACATTTGACCCTAAGGCACATACTGCAAATCATTCCTTTGAATAGATCAGAAATATTAGTTTACTTTTCTTCCCTCCCACCCCCAGTAGAGGAGTGCTGGTCAAATGCTGATAATATGGCCCTGAGTAAGGTTTACTATAATTACCAAGGCATCTCATAGGATTTAGACACGTTGCCCACAGTGCTTCTTTAATGAATTAATGAGTACGCCATGAACATGAATTTAGCAACTAAAGATAAAATAGATAGCCCTTAAATGATATAGATGAGACGTTCAAGTATCTTGGGTGTTTTCATATGTCTTTTACACTTACTTCTTATGTCTTTTACACTTACTTCTTATTTATAACTATGCTAGTAAATGTGGCCTAAAATTGGCTCTAATTAAATAGCTGGGAAAATTGAGAATTGAGTTAAAGCTAATTAAGTTTCTTCACTTCTTTGTGATACCAGTACTATGTGAACTAAAATCACACTTTGCAACCCACCTGCTTCTAAACACTCTAATCTTTGAAATCAAGATGTGGTCACATCCTTCATGTTTTCTTAGGAACATGGATTGCCCAGGATGTTGGTTTGCTGGCCTCTGCTGAGGTCAGGGTGGGACACCTGCCCCCGTGGATCACCCAGATACAACCATTTGCTTTTCACACCTGATACTTACAGATTCTACTTCAGTTGTAAAATGGGTGAAAATATGTTTCATCCAATAAGCCTGCTCAGTGTTACTTTTCAGATATGAATAAATTAAGCTGAGAATTGCACATGGATAGAGGCCCTGGTTCCAGAAGGACGTCCAGCCTTCAAGAATGCGGAACGGACGGCCAGGCCCGAGTGGCAGGCAAACCGCCCGCCTGCAGCTTCAGTCCTTCCCTTGTGTCTTCCAGCTGCAGAACCAGAGTGAGCTGCGGGCGCCCACTGCGGAGAAGGCCGCCTTCTTCCTGGATGCTGCCATAACCTCCCGGCGGGGCAGCCAGCAGGACTGCAACGAGGACGACCTGCGCAACTCCCACATGCTCTTCACGCTGCACATCTACCAGTACCGCATGGAGAAGAGCGGCAAGGGGGGAAGTAAGTCGGCCTCTGCCCTCGAGCCTCCTTGGCCCTCCCTGGAGAGAAGCCTCTCCTCGAGAGCAGCTGTGACCTTTTTCTTGTTTGTTTGTTTGTTGTTTGGGGCTTTTTTTGTTTTGTTTTGTATTTTGCGGTACGCGGGCCTCTCGCTGTTGCGGCCTCTCCCGCTGCAGAGCACAGGCTCCGGACGCGCAGGCTCAGCGGCCACGGCTCACGGGCCCAGCCGCTCCGCGGCATGTGGGATCTTCCCGGATCGGGGCACGAACCCATGTCCCCTGTCTCGGCAGGCGGACTCCCAACCACCGCACCACTAGGGAAGCCCAGCTGTGACCTTTTAAAATGTAGTACGATCTGACCAGTGTGGGGTGCACCGATGTGTCTGTCATTCAAGACCATTGTGTAGTCTGGGCTGATGTTTGCTTTCGAACAACCCAGGGGAAAGGGCTCACTCGGTAAAGATGATCTACAGATGTAATTGCCATGGGAACGTGAGAGAACAAATTTTAAAAAGAAAAATGGCTGCTTCATAGTATGTTTTTGTTCAAAAACCTTAAAGGTGCTCATCATGAAAGACCAACATGTATCTACCAAAGCACCCTGGCAATGTTACTAATCAGTAGCTTGAAGCCACTATATGGACCAGAAAGAAACAAAACCATGTCTTTTAAATAGTCTATAAATCAGACTTCTGAATAGCGAACCAGATTCTGGCTGCCTCCCTGCCTCAGGTAATGCCCAACTGTGACATTTCTCTGTAAACACCTATGCCCAGGGCATGCTCTGTGAGCAGCTGCGCCTCCGGGAACCCGAATCAATGTTTATACGGTCCGCTCTTGGCTGTTTTCAAAGCTGGCACCGACCTCGGTGTAATGCTCCATCCTTTGTCTGCCAAGTAGTATATACTCTATGCTCAGGAGTTGAGTACAGCACTTAGCTGAGTGTCTCAGGTGGGATCCTGGGCAGTGGGCAAAGTAGTCGGTGGACCTCACTGGGCTTTTCTAAAGCAAGTGTGGGCCACAGGGCTGGGCTGGCTGGGCAGCAGCTTCCAGAGTCTCTCTCTGTCCACTTCTACAGGGCTTTCAAAACGTAGGCAACTGGCCCCCAGTGCTCTCCAAATGATTGCCTCAAGGGCGCTGAATGCCCGAAAAACAAACAAAAACCCTGAGTTAGGAGACTAAGCCTGGTGCCTAGAAGTTGTGCAGCTAATTGCCTAATGGGAGGCAATCAACTAACCTAATTCCAGATGGAGCCTGGAATTAAGACATGCGACTGGGACCTTTGGATGGGCTGCCCAGTTTGGGGTCCTTGTTGCCCAAAGACGTGGAAACCGGTTTTCCTGGAGATAGCTCTTGGGGGCTTCTGTTCCCCCTTTCCGCATGGGGGAAGTGGAAGCTCCCTCCTCCCCCCATCTCGATGCCTTTGTTGGCCCAGTCTTCTGTTATTGTTCCTACTCCTTAGTTGTTGTTATTTAGTTCAGGTTTATGAGGTATAATTTAAATTCAGTCAAACTTAACCTTTTTATGTGTTGTTAAATGAATTTTGGCAAATCTGTTCAGTTGTGTACCCACCACCACTATCAAGATATAGAACAAAGCCATGGCTACAGAAAAGTCCTTCTTGCCTTACTAGTCAGTCCCCTTCCTAGCCCCTGGCAACCGCTGATCAGATTTTTGTCCTTATAACCTTGCCTTCGTCCAGAACAACCTGTAAATGGAATCATGTGGTCTATGTGTGGCCCTTCAGTGTCTGGCTTCTTTCATTGAACATAACGCATTTGAGACGCATCCATGTTGCTACATGGACCAGTCATTCACTTACATTGCTTGCCGCCTGCTCCTTTAGTTTTGACTGGGCCCAGAGATGCACCCCTACCCCTACTCCCAGGACTAAAATCTCACCAGATATCCTCGCTGGGGCCAGAGTTCCCCTAATGCAGTCTCAGACCCGCCTCCTTGGCTACCTGCACTGACTGCTGCCCAGGAATCAAGAGGTACTGGCCATCACTTGCACCCAGGGAGATGTACCATCTGCAGATCAGATCGCTCTTGACAACCAGTGATGGTGATCGAGGTCTGACTGGGGATGAGCAAAATATATTGAATGCGAGTCTTTCAGGGGAGGTTGATTCTCAATGAAGGGCTCGTGTCACGTACAGCACTCCCGTTTAGAATAAATTGCTTAAAGAAGGAAGCAAGGGATTAGGATAGGGATGAAATGATCCAGACCTTTAAAATCTGTAACAGAATTTTTTTTTTTTTTTTTTGGGGTACGCGAGCCTCTCACTGCTGTAGCCTCTCCCGTTGTGGAGCACGGGCTCCGGACGTGCAGGCTCAGCGGCCATGGCTCACGGGCCCAGCCGCTCCGCGGCATGTGGGATCTTCCCAGACCGGGGCACGATCCCGTGTCCCCTGCATCGGCAGGCAGACTCTCAACCACTGCGCCACCAGGGAAGCCCCGTACAGAATTTGATCCACAGTTCTCCTAATGATCTGGGAGCTGGCTTTAAATCCTGCCCTCACTGATTTTTCTGAGTTATGTCTTAGCAGCATGAATGTGGGAATCTGAAAAATGTTTATTTTATTCTTTTAAGCTACCAATCATAATCATAATCAAAGCCTGCAGTGAATTCTTGTACTCTCAGCAAAGGGTGACTTGCAAAAGATCTGATCCTGGAGCCAAATGGCTTCCAAATGGCTCTGAGCAGAAAAGCTCAGGAGGGAAGGATAATCCCTCCCTCTAGGTTTCTAACCAAGTTAAAACAACTTGCTTTCAGGTTTTCACTTTCTTTCATGGTTCTGCTTTCAATTTGGAATCTGAAAGTAGAGAGGAATCTTGAAAACAAAGAAACAATTAAATTATTTCAGCTATAAGAACTTAACGTATAGCTTCCACAAAAGTGTAGACTGGGACATTCCCTAAACCCAACAATCTACCCAAGTCCTCACCTAACAAATCTTGGGCACTTATTAGATATTTAACATCAAATTCATTTTCTTCCTATTTATAAATTGTGAAAGTGAATGGCTTTTAAATAATAAGTTCAGGTTAAAAGACAAGGCAGATGCTATTAATGGCCTCCAAAACCTAGTGAGGTACTTTCTAACGTATCTGTAGATGAGAACAAAGAAAAGGCAGGCATCCAGGCTGATGTGGGTGTTAGCCCCGAAGGACCTGGGGGCATCACCTGCCTGCTACAGTACCTGGCTTCCAGTGAGGAAGGGAATCCAGGCCAGAATGCACACAGCCTCCTAGCCCACGGCTTGCTTGACTCAGTGCCTTTATATCTGTTTAAAATATAATGAGGAGATCTGGAGTGTTGTTTAAAACGGAAATTTTGTTTACTTATATATAAGCAATAATCCCTGCGGACCTGGCAGCCAGAACTCCATTAAGGAAAAGTTTATTAATTAGTCCCCCTGCAGGGAAACAGAGCAGAGCGAGCTGCTGGTAACTGGCCATCAGAGGCCAGTGAAGATGCTGGATTCAGTGATCTCTGCTGCAAGAACTAAACACACCATGTGTATGTGGGCACCTGGAGCTTATACACATATATGCATTTTATAAACACACACGTACATACACATATGCACATATAAGTGGACAGACAAAAATGTTTACAACATGTCCAGGCAAGGTAGAAAAGAAAATTCTGTGTGGACGTATCACTGCTTTGCAGATAGCACTGGGTTAAGCTTAAAATATTCCCTGCTTTAAAATCTTTGGAGCGTTAGTGGGGCTGACTCTTCACCTGTCGTGGAGCCTTCCCCTGCTTTGCAAAGCTATGTCTGTAAAGGCTTGAGATTCCCCTTGGGAACTGCAGCAATGGGGAAGGGACCCTAAAACCATGACAGTCAGGAGGTGCTCCTCATAAAGATGAGTGAATTAGGAGTCCAAAGCCAGATGCTACGAGTGATACTTCAGTGGAATACGTTCACAATACAGAATTTTCTAAGTCCTGTTGATTAAGATGGTTTTTAAAAGCCTCACTTTGATGAGTCATCTAAGCTTGCAAGCAACTATTGCCCAGGACTGAGAATGACACTAGGTCTCTGATTTGTTCATTCACGTTATTGCCTCCAGGGGAAGTGTAGAGGCCAAGTGCGGACTGGGCTGGCTGTGTGTGCACCTGTGTACCAGCACCCAGGCATCCATCTGTGTGTGTGCACATGAACCACCATGTGAGGACGTGGACATTCATCTCTGCCTGCACTCATCTGTTTACAAGTCTTATCTTGGTTTTCTTTTGACCACCAAACCCCTCTTTCCTATATCTTGGAATGGCTTGAATCAGCTGATGCCCTATCCAGGGCTGTGCTGTCCATAGGACTCTAGAGATCCATTATTTGGGTGGTAGATGTAGGAAAAGGGATCTAGGAAGGAGCATTGCTTCTAAATGATGCAGAACCGGGCCTCTGCTGTCCCGCATTGCAAAGCCCTGTGCAGCGAGGATGGCCACACATGGCGGGGCTACTTCAGGGCTCTCGTGTTCCCCTTGGTCACCAGTGAAATGACAGTTTGATGTTTTTAGATTTTTGTAATACAATTTTTAAAATATTTGGCCAGGAGACAATTTTCCAAACCGTGCAGTGTGGAATTCCCACAGTGGTCACTCATGGCCTTCCCACCACCTGCATCAGAGCAGCAGTTCCCAACCTCCTCTTGAAGCCTGAGACCCCTGCTCTACCTCTTTCAGCAGATAACCAGCTTCCTGTTTAAGGAGAAGAAAGTCAGTCTGGCTATGACCTCAGCTTCTGTCCTCTTAGCATCAAACCTCCTTGTCCCTGTACCTCATTTTCCCCCACTCCTTTCCCATAGGTCTGCTTCCTCCCATCTCCTTGCCTTCCTTATCCTTTCCCCTTCTGCCTTTTCTGGGACCCCACCAATTGGGGCTCCATCAATCGTCTTTTTGTGCTTTTATTTTCAGTCTCTCCTACCACTGAAGTCAGGGCTGTCTCATCTTGGAAGGAAGGGAAAGGAAGAAACAATAACGTCAACAATAAAAAACCTTGTCTGTACCTTACTTCCAACTGAGACCCCATCAGTCGTCTTTTTGTGCTTTTATTTTCAGTCTCTCCTACCACTGAAGTCAGGGCTGTCTCATCTTGGAAGGAAGGGAAAGGAAGGCACAATAACATCAACAATAAAAAACCTTGTCTGTACCCTACTACCCCTTGAGCTGCCTCCCCATAAGTCTTTCAGATTCTCCCCTCTGTGGAATATCTTTCTCCTTTAAGTCCCATAGCAGTTTGGGGGATGTTAAGCCACGGCCTTACTCACCTTATATCTCAGTCATTCTGGGCTTTCTAAGGCTCATCAGACTACAGGCTCCCTGAGGACAGGGTCCCCTGTCATCTGGCCCCCTGTCCTCCACAGCCTAGAGGTGTGCCTGCACATCAGACCTTACATGTCACACCACATGAAATGTGTGCTGTATGTTAAACAGTGAGTGAATCTCTCCATTACGTAGTTGCAGCTGTTTCAGAAAGACAGCGACCATTCAGTTACTTTTTGGGTAAGCAGGTGGTGTGAGTTCACAGCCCTGCTATACAACAGGGTCAGAAGGAGTTATCAGTTAACGAGAAAGTTAGGTTAAAAAGGGAAATCGTATAAAAGGATACATTCATGTCTTAAAACACTTTCAGCTTAAAACATACAATTGTGTGTTTATTCATCGGTCTTCTGATACAGGGCCATGGCTTTCTCTTTGAGATGAGTTTTCAGCTTTAGATTCTGACTTTTATAAACCACACTCATTAATAATAGTCTGGTTTTTGCTTTCAATTTCTTTTGAGCAGTTGAAGAACTTAAGAGACACTTGTGCAGCTAACTGGGTATAGACTTTCCCTAGATTCCTAAAATTTTTTCTACTCTGTAATTTCTCATTCACACCTGATTCAGCATCTTTTTTCAAAAATTAACTCATTTTAATCACATCTTTCCAAAGCATTGATTTCAGGTTGTTTTTAGAAATATTAGCTCTCTTTACATAATCATATTTTGTTGGTTTACATAATATTTGATTGTATTTTTATTTATAATATCAAGTACAAGTGGCATAATTAGGTTTAGGAGGAAACCCAGCTGACCTGTTGATAAGTGTACAGCTCATGTTTTTGGTGCAAAAGTGCATAGACAAACTGGGAACAGCCAGCACACCTCACAAGCGTACAACGTGCTGTGGGCATCAGGCAGCATGCCTGACACAGCTGACGGAGGGCCTTGGTTAACCTGGCCAAGTGGCAAGACCATGGTTCCCAAACTTTGCTGCACAAGAGAATCACCTGGGGAGATTTTCAGCTAACCCCAGTGCCTGTGTCGTACTCCAGACCAATTACATTAGAAAGCCTGGGAGTGGGAGCCAGGCATCCGTATTTTCTAAAGATTCCACGGTGATTCTGATATGCAGCAAAGTCTGGGAACCACTAAGTTATAGGAAAGTGAGTTAAAAGAGTTTCTACATGCTTTATAGTTAGCTCTGGATTTTTGTCTTAGATTCAGCATCTGTTTTCTATGAGATCTTAAGTGATTTATTTAGCATCTGTGAACCTCAGTTTCCTCATCTGTGTAAAATAGTGCCAATGCTTGCACTACAGGATCGTTGTAGGAATTAAGTGATTTTAGGAGAATTTAGCATTTCCTGGCACCATGAACATGAGCTGGGAGAGTCACTCAGGAGTGAATTAGTATATTGTTTCCTGTGGGAGAGTAAGGCATGTGGGTAATTTCATTTGGTCAAAGTCTAGACTTGAAATATACATATTCAAATATAAATAGTCTCAAGGCAGACTGGGTTATGTTCTAAACCTTGAAGCTGTGACCTCAGAAATCTGAAAAGTCCATGAGGAACCTGCTTCTTACCTGCCATTAATTATCACCTATTTTGTTCATTGATTCTAGAACTTCTTTCTCTCCAGCCACCTGCAGTCATGGAAATTCATGGTCACAGCAGGTGGCCTGTGCTCACTCACTTTGTACCATTTCAGATTTAGCACCATGTGTGAAGTTCAGAATTCTGTGACTACTGAAACTCCAGTGGATATAGAGCAAAGTTGATTTTCCATTGTTAAAAATGTGACTCTCATTGTGACTCATGCAGGTATAATTATAGGTATTTTAAAATATTATTCTTCAGCACAGTCTAAACTGTGCCTTTTGTTCTCTGTGTTCTGTTTTACTACATGCACATTATGCATTTTATTCCATTACATCAAATGGACTACTGAAAGTCCAAATTGGTCCCTGTCTTTGCCCTTTAATCTGTGGAGCGAATGAAATATCTGAGCCTCTCCTGTCTATATAATTAGGTTGCAAAACAGATGACATTTTGCTTTAAAAATAACTATTTCCCTTGCACGCTGCTGTGGACTGATCTTGCATGATACAAAACGGGATAAAAGAGAAGTAACATATTATGTCTTTCCTTTTAAGGATTTTTAAAAAATTAATTTTACTTATTTATTTTTTTGACATCTTTATTGGAGTATAATGCTTTACAATGGTGTGTTAGTTTCTGCTTTATAACAAAGTGAATCAGCTATACGTATACATATATCCCCATATCTCCTCCCTCTTGCGTCTCCCTCCCACCCTCCCTATACCACCTCTCTAGGTGGTCACAAAGCACCGAGCTGATCTCCCTGTGCTATGCGGCTGCTTCCCACTAGCTATCTATTTTACATTTGGTAGTGTGTATATGTCCATGCCACTCTCTCACTTCGTCCCAGCTTACCCTTCCCCTTCCTCATGTCTTCAAGTCCATTCTTGAGGATTCAGATGTAGATCTGCATCTTTATTCCTGTCCTGCCCCTAGGTTCTTCATAAACCTTTTTTTTTAGACTCCATATATATGTGTTAGCATATGGTATTTGTTTTTCTCTTTCTGACTTACTTCACTCTGTATGACAGACTCTAGGTCCATCCACCTCACTACAAATAACTCAATTTCGTTTCTTTTATCGCTGAGTAATATTCCATTGTATATATGGGCCACATCTTCTTTATCCGTTCGTCTGTCCATGGACATTTAGGATGGTTCCATGTCCTAGCTATTGTAAATAGTGCTGCAGTGAACATTGTGGTATGTGTCTCTTTTTGAATTATGATTTTCTCTAGGTATATGCCCAGTAGTGGGATTGCTGGGTCGTATGGTAGTTCTATTTTTAGGTTTGTTTTTTTTTTTTGCAGTACGCGGGCCTCTCACTGTTGTGGCCTCTCCCATTGCGGAGCACAGGCTCTGGACGCGCAGGCTCAGCGGCCATGGCTCATGGGCCCAGCCACTCCGCGGCATGTGGGATCTTCCCGGACCGGGGCACAAACCCGTGTCCCTGCATCGGCAGGCGGACTCTCAACCACTGCGCCACCAGGGAAACCCTATTTTTAGTTTTTTAAGGAACCTCCATACTGTTCTACATAGTGGCTGTACCAGTTTACATTGCCACCAACAGTGCAAGAGGGTTCCCTTTTCTCCGCACCCTCTCCAGCATTTATTGTTTGTAGATTTTTTGATGATGGCTGCTCTGACTGGTGTGAGGTAATACCTCACTGTAGTTTGGTCTGCATTTCTCTAATGTTTAGTGATGTTGAGCATCCTTTCATGTGTTTGTTGGCAGTCTGTATATCTTCTTTGGAACAATGTCTATTTAGGTCTTCTGCCCATTTTTGGATTGGGTTGTTTGTTTTTTTGATATTGAGCTGCATGAGCTGCTTGTAAAGTTTGGAGATTAATCCTTTCTCAGTTGCTTCATTTGCAAATATTTTCTCCCATTCGGAGGATTGTCTTTTCATCTTGTGTATGTTTTCTTTTCCTTGCTATATTTTCCTTGAATTTTTCTTGCATTTTATTTATTTTTTATAGAGCAGGTTCGTATTAGTTATCTATTTTATACATATTAGTGTATATATGTCAATCCCAATCTCCCAATTCATCCCACCACCATCACCCTTCCACACCCACTTTCCCCCCTTGGTGTCCATATGTGTGTTCTCTACATCTGTGTCTCTATTTCTGCCTTTCAAACCGGTACCTGTACCATTTTTCTGGATTCGACATATATGCATTAATATACGATATTTGTTTTTCTCTTTCTGCTCTTTATTTATTTTTGTTTTTACTTCCATTTTTCTAGGAGGTGGGTCAAAAAGGATCTTGCTGTGATTTATGTCATAGAGTGTTCTTCCTATGTTTTCCTCTAAGAATTTGATAGTGTCTGGCCTTACATTTAGGTCTTTAATCCATTTTGAGTTTATTTTTGTGTATGGTATTAGGGAGTGTTCTAATTTCATTCTTTTAAATATAGCTGTCCAGTTTTCCCAGCACCACTTATTGAAGAGACTGTCTTTTCTCCACTGTATATTCTTGACACCTTTATCAAAGATAAGGTGACCATATGTGTGTGGATTTATCTCTGGGCTTTCTATCCTGTTCCACTGATCTATATTTCTGTTTTTGTGCCAGTACCATACTATCTTGATTACTATAGCTTTATAGGATAGTCTGAAGCCCAGGAGCCTGATTACTCCAGCTCCGTTTTTCTTTCTCAAGATTGCTTTGGCTATTCAGGTCTTTTGTGTTTCTATACATATTTTGAAATTTTTTGTTCTAGGTCTATGAAAAATGCTGTTGGTAGTTTGAGAGGGATTGCATTGAATCTGTAGATTGCTTTGGGTAGTATAATCATTTTCACAATGTTGATTCCTCCAATCCAAGAACATGGTATATCTCTCCATCTGTTTGTATCATCTTTAATTTCTTTCATCAGTGTCTTATAGCTTTCTGCATACAGGCCTTTCATCTCCTTAGGTAGGTTTATTCCTAGGTATTTTATTCTTTTTGTTGCAATGGTAAATGGGAGTGTTTCCTCAATTTCTCTTTCAAATGTGTTATCATTAGTGTATAGGAATGAAAGAGATTTCTATACATTAATTTTGTATCCTTCTACTTTACCACATTCATTGATTACCTCTAGTAGTTTTCTGGTGGCATCTTTAGGATTCTCTATGTATACTATCATGTCGTCTGCAAAGAGTGACAGCTTTACTTCCTCTTTTCCAATTTGGATTCCTTTTATTTCTTTTTCTTCTCTGCTGTGGCTAAATCTTCCAAAGCTCTGTTCAATAATAGTGGTGAGAGTGGACAACCTTGTCTTCTTCCTGATCTTAGAGGAAATGGTTTCAGTTTTTCACCATTGAGAATGAAGTTGGCTGAGCGTTTGTCATATATGGCCTTTATTATGTTGAGATAAGTTCCCTCTGTGCCTACTTTCTGGAAGGTTTTTGTCATAAATGGGTGTTGAAGTTTTTCAAAAGCTTTCTCTTCATCTACTGAGATGATCATATGGTTTTTCTCCTTCAATTTGTCAATATGGTGTATCACATTGATTGATTTGCGTATATTGAAGAATCCTTGCATTCCTGGGATAAACCCCAATTGATCATGGTGTATGATCCTTTTAATATGCTGTTGGATTCTGTTGGCTTGTATTTTGTTGAGGATTTTTGCGTCTTTGTCCATCCGTGATATTGGCCTGTAGTTTTCTTTCTTTGTGACATCCTTGTCTGGTTTTGGTATCAGGGTGATGGTGGCCTCGTAGAATGAGTTTGGGAGTGTTCCTCCCTCTGCTATATTTTGGAAGAGTTTGAGAAGGATAGGTGTTAGCTCTTCTCTATATGTTTGATAGAATTTGCCTGTGAAGCCGTCTGGTCCTGGGCTTTTGTTTGTTGGAAGATTTTTAATCACAGTTTCAATTTCAGTGCTTGTGATTGGTCTGTTTATATTTTCTATTTTTTCCTGGCATAGTCTCGGAAGGTTGTGCTTTTCTAAGAATTTGCATATAGTTGCTTACACTAATCTCTCATGATCCTTTCTATTTCTTCAGTGTCAGTTGTTACTCCTCCTTTTACATTTCTAATTCTATTGATTTGAGTCTTCTCCCTTTTATTCATGATGAGTCTGGGTGACGGTTTATCAATTTTGTTTATCTTCTCAAAGAACCAGCTTTTAGTTTTATTGATCTTTGCTGTCGTTTCCTTCATTTCTTTTTCACTTATTTCTGATCTGATCTTTATGATTTCTTTCCTTCTACTAACTTTGGGGTTTCTTTGTTCTTCTTTCTGTGATTGCTTTAGGTGTAAGGTTAGGTTGTTTATTTGAGATGTTTCTTGTTTCTTGAGGTAGGATTATATTGCTATAAATGTCCCTCTTAGAACTGCTTTTGCTGCATCCCGTAGCTTTTGAGTCGTCGTGTTTTCATTGTCATTTGTTTCTAGGTATTTTTTTTATTTCTTCAGTGATCTTTGGTTATTTAGTAGTGTATTGTTTAGCCTCCATGTGTTTGTACTTTTTACATATTTTTTTCCTGTAATTGATATCTAATCTCATAGCATTGTGGTCGGAAAAGTTACCTGATACGATTTCAATTTTCTTAAATTTACTAAGGCTTGATTTGTGACCCAAGATATGATGTAAGTTGGAGAATGTTCCATGAGCACTTGAGAAGAAAGTGTATTCTGTTGTTTTTGGTTGGAATGTCCTATAAATATCAATTAAGTCCATCTTGTTTAATGTATCATTTAAAGCTTGTGGTTCCTTATTTATTTTCATGTTTGATGATCTGTCCATTGGTGAAAGTGGGGTGTTGAAGTCCTCTACTATTACTGTGTTACTGTCGATTTCCCCTCTTATGGCTGTTAGCATTCGCCTTATGTATTGAGGTGCTCCTATGTTGGGTGCATAAATATTTACAATTGTTTTATCTTCTTCTTGGGTTGATCCCTTGATCATTATGTAGTGTCCTTTTTGTCTCTTGTAAAGGTCTTTATTTTAAAGTCTATTTTGTCTGATATAAGAACTGCTACTCCAGCTTTCTTTTGATTTCCATTTGCATGGAATATCTTTTTCCATACCCTCCGTTTCAGTCTGTATGTGTCCCTAGGTCTGAAGTGTGTCTCTTGTAGACAGCATATATACGGGTCTTGTTTCTGTATCCATTCAGCCAGTCTATGTCTTTTGGTGGGAGCATTTAATCCATTTACATTTAAGTAACAGCATACATACAGGTCTTGTTTCTGTATCCATTCAGCAAGTCTATGTCTTTCGGTGGGAGCATTTAATCCATTTATATTTAAGGTAGTTATCGATATGTATGTTCCTATTACCATTTTCATAATTGTTTCGGGTTTGTTATTTTAGGTCTTTTCCTTCTTTTGTGTCTCCTGCCTG
Source organism: Tursiops truncatus (assembly GCF_011762595.2). Taxonomy (NCBI): domain Eukaryota; kingdom Metazoa; phylum Chordata; class Mammalia; order Artiodactyla; family Delphinidae; genus Tursiops; species Tursiops truncatus. The sequence goes on along the minus strand of NC_047034.1, from coordinate 25,457,269 downwards.
GAGAAGTTCCTTTAGCATTTGTTGTAAAACTGGTTTTGTGGTGCTAAATTCTGTTAGCTTTTGCTTGTCTGTAAAGCTTTTAATTTCTCTGTCAAATCATAATTAGATCCTTGCTGGGTAGAGTAATCTTGGTTGTAGGCTTTTCCCTTTCATCACTTTAAATATGTCCTGCCACTCCCTTCTGGCTTGCAGAGTTTCTACTGAAAGATCAGCTGTTAACCTTATGGGGATTCCCTTGTATGTTATTTGTTATATTTCCCTTGCTGCTTTTAATATTTTTTCTTTGCGTTTAATTTTTGACAGTTTGATTAATATGTGTCTTGGCGTGTTTCTCGTTGGATTTATCCTGTATGGGACTCGCTGCGCTTTCTGGACTTGATTAACTATTTCCTTTCCCATATTAGGGAAGTTTCCACCATAATCTCTTCAAATACTTTCTCAGTCCCTTTCTTTTTCTCTTCTTCTTCTGGGACCCCTATAATTTGAATGTTGGTCCATTTAATGTTGTCCCAGAGGTCTCTGAGAGTGTCCTCGATTCTTTTCATTCTTTTTTCTTTATTCTGCTCTGCAGTAGTTATTTCCACTATTTTATCGTCCAGGTCACTTATCCATTCTCCTGCCTCAGTTATTCTGCTATTGATTCCTTCTAGAGAATTTTTCATTTCATTTTTTGTGTTGTTCATCATTGTTTGTTTGCTCTTTAGTTCTTCTAGGTCCTTGTTAAACGTTTCTTGTATTTTCTCCATTCTATTTCCAAGATTTTGGATCATCTTTACTATCATTACTCTGAATTCTTTTTCAGGTAGACTGCCTATTTCCTCTTCATTTGTTTGGTCTGGTGGGTTTTCACCTTGCTCCTTCATCTGCTGTGTGTTTCTCTGTCTTCTCATTTTGCTTATCTTACTGTGTTTGGGGTCTCCTTTTTGCAGGCTGCAGGTTCGTTGTTCCCGTTGTTTTTGGTGTCTGTCCCCAGTGGCTAAGCTTTGTTCAGTGGGTTGTGTAGGCTTCCTGGTGGAGGGGACTAGTGCCTGGGTTCTGGTGGATGAGGCTGGATCTTGTCTTTCTGGTGGTCAGGACTGCATCCGGTTGTGTGTTTGGGGTGTCTGTGAACTTATTATGATTTTAGGCAACCTCTCTGCTAACAGGTGGGGTTGTGTTCCTGTCTTGCTAGTTGTTTGGCATAGGGTGTCCAACACTGTAACTTGCTGGTCGTTGAGTGGAGCTGGGTCTTAGTGTTTAGATGGAGATCTGTGGGAGAGCTTCCGCCATTTGATATTTCATGGATCTGGGAGGTCTCTGGTGGACCAATGTCCTCAATTCAGCTGTCCCACCTCAGAGACACAGGCCTGACACCCGTCCAGGGCACCAAGACCCTGTCAGCCATGTGGCTCAGAAGAAAAGATAGAAAAAAAGAAAGAAAAATAAAATAAAGTTATTGAAATAAAAAAATTTTTAAGTATTAAAAATTAAAAAGTAATAAAAAAAAAGAAAACTGAAGAAAGAAAGAAGAGAGCAACCAAACCAAACAACAAATCTACCAATGATAACAAGTGCTAAAAATTATACAAAAAGAACCCAAAAAACTGGCCAGACAGAACCCTGGGCCAAATGGTAAAAGCAAAGCTATACAGGTAAAATCATGCAAAGAACCATACACATACACACTCACAAGAAGAGAAAAAGGAAAAAAAAAATATATATCTATATATAAAAAAAAGGAAGAGAGCAACCAAATCAATAAACAAATCTACCAATGATAATAAACTCGAAATACTAAACTAAGGTAAATATAAAACCAGAAACAAATTAGATGCAGACAGCAAACACCAAGTCTACAGTTACTCCCAATGTCCACCGCCTCAATTTTGGGATGATTCAGTTGTCTATTCAATTATTCCACAGATGCAGTGTACATCAAGTTGACTGTGGAGATTTAATCTGCTGCTCCTGAGGCTGCCTGGAGAAATTTCCCTTTCTCTTTTTGTTCACACAGCTCCTTGGGTTCAGCTTTGGATTTGGCCCTGCCTCTGCGTGTAGGTCGCCTGAAGGCGTCTGTTCCCCGCCCAGACAGGAAGGGGTTAAAGTAGCAGCTGATTATGGGGCTCTGGCTCCCTCAGTCCGGGGAGAGGGAGGTGTAAGGAATGCGGGGCAGCCTGCGGTGGCAGAGGCCAGCATGACATTGCAACAGCCTGAGGTGCTCTGTGTGTTCTCCCAGGGAAGTTTTCCCTGGATCACGGGACCCTGGCAGTGGCGGGCTGCACAGCCTCCCGGGAGGGGAGGTGTGGATAGTGACCTGTGCTTGCACACAGGCTTCTTGGTGGCTGCAGCAGCAGCCTTAGCGTTTCACGCCTGTCTCTGGTGTCGGCGCTGATAGCTGCGGCTCATGCCCGTCTCTGGAGCTCATTTAGGCGGTACTCTGAATCCCCTCTCCTTGTGCACCCCGAAACAATGGTCTCTTGCCTCATAGGAGGTTCCAGACCTTTTCCTGGACTTCCTCCCGGCTAGCTGTGGCGCACTAGCCCCCTTCAGGCTGTGTTCACGCAGCCAACCCAGTCCTCTCCCTGGGATGTGACCTGCGAAGCTGGACCCTCAGCTCCCAGCCCCCACCTGCCCCAGCTGGTGAGCAGACAAGCCTCTGGGGCTGGTGAGTGCTGATCGGCACCAATCCTCTGTGCGGAAATCGCTCCACTTTGCCCTCTGCACCCCTGTTGCTGCACTCTCCTCCATGGCTCCAAAGCTTCCCCTCCACCATCTCCACCAGTGAAGGGGCTTCCTAGTGTGTGGAAACTTTTCCTCCTTCACAGCTCCCTACCAGAGGTGCCGGTCCCATCCCTATTCTTTTGTCTCTGTTTTTTCTTTTTTCTTTTGCCCTACCCAGGTATGTGGGGAGTTTCTTCCCTTTTGGGAGGTCTGAGGTCTTCTGACAGCATTCAGTAAGTGTTCTGTAGGAGTTGTTCCACATGTAGATGTATTTCTGGTGTATTTGTGGGGAGGAAGGTGATCTCCACGTCTTACTCTTCCACCATCTTGATGGTCTCTCACCCTTTTAAGGATTTTTATTGAGGAATAGTTGGAGGTAAACAAAATATAACATCCTTAATGTGGAAAATTCTTTGCCACAGGTGTACCAGAGCCACTGGAGGGCCTGCAATGAAATGTTGTGCTTTCTTTAAACCTTTATCACTGTTTTTCTCAGTACTAGATATGGAAGTTGAGGGTGGGATGGGCAGAGAGAAGGTTGGGCTCAGGACAGTGTTTCCCAGACATTTTCCTTGCTCTCCTGCATCAGCACTGTCCTGTGGACTCTGCCTGCAGATGTGTGAGCTTCCAGACACTGCCTGCATGCTCCTTGCACACCCAGCAGAACCCAGACACACCCTCATCCCACGCCCTGCATCAGCCTTCTCAGCCAACCCCTTTTCCACCTTGTCCCAGGTGACCTGGCTTCTCCAACAGCTTTGGGAAGTCACCATTTCTACCTTTGCTGTTTTCCTTCCATGCAGAGTAGAAAGCAGAGGGAATAGTGGCTGTCCTAGAGCAATAGGAGGTGGGCCAGTTCTGATGGTGTGGGCTGGGTCACCCTGGAAAGGTAGGAATCCAGAGGACTGAGAAGTAGGAGTCTGCTGCTGACTGGGGATTGGGGGCAGGAAAGGGAGATGATCCAGGAGCTCGGGTGATATGCTGAGGGCCACACTCCCCTGGGCCAGTGGGGCTTAGGACAAAAAGGCAGCTCGTAGCTCCTGCTGTCCCCAGAACTGGCTGAGGCCACATGGTGTAGGATGAGGAGTATATGTCTTAAAGGTTTGAATCCTAGCTCTACCATGATCTTGGGCATGTTTCCTTTTTTTTTTTTTTTTTAAATAGCTTTAATGAGATATACTGTAGATTCAATAATCCACACATACTTAAGGTATATAATTTGATAAGTTTTGTCATATGTATATACCCATGCAATCAAGATGTTGAACAAATTCATCACCCCCAAACGTTTCTTTGGGACCTTTTGAAATCACTCCCTCTAGCTCCTTTTCCTTCCTGCTCCCCATACCCAGGTAACCACCACTGAACTCGGCTTCAGTTCCTATACATTAGTTTGCATTTCCTAGAATTTTATATAAATGGAATTATATCACACAGTCTGTACTATTTTGAGTAGCTTCTTTCACTTAGCACAATTATTTTGAGATTTACTTTGTTACATGTATCAATCGTTCATTTATTTATATTTCTAAGTAGTAATCCATTGTCTGGATGACCACAGTTTGCCTGTCTATTCATGTGCTGATGGACGTTTGTTTTATTTCCAATTTGGGTATTACAAATAAAAGTACCATACCCATTCATGTACAAATCTTTATATGGACATATATTTTCTTTTCTTTGGGGTGAATACCTAGACAAACTGGAATAGTTGGACCATACATGAATTTATAACTTTTTAAGAAACTGCCAACCTGTTCCCCAAGATGACCACACCATTTTATATTCCCACTAGCCGTACATGAGCATTCCAGTTCCTCCACATCCTCACCAACACTTAGTATGGACAGTCTTTTCAATTTTAGCCTTTTATATAATAGATATGAAGTCGTATCTCACTGTGGTTTTAATTTGCATTTCATTAATGACCAGTGATGTTTAGCATCTTTTCATGTCCTCATTTGAAATCCATACATCTTTGGTGAGGTGTCTTTTGCCCTTTTTAAAATTGTTTTTTGTCTTACAGTTAAGTTTTGAGAGTTCTTTATGTACTCTGGTTATAAGTCCTTTATCAGATATATGACTTGCAAATACTTTCTCCCAGTCTGTGGCTTATCTTTTTACTCTCTTAACAGTGTATTTTGAAAACTATGAATATTCAAGGTTAATGAAGTTCAGTTTATCTCTGTGTCTTTTATGAATCATGTTTTTAGTATCATATCTAAGAAATGTGTGCCTAACCCAAGATCAAAAATGTGTCATATTATGCTTTCTTCTTGAAGTTTTATAATTTTATATTTTACATTTAGGTATTTGATCCATTTTTAGTTAATTTGTATATATTTTTATGCATTAAAGTTTTTTTTATATGGATATACCATTTGCTGTAGAAACTATCCTATCTATACTAAATTACCTTCTCAACTTTGTCAAAAATTGTCCATATTTATGCAGGTTTATTTCTGGACTCTCTATTCTACTCCATTGATCTATTTTTTTAATCTTTACACCAATACCACACTGTCTTGATTATGGTGGCTTTATAGTAAGTCTTAAGATACTGTTAGCCATAACAGTATGAGAAAACCATAATTCAAAAACAGTCATGTACCACAATGTTCACTGCAGCACTATTTACAATAGCCAGGACATGGAAGCAACCTAAGAGTCCATCGACAGATAAATGGGTAAAGAAGATGTAGCACATATATACAATGGAATATTACTCAGCCATAAAAAGAAACGAAATTGAGTTATTTGTAGTGAGGTGGATGGACCTAGAGTCTGTCATACAGAGTGAAGTAAGTCAGAAAGAGAAAAACAAGTAAGTAAGAAAAACAAGTACAGAGTGAAGTAAGTCAGAAAGAGAAAAACAAATACATATATATGGAATCTAAAAAAACAAAATGGTTCTGATGAACCTAGGGGCAGGACAGGAAAAAAGACACAGACGTAAAGGATGGACTTGAGGACACAGGGAGGGGGAACGGTAAGGTGGGATGAAGTGAGAGAGTATCATTGACATATATACACTACCAAATGTAAAACTGATAGGTAGTGGGAAGCAGATGCATCACACAGGGAAGTCTGCTCGGTGCTTTGTGACCACCTAGAGGGGTGGCATAGGGAGGGTGGGAGGGAGATGCAAGAGGGAGGGGATATGGGTATATATGTATACATATAGCTGATTCACTTTATTATACAGCAAAAACTAACAGAACATTGTAAAGCAATTATACTCCAATAAAGATGTTAAAAAAAAAGAAAGAGGGCTTCCCTGGTGGCGCAGTGGTTGAGAGTCCGCCTGCCGATGCAGGGGACATGGGTTCGTGCCCCGGTCCGGGAAGATCCCACATGCCACGGAACGGCTGGGCCCGTGAGCCATGGCCGCTGAGCCTGTGCATCCGGAGCCTGTGCTCCGCAACGGGAGAGGACACAACAGTGAGAGGCCCGCGTACGGCAGAAAAAAAAAAAAAAAAGAAAGATACTGTTAGCCTTCCAACTTGGTGCTTAGTTTATAAAATTGTTTTTTGGCTATTCTAGCTCCTGTGCATTTGCATATAAATTTTAGAGTCAGCTTCTGAATTGATTTTGTCAAATCACTCTCTACCAAAAAAGCCTGCTGGGATTTTTCATTGGGTTTTCATTGAATCTATAGATCACTTTGGAGAGAATTAACATCTTAATATTGAGTCTTCCGACCTATGAACACAGTTTATCTCTCTATTTTTTCAGGTCTTTATTAGTTTTTCTCAGGTGTGTTTTGTAGTTTTCAGTATATGTATCTTTTGTCAGATTTATCCTTAAGTATTTAATATTTTTGATGTTATTGTAAAAGATATTTTTAAATTTCAATTTCCAGTTGTTTGTTACTGGAAATTGTATTTAGAAATTGTATTTAGAAGTTGTATTTAGAAATGCAGTTGATCTCTGTCTGTTAATCTAGTATCCTGCAACCTTGCTAAACTCAATTATTAGTTCTGGTCGCTTTTTTGTGGATTCCATTAGATTTTCTACATAGATAATCATGTAATCTGCCAATTAAGACAGTTTGACTTATTTCTTTCCAATCTGGATACCTTTTATTTCTTTTTCTTGCCTATTGAACTGGCTAGAACCTCCAGTACAATGTTGAATTGAAATGGTCAGAGTGAACATCCTTGTCTTGTTCCTGATCTTGGGAGGCATTTAGTTTTCTACCATTAAGAATGCCATTAGCTGTAGGTTTTTCCTAGACACTTTTTATCAAACTGAGGATATCACCTTCAATTTATATTTTGCTGAGCATTTTTATCAGTAGTGGATGCTGGAGTTTGTTAAATGCTTTGACTGCATCTACTGAGAGAATCATTTTTCTTTTTGGTTTGTTAATATGGTAATATCTGTTAAAATTATAATGATAGATCAATTTTTTGTTAACCAACCTTGCATTCCTCGGATTAGTCCCACTTACTCATGGTATAAAATGCTTTTAATATGTTCCTAGATACAGTTTTATAGTATGGTTCACTAATATTTTGTTTAGAAATTTTGCATCATTGTTCATGAGGGATATTGGTCTTCAACTTTTTTTCTCGTAATATCTTTGTCTGTTTTGGGTATCAGTGTAATCCTGGCCTCATAGAATTAATTGGGAAGTTGTCTCTCCTATTTAATTTTCAGGAAGAATTTGTGTAGAATTGATATTATTTCTTCCTTGAATGTGTGATAGAATTCACCGGTGCAGTTAAAGGCACTGCTTTCCCTGTGGAAAAGTTGTTAACTACAGATTCTATTTCTTTAATGGATGTAGAGCTATTCACATTATCTATTACTTCTTGAATGAGCTTTGGTACTTTGTATCTTTCAAGAAATTTGTTCATTCTTCCAAGTTGTCTAATTTACTGGTGTAATGTTTCTTTATTGCCCTTTTTATATTTGTAGAAACTGTAGTGAGGCCACCTCTTTTGTTCTTGACATTGGTGATTTGTGTCTTCTCTCTTTCTTTGCTGATCAGTCATGCTAGGGATTTATCAATTTTATTGATCTTGAAGAACCAGCTTTGGATGTCATTGGTTTTCCCTATTGGTTTTTTAATTTTTTATGTCATTGATTTCTGCTTTTATATTAATTATTTTCTTTCTGCTATTTAGTCTTTAATTTGCTCATCTTTTTCTAATTTACTAAAGTGGAAGCTGAGGTAATTGATTTGAGACCTCTTGTTTTCTGATATAGGCATTTAATGGTATAAATTCCCTCCTAAGTACTTCTTTAAAGGCATCTTACTAATTTGGATATGTTGTGTTTTCATTTTCATTCACTTAAAAACACTTTCTAATTTGCTTTTTGGTTTCTTCTTTGACCCTAAGTTATTTTGAGCTGTTGAGTTTCAAAATATTTAGGGATTTTCCAGGTATCTTTCTGGATTGACTTCTAATTTAACTCTAGTGTGTCAGAAAACATAGTATGAATGATGTGAATCCTTTAAAATTTATTTAGACTTATTTTATGTACCAGAATATGGTCTATCCTGTTAAATGTTCTGTGTGCAATTCAAAAGAATGTGTATTCTGCTGTTGTTGGGTTGAGTGTTATACAAATGTCAAGTAGAATGAATTGGTTGATAGTAGTTCAGATCTTCTATATCGTTACTGGTTTTCTGTCTGCTTATTATATCAATTATTGAGAAAGAGGTATTTGAAATCTCCAACTATAATTCTGGACTTGCCTGTTTATTCTTGCAATTCTATCAGATTTTACTTCACGTACTTGAACTTCTGTTATTAGATACATAAACACTTATATTGTTATGACCTCTTGATGAATTGTGCCCTTTATCATTATAAAATGGCTCGCTTTCCCTCTAGTAATATTTTTGTCCTAAGTCTCTTTTGTTTGATATTGATACAGCCGCCCCCAGCTTTCTTATGGCTACTGTTTGCATGGTGTAGCCTTTTCCATACTTACATTTTCAACCTATTGTTTCTGTATATTTGAAGTGCACTTCTCATAGGTAACATATAGTAGAGTCTTGCTTTTTTATCAAATCTGGCAATATCTACTTTCTAATAAGGGTATTCAGACAGCTTACATTTAATGGGATTCTTCATATGGTGTGTTCCAAAGTATTATTTTTCTGTATGTTTTCTATTCAACCCATCTGTTCTTTGTTCTCCTTTTTATTTTATTTGCTTTCTTTTGAATTTATTGAACACTGTAAATGATTCACTTTATATCCTTTGTTGGCCTTTTAGTTGTAACTCTTTATTATTTAGTGATTGCTGTAGGATTTATTGTATACATCTTTAAGTTATCACAGTCTACTTTTAAGCGATATTATACCACTTCATGTCTAGAATAAGAACCTTACAATAGAGTACTTTCATTTCTCCACTCCTAACCTTTGTGTTATTGTTGTCAAACATTTTAATTTTGCATATGTTATAGCCCACATGTTACATTGTTGTTATTTTTGCTTTAACAGTCAATTAGCTTTTAAGGAGATTTAAATAAGAGGAGGATAGCATGTATTTATTCACATAGTTGTCATTTCCAAAGCTCTTCATTCTTTTGTGTATATCCTTTGTGATGAATCCTTTCAGCTTTTTTAAGTCTGAAAAAGTCTTTATTTCCCTTTTATCTGAGAATGATATTCTGGTTGGGTGTACAACTCTAGGTTGGCAGTTTTCAGTACTTTAAAAATGTTGCTCCATTGTCTTCTCACTTGTATTATTTCCAAGAAATCTGCCATCATCTTATCTTTGTTCCTTTACATGTAGCATAATTTTTTTCCTCTGGTTATTTTCAAGATTTTTTCCATCACCACTAGTTTTAACCCATTTGATTATTATATGCTTTAGTGTAGTTTTCTTCATGTTTCTTGTGCCAGGGGATCATTGAGCTTCTTGGATCTGTGGGTTTATAGTTTTCATTAAATTTGGGAAAGTATTGACCACTGTTTCTTTAAATATTTTATCTGCACCACCCTCTGTGTCTTTCCCTTCAGGGACTTCAATTGCACACATATTAAGACACTTGAAGTAGTCCTATAGCTCTTTTTTTTAATCGGTTTCTGGTTGTTCGTTTTAAAATTTTATGTCTGTACTTCATCTTGGATCGTTTTTATTGCTATATTGTCAAATTCACCAATCTTTCTTTTTGCAATGTCTAATATGCTGTTAATCCCAACCAGTGTATTTTTCATCTCATACAATGTAGTTTTTATCTCTAAAGATTGAATTTGTATCTTTTTAATACATTCCATGTCCCTATTTAACGTTTTTCATGTTTGAAATACCATCATAACTGTTTTAATGTCCTTCTCTGTTGATTCTAATATCTATGTCAGTTCTGGGTTGGTTTCAATGATCTCTTCATTCTAGGTCTCATTTTCTTGCTTCTTTTTGATTGGTTATTTTTGATTGGGTGCTGGACATTTCTTTACTTTTTTTAATGTTTTTAATCTTTGTTTGGGGATGCAGTTGTTTAGAAACAGTTTGATCCTTTATGGCCTTACTTTTAAGATTTGTTAAGGTGGAACCCAGTCACTTCTCAGTCTAGGGCTAAGTGTTCCTGACTACTGAAGCCAGACCCTTGCGGGTACCCTACCCAGTGCCCTGTGAATCTTGAGGTTTTCTAGTCTGGCTGTTGGGAACAAGCACTATTCCTGGCCTTGTGTGAGTCCTGTGCACTATTACTTCTAATCTTTTCCAGTGGTTAGTTCCCCAGCCATGGGTAGTTTCATCACTCTGTGCTGATCAGTACTAGGTTGAATACTTGAGAAGACCTACTACAGATCTCCAGAGTTCTCTCCTCTCCAGCACTCTGTCCTGGAAATGTTGCTACCTTGGCCTCCCTGGACTCTCAGCTCTAGCTCCTCCGTTCAGAGAGTCTGCCAGGCTTCACCTGAGTTCCCTCTCTCTGAGCCATGGCCCGAAAACTCTGTCAGTGCAGTAAGCTGGGAAACGGCTAGTGCTCACCTCCCTGACTTCCCACCTCTCCAGGATCACTGTCTTTTGCTGTTTGATGTCTAGTGTCTTGCAAACGGTTGTTTTACACATTTTGTTCAGTTTTTGGTTGTTTCCGGTAAGCGGAAAGATCTGGTCCCTGTTACTTCCTCTAGGCCAGAAGTGGAAGTTCTTATGAGCAAGTTTGTGATTTTCCCAGGGGAACTGAATGAGACTGATGTTTGTGCAGCACCTGGCACTTGGCAGGCACTCAGCAAATACCTGGGCCTTCCCTGACTCTGCACCTGGTTGTTCATTCTTCCTGGTTTTACTTTGGGTTATCAACCTGATTCCTGGCTGAGCTTTAGGTCACGGTCTCTATGACGGTCAATCAAAGCGGATAATCACTTATGGGCTATTTATGTTTTAATATCGTCCGTTTCAGAATCCTGCTACACAAAGAAGATGAAGGTAAATGTAGACATTTACCTTCTCTGTGAAATTTCATCTAATTCAGCCTACATGAATTATTCATTTATTTATAGTAGGAATATCAGTAGGTTTTAGAAGATCAGGGATGTGTGGTGGACAGAATTTAAGAGGACCATGCTATTTGTTACCCCTGCATAACTTTGCAGGGGTTTCCTACTAGGCCATGAACTTCAACCTTTTATTTCCTCTTTTGTCCCATCAGATTTCCCAAGGAGCTATACCAAGGACAGATGAGTGTTTGCCAGAACTTAACCACTTCTTTCTTCTCTTGCCTTCTCTCCTGTGACAGTGTCTGGAGGCCGCAGCCGCCTGCACCTCATTGATCTTGGCAGCTGTGTGAAGGCTCTTAGCAAAAATCGGGAAGGAGGCTCAGGACTGTGCCTCTCACTGTCTGCTCTGGGCAATGTCATCCTGGCTCTCGTCAATGGCAGCAAACACATCCCATACAAGTAAGTGACTCTTCTACTCAAAGAACGGGATGAGGAAAGCATGGTGTGAGGGCCATGTGTGGGATTCTCTGTCCAGTGTCATCTGGGGAGAGTTGTACTGCAGAGGTACAGTATGGACCACGTTGTTAGTTCAGTGCCAGAAACCAGACTTCACTAACAATTGTGTAATGCATGATCTTCCAAATTCAGAAGCTACAGAAATATTTAAATTTACCCCAACGCTAACATTAGGCTGCTCAAGTCAGAAATAAGAAGAAGTTATCTCAGTTGAGGTCTCCAATCACAATTGCCATTGGTAGATTATTGTCACCATTGTACAGATGCTTTATAGCGATGAGAGCAAGGGGCATAAGATTGAATTACCCTTCCCTTAGGAATAGGGCTGCCATATTTAACCAATAAAAATATGGGATACACAGTTACATTTGAATTTCAGATAAACCACAAGTATTTTTTAGTATAAGCATCCCCCCAGTATTGCATCAGCTATGTGGGCATCCTGTATTTCATCTGGTAGTCCTATTTAGGAGAACTTAAAAGCTTGGGGAATTACCACCCACCATCCTATGCCGATGTTTATTTCACTTCCAAGATCCTTTTCCTCTTTCTGTTGCTGCTCCACGAAGATGAAATTGGAACTTCTCCTATGTCTGGAATAGCCAGAGACTTGCCATATCATCTGTGCTCATGAATGGCCCAGCCCTGGAGCCACCCCTCACCACCATCACCCCAACTCATCTTCGTCATTGGACAATGTGATGATGGGATGATGGGTACTCTCCTGTTTTTTCAGGCCCTGCCAATGTCCAGCTGCACCTTCCACTAGCTGAACCTTCCTTCACATCTCATAAACTGAGGGTTATAGCTGTATATCTTATCTATATCACAAGGATAAAAGGCTCAGAGTGATATGTGTATGAAGGTTTTTTGTGAAATGTGTAACACTCTAGTCAATAACCAATAATGATAATGTGGTTGAGCCGATCCTCGCCTATTTAAATGGAAATAACACCTACCTTACCGAGTTGCCTTGAGGATTAAGCAAATATACAGTACATAGAATCATTTTTGTTTAATCTGTAGGAGCCTACAAAATATAAATTACTGTTGTGTAGGACGGAAAAGGCAAGTCGGGCAGTTTGTTCTACAATAGCTGAGGTTCAGGACAAGTCCTTGAGTTCTCCTTCCCCTCTGCCCTAAGCTGATGCCAACACTGTGCCTTTATTCTCCACCAGGAAGCCCATTACTAGACTACTTTAGGAGCTTAAATAGAGATTATAATCTTGTCTGTCTCAATTCTTGAAATTTGGAATCCTGGGATAAACCCAGAAATGGCTTTTCTACCCCTTGTGAGGATTCTTGTCTCTGAGAAAAAATTCAAGTAGAAGGTTTATATAGTTTCATTCAGTATCATTTCTGCCGTTGAATAAAGTCAACTTGTGATTACAAGGAGAGAGAGAAAGAGAGGAAGGAAGGATGGAAGGAAGGAAGGGAGGGAGGGAGGGAAAGCAGGAGGGAGGAAAAGAAAGAAAGAGGAAAGAAAGAAAGAAAGAAAAAGAAAGGAAGAAAGAAAGGAAGGAAGGGAGGAAGGAAGGAAGGAAGGAAGGAAGGAAGGAAGGAAGGAAGAAAGAAGAAAGAAAAGAAAGAAAGGAAAGGAAAGAGAGAAGGGGGGGGGAAAGGTCTGCAGAGGTACTGTCAAGGTTAGAGATCTTAGAAAGGAAAGAGTTATCAGGCCTCATTGGTTTCCCTGTCCATAAAAAGGGAAGCATGTCTATTAATGTAATAACTTAATAGATCATGGCATAGACAGAGTTCAAAATACCACCTTATAAGGTCACTGATTATGTATTTTACTTACATTATTTCTGTAAAGTGACATACTTTTATGATTTCGATAGTTGAATTGATGGTAGGAGGGATGGATGAATGCAAGCATATGAAATTACTTTTACTTTAGGTAAAGTAACTTCCTTTCGGTTCCAGTTGGGTTTTATTATAAACCTAAAGGGAAACATTAAGAATTGCTTTTATTAGTAGTTCAAGGTCTCTTGTTAAATTAAACATATCTAACATCAGCTAGCCACAACGACCAGCTACCTGCCCACTTGGGAGGGCTGACAAAGTGTGAAAACTCCACTCACCATTCTCTGCAGACATCTGTCTGCTTCAGTTCCCTTCCTTCCCTTCTGGCTCCGAGGGAGTGGTGATTAAAGCGTTTCTATGTCTGAAGTTGGCACAGGCGTAACATAAATGTGGTGTCTATGTAAGACACAGGCATACAGTTGTCCCCCACCATCAGGATCCTCCTAGGGATCTTGCAGAGTTGCCCACTGCTTGATGCCAGGAAACATGGTGGCCTGGCCATGCGGCCAGCTCTGTCCTCCCCAAGACATTTGTTGACAGTGCACTTGTACAGCCAGTTCTATCAGCCCTCCGTCCTTAATGCCCATCATTGTGTGTAAGCTTTCAAAGACGCTTGCTGTAATATTGTTTCAGATTCTCAGCCACAGCATATATTCAATATTTGGTTCTGCAACTACATTTGCAAAGTGATTAATCAACTAGAAACTATCTTCTTTGGAGGCACAGGAAGATAAGGCAAAGATTAACTCAGATCACCCAGCCAGCTGGTGGCAGGATCAAACCGCATCACTTTTTACAGCCTCAGAGACCTTGGCAGTTCGTTGCCAATCCACTCCCCCCAACCTCATCAAGCTCTGTAATATATTAGCTGCCTTTGCTCTGCACAGCATGAGGTCTTCAGCACAGCAGGATGGCCCAGATTTCTTTTATCAGTTCGGTCGGCGCTCCAAAGCCACATCACATGGCATTTGTTAGCGTACTAAACACCTTTCCCATGTTAAACCTTGTCTTTGCAGTAGGTTCCTAAGACAGGGAAGCTTTTCTGCCCTTGCAGTTTCCTCTTATTCCTGTTCACTTACAGGAAAAAACGGAAAACCAAACTCCGTTCGCTACCTTCCCCCACTCTTCCAAAACACAAAAACCCACTCACGTTTGTCACCCTGGACACTTCTGTGCTTGGAACCTGCATCATTTGTGTTTGCTTCTGGGAAATTAACTGGAATGTGCACAGAGGGGATGTAGCCTGTCCTCGTTTCTCTTCATCATCGTTCCAGACTCTGTCATGTGAGCAAGCCTGAAAGCGAGTTTGTATTCATTACCCATCACAGGTGCTCCCACGGGCACTCTTAGGTGTGCTCTCAGTGGTTTTGACTTTGCAAATGATATTGCCTTTAGATATGACACATGCAAGTGCAGAACAGGTTCCCAGCCTCAGCCACGACATAGCACAGGCTCACCGACCAATCCAAGTGCTATAAATCAATCCCAAATGGTGACACCATTCAGAAAAGCATTCAGGGACAGCAGGGAGACCACCAAGGGCTCCAGCCTCCTAGTCAGTTCTGCACGGACAGGCTGCACAAAACTCCCTAACTTTGGGGAACCTCTTGTCTAGGGGAAGCTGTCATAGTCCTAAGCATGTTGACAGTGCATTTGCCAATTTCCTTCCGTCGCTCAGCCATTTGCTATTCCTCGACACTTCTTGGGCACTAAGGTTGTAGGAGCCTTCCCTTCGATAGATGAGAAAAATTAGGCAGAGACGTCGAAATGAATTCCCATGCCAAAAACAAGCGTTGCAGGCACACACCACTAGAACTGGTGCCCAGAAGGGCCACCACAGGAATCTGGCAGTGTGCCCTTAGCTTTGGCTAAAGTGCTGTTAGATCCCAGCTGATCTGCAGGACTACAGTCTTTCCAGAGACTTGGAAATTCTAACGACCCCCAAGTTCTCTCGGAATAGAATTTTTCGTCCCTTTTAGATGTCTGGTAAGGCGAAGCATACCCTTCACACTTCCTTTAAGCCTGAAACATTTTTCCTTCATTTGTAACTGTTATTCCATTTGGATAAATAATGACTTTAATAGGTCAAACGGTCTATCTGATTATTTGCCAACAAGATGCTGTCCTCTGTTTCTAAACAACAGATATGTTATCATGTCCCGGCTTCCGTTGAACAAGAGGTCATGGAACGTCATTCTGTGACCCCCTCGGGTTGTGTCTGTCTGAGATGCTGTCCCCAAGTGGCTTGCAGCATGGTTCTGCATGAACAATCCCATGATCGAATTGGTGCTCGATGCCTCTCTTTTAGGGTTTTGGTCTGTGTGGTTCAGACCAAGACGAAATCCTTGTGTTTTGGAATCTGTCACTGACATACTCTGGGGCTCAGGCCGCTGACTTCCTCACGCCCTTGTTCTCTCTGGAGAAGCAGGTGGAACCTGAGGCAGTTTGCTGTCACGAGCTTCAGTCTGCAGGCCAACACCACTGCAGGGGCCACTTTAGAAGCGGTTGTTCTACAAAAGTGATAAGGATGCCTGTCCTCAGGATCTGGAACGGAGGCACTTTTCCTCCTAAGGCCCTAGTGAGGAGTCAGGCACTAAGGTCACGTTTAAGAGAAAAGCAGCATCAGAGCACAGCATTTCATTCAAACCAGCAAGCATCACTAGAGACTCAAATTCAAGTCGGTGACTTATGGAGAAATGACAGTTTGTAAATAGAGGCGACTTTTTCAAAATGTTAACACCTCTTCTTATCCATGCTGGAAGCTGCAGGCCTAAGATGTCATAAGGCCTTCACAGGACTTGCATCTCTGAAGAATGTGGACGTTCCCATGCCTTGCTTTGAGAAATATTTCCCCCCAGTAGCCATTTAGATACCGGGTTTGTCTCTGCTTTCTCAGAACTGGAAACCCACTCAGTGTCTGGGAAGCTAGAGAAAGGAGCTCATGACCGATATGAGCTACAATACTCAGTTCCCCTGACTCACACAGGAGACAAAAGGTTTGTCCCTCGTGACTCAAATGCATATTATTTACAAAATGAAATTAAATAGGTATTTTCCAGGAAAAATGCAAAGGACTATCAATTCTGCAGATTTATTTAAGATAGCATGTAACGGAGAGCAGCTCTGTGTAAGAACCTTCGTGTGTGTGTGTGTGATATGAGACACATACATATGCATGTTTAGCAACCTGTAAATGTACATTAATGCTGTATTATCTCCTCCTGATTTACAGGGAGAACATCAATTTAGAACTATTTGCACAAACTCCAGATACCAGTTTATAGCATTCCCTATTTAGAAATAAAATAACCAAAGTCTCAGGTTGCCAAGCAACGGCAGCAATGATAATTCTTAGTGTTGCTGCTTCAGAAATATACATTTTTATGCATTTTAATGACTGTTAGGATGCAGAGAAAGTAAGTTCAGAAAATCACCAGCACATACGTCTCTTTTGTATGAGATTTTAGCATCTCTTTCCTTTCATGCTTCCCTCCTACCTCTGTTTGCTTCCCTGGCCAGTGGTATCTTCACATATAATTACGAAAATTTTCAGAGATTGATATTATTTTCTTAAGAGTTGAGGCATCAACTACCAGTAAATGAACTCTGCCAGGTTTACCACAGAAGCATGCAGGTCACTCAGGGAGAAATGAGGCTGTCTGGGGATCGGCTGGGAACACAAGCCCTGGGTTCAAGCATCGGTCCTTCCACCACTGGTTTGACACATACACTGTATGCATCGTCCTTTTTGTTCCCAGGAGGACCCCTTTGTGCCCCCTCACAGAGCAGATTGTTAGGCCCCCAACTCAGTCATGATCCCTGGCAGCAAAGCCGTGGCATATATTTTTCTTTGTCTACCACGGCTAGTCCCTCTTGGATAATGAGCTTATGGTTTTAGGACTGAGCAGAAATCAGGAGGTTTCTTCATTTCCCTTTTGGCTTTTCAAGAGGTTTTCTTCCTTTATGTTCAATTTCTGAGAGTCCTAATCAGACTCTCTTCTCTCCAGATTCCGAACCAGTTGGCAAATAGATACAAGAGTATGGTTGGGAATTAAAATTCTCCATCTGCTGAATCCTAGCAGAGTGGAAGGAGGTCTCCTCCTATCCCCCCACAAGCATAGACCCCAGGACTCAGGAATGGGCAGAATTGGATCAGCAGAGCAATCCCTTACCCATAGAGCCACATGGCTCAAGAGGAGGGGTGTGTGTGACCTACAGGGGGACAGAGAGACAGACAGCATTGGGCTGTACGTGCCCATGGCCATGTTTACCAGTGCCACCAGTCAGACCTTTTTCCTCCTGTGAGAAGAAGTAAATAAAAGGGCAGAGGGCTTCCCTGGTGGCGCAGTGGTTGAGAGTCCACCTGCCAATGCAGGGGACACGGGTTCATGGCCTGGTCCGGGAGGATCCCACATGCTGCGAAGCAACTAGGCCCGCGAGCCACAACTACTGAGCCTGCGTGCCTGGAGCCTGTGCTCCGCAACGGGAGAGGCCGCGATAGTGAGAGGCCCGCGCACCACGATGAAGAGTGGCCCCCGTTCGCTGCAACTAGAGAAAGCCCTCGCGCGGAAATGAAGACCCAACACGGCCAAAAATGAATATAAAATTTTAAAAATATGGGGGGGTGCAGAAAGAAGGATGGGAACTTTGTTCTTCTTTTTTCCAAGGGGTTAGAGATTCCTGATTTATGGACTTGCTGGGGCATAGGGAGAAGGAAAAACTCGTTTCCGTTACTTGTTTTCTGGGTTTCCAGCTCGGATCCAGGTGGTTGGCGTGTGCATACGTGAGCTCTGGGTGAGGGCTCTTCCACGGTGTGAGCGTGGTGACAACAGCTCGTGTCATCGTTTCCTTACTGTGCATCCGGAGCTGCTCTAAATGCTTCCTGGGTGTTTAATTCTGCCGAGAGCCTCATGGCATAGATACTGCTTTGGTCGTACTCGTACTACAGATGGAGAAATTGCAACAAGAGGAGGAAGTGACTTGTCCGTGTCTACGTGGCTGGTAGGCAACAGGGCTACTCCACTGTCTCCTGGTATATCACCACTTCCTAGCACAGTGTCTGGAATGCTGTGGTGCTTAATCAATATCTGTTGAAATAACAAATGAGGCCAGACAATGGATCTAATGTATCTGCAAAGCTTAAATATGTGCAGTAGGTTTTAAGTGAAAGCGTGAGTCCCAGGCGTGGGACCACCTGTGGCCAGCTGTCCATTCAGGGTCATCTCCTGGCCTCACCTTTTCTGTGACGGTGAAGCTGGACTGACTGCCAGGTACTTGTGACAGTGAGGAAAGTGAAATACGGAAGATGAGGACGGGAAAGAACTCTCCCTTCCAGAACCTAAGCCACTCGGCAGGGCTGAATCAGAGGAACCTAACAGTCCCAATCCCATATTCTGGGCACCTCCAGCAGACAATCTCAGCAAATCTCAGCTATTTCACCAGTCTTCTTCTCTCTCTTAATTTCTGTCATCTTTCTCATGTAAGAGCCTGAAAGTTCATGTAGCCATTTCATGTACCCCACTAATGGGCAAAGCTACAGGATGCTCTGATGCTCTCTTAGGATACAAGACCCCCAGACAGCCCTCCTGCCTGGCCTCCAGCACAAGAAGTGTGACCATCTCCCACGCTGGAGCCTGCACATGGGCACAGCCTCCCGCTAAGACAGTTTCCAGCCCACTTCCCCCCTGGTGGCAGCTTCTGTAGGTGCGTTGAAGCATTCCTGAGTGAACAGATTCCTGTCAGAATAGGAGAGGTTATCACCCAGTCTGGGTCTTGAAGTTCTGCTGAGCAGGAAAGGTAAGGAAGGGAGAGTCAAGAGGTGAGGATGACAGCAAGGGTGTCAGGGCATGAGATAATGAGCTTCCTCCAACACCTGTCTAATGATAGAAGCTTTGGGCATTTCCACAATCGGCAGATGAGATAGTCAATCTATCAACTGGAATTTGTGAAGTTTCTTCAGGCTGGGCTCCCAGAGAAGTATGTGAAGTCAAAAATCTGTGGTTTCCGAAAGAGATGAATTGTGACACGGGCCCGGGAGGTGACACTGAGCTGACACCAGGGAGGCATGGGTCCTCGTGCCAGGGCCACTGCCCACCTCCGAACGCTCACTCTTCCTGCACTTTTCATTCTCCACCAGCTAAATCAGAATAACCATCTTCTTTACCTCAGAAACGTGGTAGGTACCATTGAGACAATGTCTGCGATAGCCCTTTAAAGAAACAGGCTTCAAAGGCAAAAATATGACTGTTTTAAAATATTTCAAAACATTATAACCCAGACTGATCTGGCACTATCCTATCTTCTTATCTTGATTTTAAACATATGTGTTGCTTTTGGCCAAATGGATTATAATTACCTTTTGTTGAAACAGAAGCTTCATGCATTTTTCAACGAGTTTGTGTGCCTAATGTACAGGGTCACTGCCAGATACAGACATCTAATTTAAGAGAACGTAACCCTAAGTACTCTGCACAAGGAGAGAAGTAACAGGTTCCTTAGGAAGTGAAGGACTCCACCCGCCACCTCCCTCAGTGAGGCCGTCAGACCTGAGAGTGGGTGGAGGTTGTGGGTGAGCAGAGGGTGCTCTACCCCCAGTTGCATCTGTCTGGCCCACTGACCGCTGCCATTCAAATGTTTAAAGATACAAATGTTTCATATAACATGGCCTTTGAATACAAGCCACGCCTTTCTGGTGCTCAGCCAGAGACAGTGACGTGTTCCAACCCTGACCGTGTTAGATTTCCTGAGAGAAGCGTTTTGCTTCCAAAGAGATTTTTAAGGCTGACCTTGATGATACAAATTTTACCTTACACTTTAGATCCCAAGTGATACATAAAGTTTATTATTCATGAAGCACAGTGCTATTCTGATCAGCAAGGTGAATTTTGGCCCAAAGGAGCCAGCTGAGTGAGGAGTTTACGCACCTAATTTTGTTACAAGTCTGATGGAGGCTACCAAACATATACAGGAGATACTCTGAGAAATACGTAGTAGAATATCTGTAAGTTCTTTGATCCATTTAGTCATTCATTATCTATTAATTAAAAAATACTTATTGGACCCCTACAATACACAAGACACTGGAAATATAACGGAGAAACATAGATGATCTCCACTCCTGGACAATTTACAGTGTAGGAGAGATAGAGACATAAACAGCCAGGTCCCACACCTGGTAATATGCAACACCGGTGTTTAACCCGCACCGTGGAAAGGGGAACCCAAGCAAGGCTGAGGGAATCAGAAATACTGTAGTAAAGGCTGTCTGGGGGGACTTCCCTGGCTGGCCAGTGGTTAAGACTTTGCCTTCTGATGCGGGGGGTGCAGGTTCGATCCCTGGTTGGGGAGCTAAGATCCCCCATGCCTTGTGGCCAAAAAAACAAAAACATAAAACAGAAGCAATATTGTAACAAATTCAATAAAGACTTTAAAAATGGTCCATATCAAAAAAAAAAAAAATCTTAAAAAAAAAAGGCTGTCTGGGCAGAGGTGGTGGTCCTGAAGCTCTCCTCACTGACTCCCACTCTTTCTCCATTCTCACTCCTCTGTTTGCCAAAGTTTCCCACCGTCCATCCTTAAATGCTTGAGCCATTTCACAGCTGTTCTGTCGTTCCCTAGAATGATGTAGACATTGCCTGATACAAATCATGATAAACTGCTGGGCCAAATGCAAGACTCCGAATCTATAGCTAATTGTTACCTTTAATGATAACTAATCATCATATCACAAGTCATGTTGCTACCAGGGGAAGACAGCCAAAGTGGGAGGGCTTTAATTTAGTTCGGGGCCAATGCACGTAGAGCCCAAGATGCCTTCGGGTACGCACAGGGCTCCACGATTAGTCAAGCACAGCTTGATTTAGGCACAATTAGACTTTAGAAGGGAGAGAGCATACAAATGAGTTGGGGCTTAATTCATTTAAAAACTTTCTTGAACATTAATAGAGCTTCAATCAGAGTATCCAACCATAAATTCTCACCTGTTTCACAACTGGTTCAGGCTTCATTGAGCATTAATAGATTTTTTTTCGCCCATGCAAATGAGGCGATAATTCATTTCATGTGTAATTGAACAATTTCCAAATAGTTATATTCATGGAGCAGTTAAGTTGTACCAAACTGTCTAATGTACCTAGCAATTTTTTTAAGTAAAATAGAGCTGAATTTTATTTTTGATATAATAAAGAGAGAACTGAAGAAATAGAGATGGTTATGGTACATTTGTTACTGCTTTGAAGAGTAGTAGACTTTACGATATTCCTTCGGGGCAATGGCCACAATTGCTACTTATTTTTGTTTTTCCTGACCATTCTTTCTTATCCTACTCCCTACCAGCAAAATCAGTAAAAATGTTGGGGGTTTCTAGGTTTGGATGAAAGGAAGTAGTGTCAGGGCCCACAGTTTATAAGCATGCGTTTCCTAGTTCTGTGCCGCAACATGCCAATTTTGCTGAGGGTTAAATACATCTGTCCTAAAAGTACTGTGTGAGCTCTTCCCTTCAGACCACTTACTTTATGTCTCCCATGAACCTTGCATCCCCGAGCATGAAATCCTATGCTGAGGACTAGCTGCAATTGTTGTTTGTAGTGAGAGGATTCGTATGTAGTTTCCTGAACAAAGTCCAGGGAAGGCCCTAGGGCACATGACATACCCACTCTTTCCTTCTGAGGATTCTTCGTGGTGAAGGCAAAGAAGGCTTTAGTTTCATCTACCCTCCACACAGCTGCCAGAATGTGTCTTTAAAATGTAGTTCTGATGTCACCCCCTTCTTTAAATCCATCAGTGGCTCCTTGTCAGCTACACGTTCAAACCCTTTTATGGCCTAAGAGGCTGTTTATAATTTGGGCCATGCCCACCTTTCTGGTCACAGAAACTATGTACAGTCTCCTGAAGCCCCCATGCCCTCTCACACTCCCATGCTTTGTCGATGCTACTTCTTCTGCTTACAGTGGCCTTGTCCATCCATTCATTCATTCATTCAATGAATAGTTACCAAGAACATGCTATGTTTCAGGACTGGCCTGGATCTCCCTCTCTACTTAGTGAGTTTCTGCTTATTTCTCTTACATGTTTTAATTGTGAACTGTGTCATATATACAAATGTAGAAGCACACCTGCCCAGTCTATAAAATAACAAGTTAAATACCTGTGTGCCCACCACCCAGGTTAGGAAATAGAACACTTCAGTGCCTTGGAAGGCCCCTGTGTGCTCTTCTGTGACTGTGCTGCCCTTCCACCTTTCCCAGAGGAGACCACTGTGCTGAAAAAGTTTTGTGTTTACAATCCTTTTGCTTGACTTACAATTTTACCACCTAAATTTGTAGCCCTAAAAACTATATTGTTTAGTTTTGTCTGTTTTTGAACTTTTCATACATAGACTCATACTCTCCCTGGCCCTTCTATAACTTACTTTTTTCAATTAATGTTTCATTTTGGCATCCGTATTGATGTGTGTAGCTATAGTTTATTAATTTTCATTGATGTGTGAGTTTTTCATGGTGGGAGGATATCTAACCCATGTCTGCATCTGATGAGATGACCACATGGCTTTCCTCCTTTAATTCTTTAATATGGTAAATTACATAAATCAAGTTTCTAATATTAAAAATTCTGGCATTCCTTCCTGCATCTCCTTTGAGGCTTATCTCAAATATTATCTCCTCTTTGAAGCCTTCTCTGATCTCTTTTCCTCCCTCCCAATTCTTTGCTCCAGAAAAGTTGTTTCCCTCCTCTAATCCCCTATGGCATTCTGTAGGTATTTCAATGTAGGCACTGATGTTATATTTTAATTATTTGTTTACATGCATATCTCTCCTACCACATGAGCTCAGCAAGATAATGATGAAATCTTTTTCTTCAGGTTCCTTATTATTTTTGCACTAATTTGAATTAAACTAACCTGATCCAAACCCTACTTCTTAAACAGAGATGAGTCAGACATCTGCCTTCAACTTTTGATGGCCTGCCTCACTACCTGGAGGATACTGTGGGCCCCCAGACTTGCACTGTGGCCATCAGAGCCCCATTCTCAACTAGTACAAAGTGCGTCTTTTTTGCAGTGTCAGCTGTTTAGGATAGGCACTGAAGGAGAGGCACTTAAGCTATAGCCCTACTTTCTGAATCAGATATAGAGCAGAATTATATTCACTCTACTAGGTTATTTTGACAATTCCTCAAGCATCTATGATGTATAAAGCATTATTCTAAGCATTAGGGCTGATGCACAAAGCTTACAGACGAGTTGGACAGAAGAAACCAGTACATAAATTAGAATGCAAAGCATAATAAAGCAGTTAAAAGGCACATGATAAAGACATTCAAGGAAGAGGTGAGAAGTTCCAGTAAGTCATCAGTGAATATGCCTTCTCCGACGATAACAAAATAAATACTAGATATGAATATAGATTCCTATTTACTGCTACAGCCCTCCAAATGTCTAGAATTTGGCAGAAGCAAATATGCCTTAGAGTTCATCCAAGAGATTTCCTTACTCAGACTACATCTTTATTATAATCATGTCTTGCATGGCTTTGAAGGTGGTGCCCTATGGGCCTAAGTATAGGGAAGTTCCAGGAATGCATTAGAACCGTAAGGAAAGGCTGTCGTTGTGACTAATTAATGTCCCCAGGTTTGGGAATGGCAGCACATCTCTTGACAACAATGTAAATTTTGAGCTACATCTAGAAAACCTTGTACCGTGGTGCCAAGAAGGACAGTTAGGCTATGTGTGGATGGGGCTTCATCAGCTCTTGTGATTAACGTTTCACAATAAGGGAGATGGTAGTCTCTCCTTTGTAAAGTCCAGGAGGTGCCTGCAAGCCCTTCCAACTTCTGGGTAATTTAACCTCCGCCCACTCTAGGAAAATGGACAAATCCACAACCCATATCTCTACCCACTGTGGCCTCCTTGACAATCAAATTCTGAAAAAGCAAACCTCCCTGCTTGATTACTTGCTGGAATAATGCAACCCATCTCGGCCCCTGCTTGATGATTTCCTTCGGAAAAGGAGAATAGCCACTTTCAAAAAACCATACAATTTGACCTTTCCAAAAGCCAAAGGTTTCTGCTCACCAAAGTCATTCATTTGAGCCTATAATTTGTAAATGAAAGGGACCAAGGGACTATTCCTCTAAAAGCTTTTTGGATGATTTGGAATCGCCCTTTGGCATTAAGTCCTCTGTTCAAGACCCATTTAAGGACCCATTTCACATGGTCTTGGAACCATGGGTAGTGTGCAAAAGCAATAAGAGTAGCAAAGCTACCATTTTGGAGTATTTGCTAGGTACAAGCCCAGTCTATACAATACAAATATTCTGTTTACATCTTCACACCAACCCTAGAAGTAGATGCTATTGTTTCTCCCATTTTACAGATGAAGATCCTGAGACACAGAAATGTGAAGCAAATTGACCTCCTCCTCCTCCTTCTCCATCATCATCATTACCACAACCATCATCTAGTGCTTACTACGTGCCACTGCCTATACTCACTTCTTTGTATTTTTTTTTTTAACTCATTTCATCTTCGTGACAACTCCATGGAGTCAGTACTACAAATTGACCAAAGGAAGTTTACTCCAAATTTCCTTTGTCACGGCAGCCAGGAGCATGCAGTAGCAGATAACAGAAATCTCTGTAGCCACATTTGATTTAGCACTGTTAGTGGAGCTGGTAAGGGAAAAATTATAAACAAGCAAAGTTTGACTCCTGTGACTCACTAACACCTCTCCCCTCAATTCTGTGCCTCTTCCTCCCAGTGAGTACCTCCCTTACCCCCTCCATAGGTACCCTGTACCTTGGTGATCTCTGGAAATGCCCAGTGCCTGCCACTCCACCACCATCCTCCTGGTTGTACCACTGTTAAGAGCCCCCAGTGCCCTAGACCTCATTTTACTCTATACCTACATCAGAACTGCTCTTCCCTGTGGGCTATCCCTTCACACCTTGCTCCGTGGTAAGATAATGTGCTCTCTTAAGTCAAATTAGAAAGGTAGTATCTAGAGACAGCAGAAGCAAGAAGAACTACAATCCTGCAGCCTATGGAACAAAAACCACATTCACAGAAAGATGCATAAGATGAAAAGTCAGAGGGCTATGTACCAGATGAAGGAACAAGATAAAACCCCAGAAACACAACTAAATTAAATGGAGATAGGCCATCTTCCAAAAAAGAATTCAGAATAATGATAGTGAAGATGATCCAGGACCTCGGAAAAAGAATGGAGGCAAAGATCGAGAAGATGTAAGAAATGTTTAACAAAGATCTAGCATAATTAAAGAACAAACAAACAGACATGAACAATACAATAACTGAAATGAAAAATACACTAGAAGGAATCAATAGCAGAATAACTGAGGCAGAAAAATGGATAAGTGACCTGGAACACAGAATGGTGGCATT
The DNA here is from genome assembly GCF_011762595.2 of Tursiops truncatus. Taxonomy (NCBI): domain Eukaryota; kingdom Metazoa; phylum Chordata; class Mammalia; order Artiodactyla; family Delphinidae; genus Tursiops; species Tursiops truncatus. The sequence goes on along the minus strand of NC_047034.1, from coordinate 25,431,440 downwards.
CACTGCTGCAGAACAGAATAAAGAAAAAAACAAAGTGGAAAGAAATGAAGACAGCCTAAGGGACCTCTGGGACAACATTAAACACAACAACATTCACATTATAGGGGTCCCAGAAGGAGAAGAGAGAGAGAAAGGACCTGAGAAAATATTTGAAGAGATTATAGTCAAAAACATCACTAACATGGGAAAGGAAATAACCACCCAAGTCCAGGAAGTGCAGAGAGTCCCATACAGGATAAACCCAAGGAGAAACATGCCAAGACACATAGTAATCAAATTGGCAAAAATTAAAGACAAAGAAAGATTATTGAAAGCAGCAAGGGAAAAACGACAAATAGCATACAAGGGAACTGCCATAAGGTTAACAGCTGATTTCTCAGCAGAAACTCTACAAGCCAGAAGGGAGTGGCATGATATACTTAAAGTGATGAAAGGGAAGAATCTACAACCAACATTACTCTACCCAGCAAGGATCTCATTCAGATTTCACAGAGAAATCAAAAGCTTTACAGACAAGCAAAAGCTAAGAGAATTCAGCACCACCAAACCAGCTCTACAAAAAATGCTAAAGGAACTTCTCTAAGTGGGAAACACAAGAGAAGAAAAGGACCTACAAAAACAAACCCAAAACAATTAAGAAAATGGTAATAGGAACATACATATCGATAATTACCTTAAATATGAATGGATTAAATGTTCCAACCAAAAGACACAGGCTTGCTGAATGGATACAAAAACAAGACCCATATATATGCTGTCTACAAGAGACACATTTCAGACCTAGACACACATACAGACTGAAAGTGAGGGGATGGAAAAAGATATTCCATGCAAATGGAAATCAAAAGAAAGCTGGAGTAGCAATACTCATATCAGATAAAATAGACTTTAAAATAAAGAATGTTACAAGAGACAAGGAAGGACACTGCATAATGATCAAGGGTTTAATCCAAGAAGAAGATATAACAATAATAAATATATATACACCCAACATAGGAGCACCTCAATACATAAGGCAACTGCTAACAGCTCTAAAAGAGGAAATCGACAGTAACACAATAATAGTGGGGGACTTTAACACCTCACTTACACCAGTGGACAGATCATCAAACAGAAAATTAATAAGGAAACACAAGCTTTAAATGACACAATAGACCAGATAGATTTAATTGATATTTATAGGATATTCCATCCAAAAACAGCAGATTACGCTTTCTTCTCAAGTGCGCACAAAACATTCTCCAGGATAGATCACATCTTGGGTAACAAATCAAGCCTCAGTAAATTTAAGAAAATTGGAATCATATCAAGCATCTTTTATGACCACAACACTATGAGATTAGAAATCAATTACAGGGAAAAAATGTAAAAAACACAAACACATGGAGGCTAAACAATACTTTACTAAATAACCAAGAGATCACTGAAGAAATCAAAGAGGAAATCAAAAAATACCTAAAGACAAATGACAATGAAAACACGACGATCCAAAACCTATGGGATGCAACAAAAGCACTTCTAAGAGGAGAGTTTGTAGCTATACAAGCCTACCTCAAGAAACAGGAAAAATCTCAACTAAACAATCTAACGTTACACCTAAAGGAACTAGAGAAAGGAGAACAAACAAAACCCAAAGTTAGCAGAAGGAAAGAAATCATAAAGATCAGAGCAGAAATCAATGAAATAGAAACAAAACAGTAACAAAGATCAATAAAACTAAAAGCTGGTTCTTTGAGAAGATAAACAAAATTGATAAACCATTAGCCAGACTCATCAAGAAAAAGAGGGAGAGGACTCAAATCAATAAAATTAGACATGAAAAAGGAAAAGTTACAACAGACACCACAGAAATACAAAGCATCCTAAGAGACTACTGCAAGCAACTCTATGCCAATAAAATGGACAACCTGGAAGAAATGGACAAATTCTTAGAAAGATATAACCTTCCAAGACTGAACCAGGAAGAAATAGAAAATCTGAACAGACCAATCACAAGTAATGAAATTGAAATTGTGATTAAAAATCTTCCAACAAACAAAAGTCCAGGACCAAATGGCTTCACAGGTGAATTCTATCAAACATTTAGAGAAGAGCTAACACCCATCCTTCTCAAAGTCTTCCAAAAAATTCCAGAGGAAGGAACACTCCCCAACTCATTCTATGAGACCACCATCACCCTGATACCAAAACCAGAAAAAGATACTACAACAAAAGAAAATTACAGACCAATATCACTGATTAATATAGATGCAAAAATCCTCAACAAAATACTAGCAAACCGAATCCAACAATACATTAAAAGGATCATACACCATGGTCAAGTGGGATTTATCCCAGGAATGCAAGGATTCTTCAATATACGCAAATCAATGTGATACACGATATTAACAAATTGAAGAAGAAAAACAATTTGATCATCTCAATAGATGCAGAAAAAGCTTTTGACAAAATTCAACACCCATTTATGATAAAAACTCTCCAGAAAGTGGGCATAGAGGGAACCTACTTAACATAATAAAGGCCATATACAACAAACCCACAGCAAATATCATTCTCAATGGTGAAAAACTGAAGGCATTTCCTCTAAGATCAGGAAGAAGACAAGAATGCCCACTCTCGCCCTTATTATTCAACATAGTTTTGGAAGTCCTAGCCACAGCAATCAGAGAAGAAAAAGAAATAAAAGGAATACAAATTGGAAAAGAAGCAGTAAAAGAGTCACTGTTTGCAGATGACATGATACTATACATAGAGAATCCTAGTGATGCCACTAGAAAACTACTAGAGCTAATCAGCGAATTTGGTAAAGTTCCAGGATATTAAAAATAAAAATTGATGCACAGAAATCTCTTGCATTCCTATACACTAATGATGAAAAATCTGAAAGGGAAATTAAGGAAACACTCCTATTTACCATTGCAACAAAAAGAATAAAATACCTAGGAATAAACCTACCTAAGGAGAAAAAAGACCTTTATGCAGAAAACTATAAGACACTGATGAAAGAAATTAAAGATGATACCAACAGATGGAGAGATATACCATGTTCTTGGATTGGAAGAATCAATATTGTGAAAATGACTATACTACCCAAAGTAATCTACAGATTCAATGCAATCCCTATCAAATTACCAATGGCATATTTTACAGAACTAGAACAAAAAATCTTAAAATTTGTATGGAGACACAAAAGATCCCAAATAGCCAAAGCAGTCTTGAGGGAAAAATACGGAGCTGGCAGAATGAGATTCACTGACTTCAGACTATACTACAAAACTACAGTAATCAAGACAATATAGTACTGGCACACAAACAGAAATACAGATCAATGGAACAGGATAGAAAGCCCAGAGATAAACCCATGCACCTATGGTCATCTAATCTATGACAGAGGAGGCAAGGACATAAAATGGAGAAAGGACAGTCTCTTCAATAAGTGGTGCTGGGAAAACTGGACAGCCACATGAAAAAGAATAAAATTAGAACACTCCCTAACACCATACACAAAAATAAATTCAGAGTGGGTTAGAGTCCTAAATGTAAGACTGGACACTGTAAAACTCTTAGAGGAAAACATAGGAAGAATACTCTTTGTCATAAATCACAGCAAGATATTTTTTGATCCACCTTCTAGAGTAATGGAAATAAAAACAAAAATAAACAAATGAGATGTAATGAAACTTAAAGGCTTTTGCACAGCAAAGGAAACCATAAACAAGATGAAAAGACAACCCTCAGAATGGGAGAAAATATTTGCAAATGAATCATCAGACAAAGTATTAATCTCTAAAATATATAAACAGCTCATGCTGCTCAATATTAAAGAAAGAAACAACCCAATCCAAAAATGGGCAGAATACCTAAATAGACATTTCTCCAAAGAAGATATAAAGATTGCCAACAAACACATGAAAGAATGCTCAACAACACTAATCAACAGAGAAATGCAAATCAAAACTACAATGAGGTGTCACCTCACACCAGTTAGAATGGGCATCATCAGAAAATCTACAAATAACAAATGCTGGATACGGTGTGGGGAAAAGGGAACCCTCTTGCACTGTTGGTGAGAATGTAAATTGATACAGCCACTGTGGAGAACAGTATAGAGTTTGCTTAAAAAACTAAAAATAGAATTACTATATGACCCAGCAATCCCACTACTGGGCATATACCCAGAGAAAACCACAATTCAAAAAGACACATGCACCTCAATGTTCATTGCAGCACTATTTACAATAGCCAAGTCATGGAAGCAACCTAAATGCCCATTGACAGACGAATGGATAAAGAAGCTGTGGTACATATATACAGTGGAATATTACTCAGCCATAAAAAGGAACGAAATTGGGTCATATGTAGAGACGTGGATGCATCTAGTGAGTGTCATACAGAATGAAGTAAGTCAGAAAGAGAAAAACAAATATCATATATTAAGACATATATGTGGAACCTAGAAAATGGTACAGATGAACCAGTTTGCAGTGCAGAAATTGAGACACAGAAGTAGAGAAAAAACGTATGGACACCAAGGGGGGAAAGTGGCAGGGGGTGGTGGTGGTGGTGGTGGGATGAATTGGGAGATTGGGATTGGCATGTATATGCTGATGTGTATAAAATGAATGAGTAATAAGAAAAAAATAAATAGTCCACAAATAACAAATGCTGGAGAAGGTGTGGAGAAAAGGGAACAAAAAAAACACAGAAAAAAGGTAGTATCTAGTAATTGTCTAACAATAGACAAGAGTTCCCTTTCTTCCCAACCTTATCAATGCTTGTATTTTCTGCTTTAAAAAATATTTGGCCATCAGGTGGGTTCTTAATGGCACATCATTATAATTTTAATTTGCATCTTCCAGATTACTAATAAGGTTGAGTATCTTCTCATGTTTGTTAGTTATTGCTCCCCTTTTGTATAGCTCTTATTCAAATCTTTTGCCTATTTTTCTACAGAGTTGTTTATCTTTTTGTTTATCGATTCATAGGGATTCTTTGTGAACTCTGGATTCTACTATTTTGCAAATAGTTTCTCTCACACCATTTATTGAATTCCCACGGATCTGCAGTGCTCCTTTGCTCATGTAACAAGTGTCCAAATATGTATGTGTCCATCTCTGGGCTCCCTATCCTATGCCAATACCAGACTGTCTTAATTATTTGGGCTTTTGCAATTTTCTTTATAGTATGTTTGTTCTTCATTGTTTTAATTTCTGCGCTTTACTATTTCATTCCTTCTGCTTTATTTTGCTGTTCTCTATCTCCCATCTTAAGATGGCTACTTAGCTTTAACAATTTTCACTCTTTCTTATTCTATAAACACTTAGTTCTGTACATTACCCACTAAGTACTGCTTTGTCTATAGCCTCAAGTTCTGATAACAATGATTATTTTCACTATCATTAATTAGTTCAAAATATTTTCTCTTTTTCACTATAGTAACTTTTTTGATCCACGGGTTATTTAGAATAATGTACTAATTTTCACAATTATTTGGAATCAATTTGTCCTTTTTGAGGCTTGCTTCTAATCAGTGCTAGGGCAGGTACAGAGAATCTAGGGTTACTTTGACCACTATTAGAGGACTCTAACATTCTTCTTATTATTGACCCCTTTGGAGCACTCTGTCCAATGCTCCATGTATTAGCAGGTCTTTCCCCTCTGCTTGAACATAAGTTATTCCCAACCCCAGGGGACAGACTCTCTCTCTTTCTCTCCAAGTCTCCTCTTTCTTTCTATATTTTGCCCTGAAAATTTTAGCTGTCTTGGCCTCCCCAAATTCTAAACTGTCTCTTCAGTTCAGCAAGGTCACTGCCTGGCTCTGTTTGAGCCCCTCTGTTCTGTGGCCTAGAAGTCCTCCCTGGACAGTGAACTGGGCAAGTTCAGGGCCCACCTCATTTGTTTCCCTTCTCTCAAAGATTACTTTCCTCTGTTGTCCATTGCCCAGTATCCAAAACCCCTTTTATTCTAATATTTTGTTTGGTTTTCTAGTTATTTAAGGCTGGAGGATAAATCCAGGTCCTGTTTGTCCAACATGGCCAGAAGCAGAAATTGGTCATTCCTGATCATTTCTTTTTTTTTTTTTTTTGCTTAATTTATTTTATCTCCTTAAACATCTTAATTTCCTTAAACACGTTAATCCACTTTTTGTTGTTTATCTGTAACCTATGTTTGAACATCTCTTTCTGCCATCTGTTGTTTCTGCTGGGTCTTTCTCATGGTGCCTTGTTTCTTTGTGTGTTTATCTTTGCCCAGGGGGGACTCATTTTTGTTGGCATTTTAGTTGTGAGAGTTCTTTGAGACCTTTTATAAAGATGGTTTACTTTAGCATTTGTATTTATTTCTACTTGGTGCCTGGGATTACTACCAGTTGAGGATACTCGAAATAATATTCTCAGCTTGAAACATTTTGGGCCACCCAGGTATTGAGAATTAATTAAGACTGCAAACCTACATTAATTCAGCCTTTGGTTCCAAATTCTCAGGATAATTTCTGCTTCTTTTCTCAGTGCCATATTTCAAGACAAATTTCTTGTGTAGGTGAGGGGGCAGTTGTTGTTGAGAGGGATTTTCCTATTAGAATCTTCATGTTGGGCAGGCTTTGGGCTTTGTCTCCTATTTTCCATGCCCTTTGAAGCCATATAAAATGAAGCTTGAATATCACTTGGTTTGGCAAATGTCTTCAGGGAAAAAGCAAACTTCAGTGTTCTGCTTACTTCTCTTGAGTTCCCAACTTCATATATACTTTTTTGCCTAAAAATTTCTTACTTTTGGGCTTCCCTGGTGGCACAGTGGTTGAAAGTCCACCTGCCGATGCAGGGGACACGGGTCCGTGACCCGGTCCGGGAAGATCCCACATGCCGCGGAGCGGCTGGGCCCGTGAGCCTCGGCCGCTGAGCCTGCGCGTCCGGAGCCTGTGCTCCGCAATGGGAGAGGCCACAACCGTGAGAGGCCCGCGTACCACAAAAAAAAAACAAAAAAAACAAAAACAACTTACTTTTTTACAAGTTCAGCAATGCATTTAGTAAGATTTGTGAAAATATCTTATCCATAATGTTTAACTCTATTTGATAAGAAGGTCTTTTCAGGTACCTAGACTACCATATTGCTTTTTTTGCTACTTTTCTGTATTTTTCTGTTACACATCTCTCCCTGTTCTAAATTATAAGTAATGGAACCACATAATTTACTATCCAAACTGAGACACTTTTGAGAGTGAAAAAGGGGTAACCAATACTATTGATTATCTAAAGTTATATTAATGGGCCCATAAAATAGTTCTAATCAAAAATCACCCTCAAAAATACAATATTTTCTTATAAAAAATGTCATGTGCACCAAAGTAAAAAAATTAAAATTTTCTTTCTATTGTTTGTCAAGACATTAAAATAAGCAGAATAATTGTTCTTGATACCACTTTCTGTATTTTAGTCACCTTCACCAAGTCTATGTCTAATGTCATATCAACGCTATTTTTCTTAAGGCTATTTTTTTCTAGTATTATCTTAGAGCCACAGCATTTTTCTTCAGTTATCTAACTGCCTACCCATATATTTATGTATATATATTTGTTAACGTATAAAACTATCTATGTATTTTGATAACCGCAGCTTCTATTTCTCTTGATAGAATATCACAGGCTGGTACAAAATTATTAAGAATTTATGGAGCAACCAACTATAAATTCGTTTCAGTAAAATAAGTTTCTCAATTCAGTAAGAATATTGTGTGTTCAAGTTTCAGAAGGTCTTCCTCCAAATCAATTTTGGAGCACAATTATAGAATTTTAAAATTTAATCTTTTATATTGTTTGTTTCTTGCTGTCTGATACTCATTTAGTTCCTCCCTTGCTTTTGCAGGGATGTATTTCACGTCCTCCCCGTTTGCAAGTTTTATTTTATTTAATAATTGCAACTCTTTACAGGCTTCAGAGGCTGAGATCTCCGTGTTTCATTTGTTGAACACTTGATTATGGATTTATGACTTTATTTTGAACAAAGTGCAATCAAATTTAGAAGATCTGTTTCTAAAACTCCTATACTTTTTTGTAGGCCACTTAGGTAGATTCATAAAGTATGTTTTGAAGTTAAAAACTGTCTGATGTCAGCAATTTCATATCATTTAAGCTAGTTCTTTAAAGTCGCAAACATTTCTCAAATCCAGTTGATGACAGGCAGCAAGAGAACTGCTTACTCCCTGATGAAGTCTGTTTTTATTTAACATAAGCTTTATCACAACAGTTTTGTAGTTCAGTTACTCCAGCTCTACATGTGTAAATTTTGCTGATTTTGACAATTATGGTTTGTATTTCTCTGGGTATAAATAGAACTGTCTTTGAGCACAGTTACGAATTATGTATGTGCAATAACCTATCAGTTGCCTTTCAGCACAAGTCTCTCCATTCGGTAGGAACGTTATGTCTTAACATGTGAACTCTGTTCACTGCATGTATCAAAACACGTTGCAAGATGGGACCATGGAAGTAAAGAGTGAAGCTCTGCTCAACTCTTCCCATCTCATTTTTTAAAGTCCTAATAATAATACTTTGGTTTTTTTTTAAAAAAAGAAAAATCCAGGAGAAAATAAACCAGATGGATGCAGGATAATAGGCATAAACTGCAACTCTTCTGGGCAAACCAGCACCTATGTCCAGCCTAATTACAGCCCTACAGACCAGGGGACACGTCTTATTTGTGTTTGCAATTCCAGAGCCAGCAGAGGGCCTCCCTGTATCCTAGGTTCTTTTTTTTTTTTTTTTTTTGGCCATGCTGCGTGGAAGTGCAGAGTCTTCACCACTGGACTGCCAGGGAAGTCCCTATCCTATGTTCTTAATACATGCTTGTTGGGTAAACTACCCAAAATAGCACATTTGTTTGCCTAAGACTTTCTGTGTATTAGTGCAAAGGAATGAGGATGGGCAGTTTCTTTGTAACAAGACCCTCCAACTTCCCACCACACAGGGAGCTGCTTCCTCTGCTGAGACTTAACTGCAAGCAGATGACCCCTTATTGCTATTTTGGAACATCTTTTCTACAAGCCAAATGTATTGAACTCTGCAAGTTGGCTTTTTCAGTTCTTTTAACTCATACACCCTGTGAAACCTAACGTGTTTTTGCTTTTGAGACCTTCATGCTGTGTGGTATCAATCTAAGAAGAGTCCTGGGGTCGTAACAGAGACACAATTAGCAGACTGACCTCACTTGACTTGGTCAGAGTCTTGACTGAAATCGAGGGCGTATCAGTGGTTCTGACTGTTCCTCTTTGCGGAACGTTGTTGTACACGTTTCTCAAGACAGGCCTGACAGTGACCTTGGTGTGAATGTCTTTTCTGTGATCTACCCTTGATGACTGTGAGCTGTGCATGCCTGAGTAGGCCGTGGCTTGTGTTCTAGAACACTTAGAGCGTCCGGAAGAGTCTCTCTTGCTGTACATCGGTGAGACTGTGAGTCTTGTACTGAGCACTTGACACCCGTTCTAATCCAAGGCAGTGTCATCTACCTTGGTTTTATTCTGACCATGGCTCCTATGAGGTAAAAAAAAAGGTAACACTTTGGAAGTTATGGAGGTAGGAAGCTGAGGGAGACTTCTTTTGATGGAGAAGTACCCACTAGATAGTTATTTAAATACTTATAGAAAGGCAACTCTCTGCTGCGCACTGTGTTAGACATGATCTCTGCCCATCTTATGCAGTTCTCCAAAAAAGCAGCCATCGTTGGTGGCATTTGGACCATCCATCTAACCTAACCCACCAGGAGCCTTTCATAGCACTTTGGGAAAGCACTGAGATGTTTTGAAAATTAAAAACGTGAGGTCAGGGGGCAAAGAAGTGTCACAGAAAGTTGTGATTGATTCCTAATTTGCAAGCCTCTTGTCACTGGCAGGACTTTGAGAAAGTGCCCAGTCAGGGATCTTGCAGGGATGACAGTGAATAGACTAAACTCAAACCACATTTATCCCATGTAAGGAATGAATAGCTGTTTGTGATGGAACTTACCAACTTAAAAGATTCAGAATTTGTGCTGCAGTAGCCTTTTTTTTTTTTAAACAAAATAAGTATCACTAGAAAACTCAAATGTTTCCTAATTCTTTTTCAAAAAATGCATAATTCTTTCATGTTTTCCATGTCATTCCCCAATAAGATTTCATGTGTAAATTATGGCCTCTGTGTAACATCTTTTCTCAGACTTGGACCAGTAATGGAAACCATTCTTAAACTTAATTTCCTTTTAATTCCTTCCAATTACTAGGCACTGGTCTTTGTGCCAAGAGCCAATCCAATTGGTACATTTTGTGAAGAGTGTGGAGTCATGTTTCTTTAAACCACATGTGATACCCAGAAGGCATTCTAACAGAGTTACCCTCATCAACGTCCTTAGAGTAAGTTATTCTTGATTTCAAGAGAAGTTTATCCCCAGGCAGTCCTTGGCACATGTGCTTAACAATAGTCTTTCAGGTTTTCCCCATCTGCTGACTGGTTAGTGGCCTGCAAGTAACAAGGACCGTATTGGATAAGTATCTTAAGCACAAAATAGCATAAGAAATCTTTGGTAACTCTTATCGGCAGGCTTCTCATAGGAACACCAAATATTGGAAGGCTTTTGAAGCACAGATGCCAAAGAAAAATGTTAGTTAAAATCTAAGACTGATAAAGCGTTACCAAAAAATGATGCTTTTATACGTCAAAGGACACTATCAAGAGATTGAAAAACAACCCACAGGATGGGAGAAAATATTTGCAAATCGTATATCTAATTTAGGATTAATATCCAGAATATATAAAGAATTCCTACCGTTCAACAACAAAAATCCGATTCAATTCAAAAACGGGCAAGAGACTTGAATAGATATTTCTCCAAAGAAGATATTACAAATGGCCAATAAACGCATGAAAAGATGCTCTACATCATTAGTCATTAGAGAAGTGCAAAGAAAACCCCAATGAAATATCACTTCACATCTGTTAGAAAGGCTGTTATCAAAAAATGGACTATCAGTACTGGCAAAGACGTGGAGAAAGTGGAACCTTTGTGCATTGCTGGGGGAAATGTAAAATGGTACAGCCACTGTGGAAAACAGTTTGACAGTTCCTCAAAAAGTTAAATATAGAATTGCCATGTTATCCAGCACTTCCACTCCTATTTCCATAGACAAGAGTAAATAAAGTAAAGGTCATTCCAGGCCGAAACCTGGGATGAACACAGAAGCAGGAGAGGCACAAAAGTCCACACTTGTTCAGGGAGTAATGACTAGAGTGGGACGGCTAGAGTCCACAGTGCAGAAAGGCACCTTAGGATATTCTGCATCTTCTTCCTCACTAGGCTGCCCAACTCCAGGTTCAAAGCCACCAGTTTGTCTTTATTGTCATCTTTTATATGGTAAGGAGGAAGCCTCCTAGACTATCAGTCAATGAAGTAACAAATGGATCAGAACTATGGTCATGCCAGTGCACAGCCCACAGGGTGAGCACCCAAGGGCTCTCATCTCGGTGAGTAATGGACTTTGTGGCAATGATGCTTCACTCCTGCTCCTGGAACCACTTTCAGTATCCCCCACCTGAGACTTGGAAAGGCCACTGGTTAGGAGTAGGGAGCAAAGTTTGGAAGCAGAGGGCACAAATAGCTCATCCTGACCTTGACAATCAGAATCTTGTTTTAAGCTCCATGCTGCTGCCTTCAAAGAAAAGCCATTGCACAGGAAGAGATATGAGCTTGAGATCACAGGAAGGACACATTTAATCATCTAATCCATCCTCCCAAGTACTGGTCTGAATCCTTCCTGACAGGGTGATATTCTGTACCACTGGCTTCACATAATGAGTCAGCTTCACGTCACCTCTCTTGGAAGGTTGTTCTACAGCACAAGGGGTGCCCACTGATATGCAGTCTGATGAGCAGAGAGAAATTAGACTTCCCTTTCTTTTGTGTGCACAAGATCAGAATACAGTCAAGTGAATGCAAATGAAATGACTGCTAGGGCTCCTATTTGCCTTTTCTCTGTTTATTTTATTTTGATAGAGAGAAAGCATGGAATTGGCTCAGTTGAACCCTGGAGACTGGAAATAGTCACGATTGTAATGCAGTGTAATCGTCAAGCCCAGACTCCTTGTCTAATGTTATTTAACTTCTTTTTGGCCTTCCCAAGGAATGTGGTAGAAGAGGGGTCATCTGGGTTTCCAGTGTTGGAAAATAAAAGCCCTCTAATTCACCTAGTACCCGCATTGCTCTGTCATCTTCGTGTTTTGCTTAGAGAGTAGGTTAAAAAAGTAGATGAGACCCTTCCAGATGTTTCCCTGCCTTTTTTTGGTAAACACATTTCTTTTGAAAGAACCCTAACTACATTTGCAGATTTTCAAAGCCCAGTTTCTGCACAGTTCTAATAACCCTGAAGGGTGACCACAGACTGAGCTATAGAAAGAGGCACCATCGAAATGCCACATCAAACATAAGCTTCATGTAAGTTTCTTACCTGAAGTAAATGCTAAAACTCATGAAAAAGCATAGGAATGTTCTAAAACTATAAGTTTATCACTAAGGCGATATAGGAGGCTTGGGGATGGTGTCGTGGGAAAGCAGTGGGAAAGATTTGAGTTCAGGTGCTAGGCGAAAATAGGATTTTATTATATCAAGAATTCCATTTGCAGCTTTCATTTTCTTCTTCTTGAGAATTCTTTGAGAATCCACGGAGAAGGAGGGGGTGAGCAGAAATCAGGGGAGAAGCTCTGGGTTACCATGACAACATGACTCTTGACTCCATCTCTGTCACCCATCAGTGCTTTCGGATTACTGCAGAGATCTCTGACATTGGAATTAACACATGCCCCTAAACCTGAGGATGATTTAAAGCTGAAGAATAGCAAAGTTTCTAAATAGTACAATGAGCTCATCTGTACTCAAAAGATGTGTAATGCTCATTATGCAACATAATTGAGATATTTCCTTATCCCTCCCCCAGTAAAGCTGTCATAAACCACTGCAAAGGCTCTATAAAAAGTGACAAGGCTATAGAAATGTCTGTTGCAAAACATCGTAATTAATCGTAATGGCTTGGGCCAAATAAATTTTTAAAAGGAAGTAAAACTTCAAATAATGTGTAAAATGTCAGAGTAGTATTTACATTCTAAATTGCAGTAACAATCTAAACATTATTATTACTCCTAATCTGGTCCTGCAGATGGATTAAAAAATGAGCATGCATCTGTACAGACCAGTCTTCAGAGTTCACTAAATGCTTAATGAACCATTAAGCACCCCTTTATGGTATCTCAAACTTCATTAGCATACTCAATTTTTGGTAGTCTGTTAATTCAGGGGAAACCTATGGACCTATTATTTTCTATTTGTCCATATGGGCTACTGATTTGCCTTCTAAGTTATTGTTTTTGTTTTGTTTTGTTTTTCATCAAAGGGATGACATTCCTAGCTCTTGATTATGCTAAAGTAAGTACAACTAAATATAGGATCTTTCCCTTTCTGTCCTGGAGCTAATAAGTCATAAACATTGTTTGAATTACTGTGAAGAAAGATCAAAATAAAAAGAAAGATCAAAATAAAAGCATAGCTCTTGCCCTCAAGGACCTTGCTGAAAAGAGCTACCTGGAATTAACCAAACTGTGAGGTTTGAGGGCACAGTCCTTGGACTGCCAAGTCTGCCCAAGACTTCTGACACCAACTGCAAGGAGTTAGGGTCCAACTACAAAATTAGAGGAAGAATCCAGAGAAGACTACTCTCACTTCTGACACCAGCTACAAGTTTAGAGGGTTCCCAAAATCACCTTCAGGTTTGGTAATTCACTAGAAGGACTCAGAGACTCACTGAAAGTACTCACAGCTACATCTTATTATAGAGAAGGGATACAGATTAAAATCATCCAAAGGAAGAGATGCAGAGGGCAGAGTTTGGGAGGGTTCCAAACATGAAGCCTCCATTGTCTTCTGTGGAGACAGAGTGTGTTACCCTCCCATTGTCGACGTGTGACAATATACAGTGAGCTTTGGTGTGCAGAGATTTTACTGGGGCTTCATTACGTAGACATGATTGATCGATTGATTTCCAACTTGGTTGAACTTGGTCTCTAGGTTGACACATGACCCAAAGCCACTGACCTAAATCACGTAGTTGATCTTTCTGGCATGGCCACCTCCTACCCTAAGACTGTTGGGTGTGGCCCTATGACCTCCTGTGGCCAGTCCCCACCCTACACAAAGATACCCCCAGCAGATACAATACAGATTACTTCCCAGAAGCTGAGGGCAAAGGCTAGAGCTCTTCGAGCAAGGCCATATTCTTGACTATACAGGAGTCAAGACAAGTCTGAGTGAAGAGGAAGTACTAAATTATGTGGTAGGTAGAGGGGGGCTTAGTGGAGCTTGGATGACCAGCCAACTATTTGAAGAGCAATGGAAGGAACATGGACTATTCCCAAGCAAGAGAACTTTTAAGGAGGACATGATAAATGTCTTTCAAAATGTGAAGGGCCAGTGTGTGCAAAAGGATTATTCTTTTTGCACACCCTGTGTGCCCCTAGAAAACAGTTGAGTGTCTGTGGGTTAGAAGTATAAGGAAGCTATAAGTTCAATATAAGAAAGAGCTTTCTAATAATTGAGGCTATTCAAAAATATTACACAGGCTGCCTGGGAGATGGTAAGTGTTCAGTCATTAAGAATATTCTGGCTGAAAGCAGATCACCTGTAACAGGGGCAGTCCTGTTATTAGTAAATGCAGTGACCCCTAAGAATCCTTTAACTCATACTCTGTGGTTCTAAAAATTTATTTTTCTATTTTTTCTTTTATTCCCAATTAAGAATTTTTATTGAAGTATAAATGACATGACATTATATTAGTTTCAGGTGTACAACATAATGATTCAATATTTGTATATATTGCAAAATGATCACCATAATAATTCTAATTAACATCTGCCACCATAAGTTAAAAAATGTTTTTTTCTTGTGGTAAGAACTTTTAATATTTACTCTCAGCAACTTTCAAATATGCAATACAGTATCATTACTAATTATAGTCACTGTGCCATACATTACATCCCCATAACTTATTTATTTTATAACTGGAAGTTTGTACCTATCTTTCAACCTCGTACCGCAGAAACAGTGGACTTTCTATATTGTGCTTCTAATTACATGAATTATCTTTAAGATGTCTTATGTTGTACCTGAGTGCTACAGCCTTCAAATGAATGTACGTTTTCCTGAGCAGAACTTCGATTTAGAATACCAGGAGTAATTCACATTCTAGTAATTGAGTGATCAACGACTAGACCAGGATGGAAATTTTTTCTTGCTCTAGATAAGACGGAATGAATTGTTAAGCAAAAGAATAATATAAGAAAGTTTTCATGAAACACATTTAATGTATATAAGTGAACCCGTATTTTATAGCCACTTCAATAATTGCAAATGTATCTCAAGTGAGATCAAAGCAGATTAATTAGGATTTTAACTTGAAACCTTCTGTTAGCTATAAACTCAAGTTACATTATAAACTTCTTTTGAAATATTCTGAGTCTATTCCCTGTTTACAGCTGGTCTTTCTCATGCAGTGGGCTGAATTAATGTGAATTTTATCTTATTCAGATAAACAGAACACTGATATCCAAGATCAAATGGATTCATGTAGCCCAAATTTCCTTAGATTTCATCTTCCTATGGGTACAGGGGTAAATGAGTAAAGTCATAACTCAGATTTCCTTGGCCCCCAACCCATCCCTACAGTTTAAACCCTCTAGTTTATGTAGACTGTCTTTCTATCCAGATCCTTTCCGACGTCCCTTAGGGAGCTCTCGTGAATGCTCGTCCTGTAGTCCTGCTGGGGGCAACTCCTGCTTCACCTAGAATAGAGGCCCCTGTTGGGCCCCATCACCGCTCTCCTGCCTCCCATTGGGTACAGCCACCAAAGTTGTCAAGCCACCATGGTGCCAGCCCTGGATAAACAGGATGGCGTGGGGAGAACGCATCTCTCCCATGTATTACCCTGCATCAGAGGTGTCCCCAAATGATGCTGTTTGTGCTAGGGTTCTATAGTTTTTACTAAAGAGCTCCATGAGAGAACAGCTAGGTTAACCTTGACCACTCTTAGGACCTTCACCAACAGGTGGTCTTCGGTTAGGTAAGGCGTGAACTCATACCAGGTAGCATATCAGTCAGATCGCAAAGGCTGGTCCTTCGGCTGGCAGTGGGTGGTTCTCTTCCGGGTCCTCTTCTAAGCTGTCCTCTGAGGAGCGGTCTCATCTTCTCCCACGCTGCTGCATGCCAGTGCTGGCAGAGGCACCTCTAACACACGCGCCAGACACAGGCAGCTATTTTCGCCAGTACTTTATTCTGCAAGCCAGAGTCACTCTCATTGGAAGACCTGAGAACCGTGCTTCTCTATCAAGGTTGCCAGGTTTACGCACCCTCCTTCCCAGCATCCCACAACACAGACCTGCTTATGCCATTTGCAGTACAAATGGAGTAATATCTGAAACTGAGCAGAAAGCCCTTTAACTTCATGAACTCCTTTTGAAAATGCCATTAGGATAGCTTGGCCTGTACCAAGGTTTGGGCTGTTCTCTAGTACCAGAAACCAGAAAATTCATGTCCTAAAATGTTGGCATCCTTGAGGGGAACATTGCTGAGAAAAGGCCACTCCTGCAGAGCAGACAGCTTCCCAAGCAAGGAGGCATGTAAAGTCTTCTCCCAAACATGTGAATGTCTGTGAAGCAATCATGAACAGGGCACCACCAATCCCTTACAAATAAATAAACACAAGGGAAGTGATTTTTCCCTTGTGGATGTATGTATTTCAGTGTCACAACTCAATAGTGTCACAAGTAAGCATACTTGCGTGGGACCTAGAAGACAGACAGAGGCATGAGAGTTTGCCCTCACCCGGGGGCCTGGTGACTCAGTCTGCCCTCTCACAATGCTTTCTAATGAGAGAGAAAGAACCGCACTGATCTTGCACACCTTGGCCAGGAGCAATGGGCCACGGATGCTGGTGTCTTGGGACCCTTGTCCCCAGACCTTGGGCTGGTCTCCAGAGGACAACAATGGTGACCCTTCAGGCAATAGTCTAAGAGGATGTTCACAGACCAACAGGATGTGAGTGGAAGGAGACAGGGTCAGTGGGAGAAAGGGTGTAGAGTAGCGAAAAACTAGGTCAAGTTCATGGTTTTAGCCTACCTCTGGGCTTTCTTTGCCTTTCTGTTCTTCGTTCCTCTTCACTCTCCTCTCCCCCGGTGATCAGTGGGTGGATGCAGGGACCTGGTGTTGGGGGGCTAAGGCTGGGAGATCAGAACTCTTAGAGCTGGCTCGATCCCTGGCAACTCTTGCCCAGCATCTCAAGCTCTCTGTCTGGGGCTCTACAATACAGTCTGGCAGTTCACAGGTAAAGTGGGTAGAAAATGGGATAGGTACGAGAATGCAATGTAGTTCCAGGGTCATATCCTTAACCATGTGAGCGATACCAACATTTTCTTGGCATGTAAACATTGGGTGTTATCTTGATCTGAATATCTGACACCGGTAAGAATTCAGTGTGTGGTTTCCATTCTTGAATGCCAATGGTGCATTGCTTAAAAATAAACAAGCCCTGTCTCCCTTTTCTAAAAAAGAGCATGCTTGTGTGTACGCCTGGGTGGATGCATGTGTGTACGTTTATGATTTATACGTCTGCTGCCCACAGGAATCCTTCTCTTGCAAATTGTTCTGGAGATTAATTAGTTTTCTAGATTAACTAAGCTCCTTTCCTTTCATTTTATTTAGAATTAACATAACTCATTTTGCTTTCTTCTGTGCCCTCATTGTTTTTGCATTAAAGGAGGCACATTTTTGACAACAGACCCATGTCTGTAAGCGGACATTTATGGTTCTCTCTCACAAGAAGCAGGCCTTGAGGAAGAGCCATCCCCTGGTGCTGTAATTGGGTTGCCCAACCTGGCAATTCAGAGCTCACTATTTTTTTCTCCTTCAAAAGAACGTGGTCCGTAGATGCCTTTCTTTCTACTTCCAGAGTTCTTCACCTCCTTCCTGGGGAAGAAATATATTTAACAGCTCTCATGAAAGGAATGGCTTTTTTCTTATGAAATTACCTGGCCAACATTGCAAATGTGTGACTTTGGACATCTCATTTCACTGGTGGCCCGGTACCAGATTACCAGTTGAGAGAGTTTCCCAGCTCTCAGGGTCAGAGAACAAGGAGCTAGAGATTCCAGACTGTCCTTTCAGAAAGGAATTTTGAATCCTGTTGGGTGTTTTGGGGGACCTCAAGCTCGTACGTCCCTGGATGCCTGCCACGTAGGAGAATCCCAGCCAAGGAGACATCAAGGTCTGGGTGTTCTCTAGCCATCAGGGAGTTAACAGTGATGGTGGAGACACCCCACAGCCTTGAGGGTCTTTCCTTAGCATGTGCTATTTCAGATTTGTTCTTCTGTTGTTAGCTTTAACGGATGGTATGTGTGTTTACATATGTGTCTCCCTCACTGGATAGCGGGCTTCTTGAGGTCCTCTAGGCTCTCTGCCGTGCACGTTCTCAGCGTCTGCAGAGTGGCTTCCTGATAGTCGGAACTCACCAAATGCTTCTTGAGTGAGCCACTATGGACATTCACGAGTTAACAAGTTGAAGGAGGGGGAGCAACCTCACAGCCCCCTTGAGAAGGACAGGCTCTGCATCACATAGGAAATGACTGGGGCAGTTGCTGATAGCTGTGTCCTGATGGTCAAGTGATTTCGTAAGCCAGCATTTGTTCCTCTGCCTGTTTCCATGCTGCTGACTTTAAAAGCTCTCCCTTCATGAAACATCTGAACTGAAAGAAAGACAACACAGACAACTATCAAATCAGAACAAGATTATTGAATAGTAAGGAAATTAAGACACACCTTTGTGCTCTGGTTGGTAACTCTTTGGCACTCTGTATAAAATGAAACCACCTTATGTCATTACTCTACAGCACGCGTCAATGGACTTTTTCTGTAAGGGACCAGATAGCAAATATTTGTGGCTTTAGGGGGCCATACAGACTCTGTCACAACTACTCACCTCTGCTGTTGTAGCATGAAAGCATAAAAAATTGGTGTGGCTGTGTCCCAATAAAACTTTATTTACAAATACAGGCAGTGGGCCAGATTTGGCCTACAGGCCTTAGTTTGTCAGCCCCTGTCCTAGAGTACTACATTCTCTTTCATGCTCTTGTAAAATTAATATTATTAATTAAAATTTACTCATTATGCCATTTTTTGGTGTCCTCTTGCTCTAATAAAAGGTTGACTTATTTTGAAAAGTAAGACATTTTTCCAAAAATCATTTTAAAAGGTGTGTACTGTTGGGGTGGGAGGGAGGGGGAATATGTGTGCATAGAACATGGCTGCCTGAAAAAACGACATGGTTCTTCCCAGACCCTAATCAACTCTGCTCCGTCACCAGTGCTTTCCTCTCCCACCCAACCTATCTCTCCCACACGGCCCCCGAGTCTAAATCCTCGTCCAGCCTGGCCCTGAGGCTCAGTGGCAAGCAGCTCTGCACCTGCGCTCTCCTCTTCCTCTAGCCTCAGTCTGCATGCAGAGTGCAAACTGAGTTTGTGCTGACCACTGCCCTAGAAACTCTTTTGAACCTTTTTAGTTTCCTCCCAAAGACACTGAGTGAAACCTACAGTTTGCAGCCTTTAGTACCCTGTCGGTTCTTTCACCTTCCCTCCCCAATTTAATTGTCTTTGTTCCAAGTTAAAGGATCATGAAGAGGTGGAAAAAAACAAAGCTTTATAGCCACCATCTTTCACTCCCATAAGGTATGTTTTAGAGTCTAGAGAGGCCCACATGAAACAGTCTTGCCGGCAGTTTTACTGGCTTTCCAAAGGAGAGCTAAAATGCTGGTTGCCAAGCAACACACATGCCCTGGCTTCTTCCAACAATGTGGACTTAAAAAAATAAAATTGTCCTATGATTGACTCATGAATGGGGAATCATGTGGAAATACACAGGGCAAACAGTTTGATATAACAGTGCTATATCTGTTTATTGTGTCTTTGGTATCGTTTCCTGAAGACTTTACGGGGTCACATGGAGAAATAAGTGGGGTGTGCCTTCAGCAGAGTGCAACTGATGAACAAGACATTTCATTAGGAACGTCATCGTACCGTCGGTCCTTGGAATCATTTGCAGATTCCACGTTGTGAATTATGTTCGAAATCCATACTTTTACCATAATTTGCAGACATGCTTAGTAGCAAAAACTCTGAGCCACCCAATGCACATGTTCCCAGCTGAAACTGGACAAGGCAACCGCCCTGCCTTCTTGTTTCACCTCTCTTCATGCGAACAAGGGTCCTTTTTGCAGTCTATTTAGGGACACGTGTTTTTAGTATTTCTGTGCTTTTTTTTGGTGATCTCACTGTTTAAAGTAGGCCCCTAGGTGTAGTGCCGCAGTGCTGTCTAGTGTTCTTTAGTGCAAGAAGGCTGTGATGTACCTTGCAGAGAAAATATATGTTAGAGAAGTTTCATTCAGGCATATTATAGTGCTGTTGGTGTGAGTTCAGTGTTAATGGATCAACAACATGGCACATCCAGAGAAAGGAAGAGGAAATTCACCGATGTATATCTGACTGCTCTGGAAAGTACTCAGGTTACGTCTAAAGTGCATAACGAAGCTGTAGAAACAGGCTGTGTTTGTGGATCACAATATGACCAGTTTTTTTTTAAAAGCATAGTGGAAAATACCATAAGGCTTAAAGCCCAAGAAATTTATGGTCATGTTACCCAGGGTCAGGGAAATGTTCAACCCTTCTCAGCTAGTGTTTTATTTTAGAGAAAGTATATATAATTCATTATTTGTAAGAAATAGAAATTAAGGTGTCTTTAAAGAGATATGCACATAAAACAAGATTATGTATTGATCCACTGATGAAATATTGTGACCAGAGGGTCTCAGGAACCTAAAACCATGTATTTCCCCTAGGAGCATGGCTCAGCATTCACTAATTCAGTGTTCATGGAGACATAACAAAAAATAACTATCATGAATAATAAGAATTAACCATATATGATCACAACTTAACCCTAATGGAATCTATCTTCCACTTCCCATATGGAAGACAAAGTCCTAAACTCATCCAGGTGCAGTGTCTCTGCTGAGAATGTGTGCCAGGAATGGGACTTGACTTCCCCATCTGGTCGTCAGCTCTGGTGGTGTCCATGATATTCCTGATAGACATTTTGAAGGAAGTTAAATGTTTAGAGCCCGGAGCTAGGGCTGGAGGTCTCTTCCTCCACACCCCACTTAGCTTTCTGTCCAAGTCAGTTCAGGCTGCTATAACAGAATACCATAGACTGAGGGGCTTAGGTAACAGTCATTTATTTCTCACAGTTCTGGAGGCTGGGAATCCAAGATTAAGGTGCTAGGGGATTTGTGTCTGGTGAGGGCCCACTTCCTGGCTCACAGGCAGCTGTCTTCTCACTGTGTCCTCACATAACAGAAAGGACAAGGAAACTCTCCAGGGTCTTTTTTATAAGGCCACTAATTCCACTCATGTGGGCTCCACCCTCATGACCTAATCACCTCCCCAAGGTCCGACTTCCAGGTACCATCACTTGGGGTGTTAGGTTTCAACACATGAATTTGGAGGACACATAAACATTCAGTCCATAGCACTCTCCTTCCATCACTTTTATCACTGATTATTTTGCTCGAAGGGAAACCCTGCTATATTTTTAAATTGCCCTGGCACTGAGTCATAGTGAGCCCAGTATCCCTGAACTGACACCTTAATTGGTCCCAGACGGAAAGGGAAAACTATTGCTCTTACACCAGTCTTTCCTCCCTGAAGGCCTGATGCAGGTTACATGTGAAGTGGTTTCCTGTCTCCAAGGTCTACTCCCTGCTGACAGCGGCCTGCATGTCACACTGAGTCTCCTGAGCTGGACAGTCTCTCTCCAGAGAGCTGAGTTGGCGGGGTAGAGGGGAAAGGAGGGGATGTCTGGCTAAGAGTCTGATGCAGACACAGGCGTGAGGACAAACCCCTCTCATCTGGCAAAATAAACTCAACACAGGGCATGGGAAGCAAAGAGCCTCCCTCAGCCTTTGGGATCAGGGGAGTCTCCAGAGATGAAGTGACATTTGGCAGCAGGTAAGATGATGACGTAAGCAGAAGCCTCTTAAAAGCAAGGCAGGAAGAATGTTGGGACAAGTATAGGAATGGAAAGACATGAGCCATTCCTCCAGACCACTTTTTAAAGAGCCTAGAGACACCATCTGTAAACTCCTGGGCCTCGTTATCACCCCTCAGGGCACTGGCCCCACGCAGCACCTGCAAAGTCCCCAGAGGAGTCCCTTCTAGAAAGTTCTGCTTTCTGTTGCTGATGGAGTGAGTGCTCGGGCCTATGTCTGTGTGTCCCCAGTAATAATCAGGAATATGAATACATTTTCCTTCATCACTACCGTGTGCAGATAGGAGTTAAGAGACGATGGCAATAAAGTGGGTGCAACTCCTTGGCAAAAGAAACCTTGTATGTATTACAGACCCAGAGATCTTCAATACAAGTTCACGGCTGGGGAACTGCTCTTTGTTGTGGGGATTGCCTGGTGCAGAAACTTGCAGAGAAGGGCCGGATGTGCAGCTAGCATGCCGAATCACCGATCACAGAGCTGTGCTCTCTCCATCCCTTCCTCTCATTTCTATTCCCAGGTCTCATTACGTGCAATGTCATATGCACACACGCAGACACACAGGAATACCCCATCACGGCCAGGACGGCGGTGCCAGGGGAGGTGTTTTGCATGAATTCCATCCTTGGGGTTGGAAGCACTTGCTCAGCTGTCAACTACAGATAGCCTCGTGTAGAAGATGATGTTAATTAGTTTGCCATTTAAAAAACGGGGAAAAAAACCCCACTGCCCACAACAAGCCACGTAGGGGCCTGAAGCCCTACCCTGACAGCCAAAGTGAAGCACGGCCCGCTAATGCAGCCTTAATTCACTTTGTTGGCAGAGAAAGCAAGCTCACCATGCTGCTGCGGGAGTCCCTGGGGAACGTGAACTGCCGCACGACCATGATCGCTCACATCTCGGCCGCCGCCGGGAACTATGCCGAAACCCTGTCCACCATCCAGATTGCCTCGAGAGTGTTGAGGATGAAGAAAAAGAAAACGAAGGTAAGGAGCTTGCAGGGGGTGCAGGTGGCTGAAGGAGCTTTCGTAGCCCTGCCCTGGAACTGAGTCAGAAAGGGCCAAATCAATATTTCGAATCCCCCAGCACCAGGGGCGTGGTGAGCGTGGCTGGCTGCCGCTGGCCCGGCTCAGCAACCACCCCGGGGCAGGAACCCCTTCTGGCCGATACTGAAGTCACTTCCCCTCCGCACCGCTGGTGCTTTCCTCGGTCATCCAGCCTGGACCCCTAACAGGGAGTACTTGGTCCACTTTAGATAGTTTAAATGGATTGCTACTTTGAAAATTTTGAGAGGGACGGGAACTATTCATAGTTTATCTCTTGCCTACCTTGGTCCTTCAACTGACTGACCCCTCCTTGCTCAGGTGGCCCTACTTCCCTTGCATTTCCAGGAGGCATTCTCAGGCTGCTGGGTGTTGTCATGTTAATTCAGTGGTTTCTGGTTGATGCAGAGTCTGCTAGAAACCACTGGGCTCGTTTTCTCAGGCCGAGGCAAAGCCAGGACAGTGGTGGTGTGACAAGAACATTTGAGAAAATCATCATGATTGTGGTCACACTGGTCCATAGCCAGCTGGTGATTTGCGGGGGGCATTCCCCCTCCTTTTTGTATCTTTCTTTTTTTTGGGGGGGGTCAAAAACACATCTTTCCAGTGTTCCTTGGCACACGTTGTCACAAATGGTTTGGGTGTGCAAACTGGTGACCCCTCCTCAGTCCTTAGGCAGTCGGATGGGACCCGGGCGGGTCACCCCGTTTCACGAGCAGCCTCTGCTTCCCCAGTGCGCCTCACAGGGGTTTCCTTCGAGTATGAGGCCGTGACGTGCATAGCTTGGGTGACTGGCCTGGCACATCCCGGGTGACAGCCCAGAAGCAGGGAGGCCCACTGGGGTCTGGATGGCCTATATGGAGCCGGTGGCCTCCACCCGTTGCCCCACGAAGTCAGGGTCCCTGGGAGGGCTGTCTTAGAAGGGTGGCCCACACTAACGGTTCCCCTCTCACTCACAGTACACGTCGAGCTCCTCCGGGGGAGAGAGCTCCTGTGAGGAAGGCAGAATGCGCAGGCCCACCCAGCTGAGACCCTTCCACGCCAGGGCCGCCGTGGAGTCGGACTTCCCAATCCCTCACCTGTCTAGCGACCCCGACTACTCCTCCAGCAGCGAGCAGTCCTGCGACACGGTCATCTACATTGGGCCAAACGGCACGGCCCTCTCTGACAAGGAGCTCACCGACAACGAGGGGCCTCCAGATTTTGTCCCTATCGTGCCGGCCCTGCAGAAGGCGGCCAGGGGTGACAGCCGGTCCGCGGAGGCCGGAGAGGCCGCGGCCAGCAAGTCGGAAAGGGACTGCTTGAAGTGCAACACGTTCGCCGAGCTGCAGGAGAGGCTAGATTGCATTGACGGCAGTGAGGAGTCCAGCACGTTCCCTTTCGAAGAGCTGCCGGCCCAGTTTGGGGCACAGCAAGGAAGCAAGAGTGTCCCGCTAAGCCAGGCAGCTGGGGCAAGCCCACTCTGTGAGTCTGATAAGGAAGATGATGGGTCAGATAGCCAGCTGACAGCCAGAGAAGGCAGTGAGCCCCCGGGCTCCAAGGTGCAGGGGAATCACTCCCCTGTCCCTGCTGCGTGGCTCACCAACAGCCCCACCCCTGCCTCACCCAGAAGCATCCCGGGCAGCGGCAGCCAGCACGGTTCTTCCCAGCTCGTGCAGAGCCCCAGCCTCCAGAGCAGCCGGGAAAGCCTGAACTCCTGTGGCTTTGTAGAAGGCAAGCCCAGGCCTATGGGCTCCCCCAGGCTGGGCATCGCCAGCCTGTCCAAGACCTCAGAGTACAAGCCGGCCAGCTCTCCTTCCCAGAGGTGCAAAGTCTACACCCAGAAGGGTGTCCTGCCTTCTCCTGCCCCCCTGCCCACCTTCAGCAAGGATGCAGGCGTGGTATCTAGTGAGTCCCTGCTGCAGCCCGAGGTACGTACCCCCCCGGTCGGAATGAGCCCCCAGGTTTTGAAGAAATCCATGTCTACTGGGAGTGAAGGGTTCCCGGAAACCCCTGTGGACGCCGAACGTCAGGCAGCCACTTCTGCAGATGCCAAGAAGGAGATACGCAGCACCACGATGGTGACAGTGCAGCAGCCCCTGGAGCTGAACGGTGAGGACGAGCTGGTGTTCACGCTGGTGGAGGAGCTGACCATCAGCGGGGTCCTGGGCGGCGGCCGCCCCACCAGCATCATCAGCTTCAACAGCGACTGCTCGGTGCAGGCCTTGGCCTCGGGCTCCAGGCCCGTCAGCATCATCGGCAGCGTCAGCGAGGACCTCGAGTGCTACTCAAACGTGGCTCCTGTCTCCGAGGTCAGCATCACGCAGTTCTTGCCCCTCCCGAAACTGAACCTGGATGAGAAGGCCCGGGAGACAGGGAGCAGGCGTTCCTCCATCAGCTCCTGGCTGAGCGAGATGAGCACAGGCAGTGACGGTGAGCCGCCCTGCCACAGTTTCATAGCCCAGACGTGTTTCGGGCATGGGGAAGCAATGGCAGACCCTCCAGCCTCGGAGTTCGTCAGCGGCACGCAGAACACCGCTGTGGTATGCCGAGAGAAGCCCAAGGAGGGCCCCGACAGTTTGCTCCTCTTGTCGGAAATGGGGGACGACTCCTTCAACAAAGCAACCCCTGTCAAAGGCTGCAAGATATCCACGCTGGGCAAAGCCATGGTCACCATCTCGAATACGGCCAGCCTGAGCAACTGCGAAGGGTACATCCCCATGAAGACCAACATCACGGTTTACCCCTGCATCGCCGTGAGCCCCCGGAACGTCCAAGAGCCCGAGGCGTCCCTTGCCACCGTCAGCTCAGTCCCCAAAGCAGCCCGGTCTCAGGAGAGCAAGGAAAGTGGTGCAAAGAAAGAGATGAAATTTGAGGACCCCTGGCTGAAACGAGAAGAGGAGGTAAAGAAAGAGAATGCCTATCCCCACGAAGCAGGGATGAGGCACGAGACTACCCCAGGCCCCCCAAAGCCTGAGGCCAGAGCGGAACAGGACAGGAAGGCCAGCCCCAGCGACGGGCTCAGCAGCAGCAGCGGTGAGGTATCTGCCTCCCCTGTGGCCGACAACTTCAGGAGGGTTGTGGACGGCTGTGAGACGGCCCTGCCCAGTGTGGCTGCCCAGAGCCCTGTGCACCTCAACAAAAGCCTGAAGTCGAGCAGCCTTCCCAGGGCTTTTCAGAAAGCCAGCCGGCAGGAGGAACCGGACAGCCTCTTCTCTCACTGCCCTGCCGAGACCAACGGCATCGGCCCGGCTTCCAGCGCCCAGCCCTCCAAGGCCACCCTGGAGAGGAAGGTGGCGTCACCCAAGCACTGTGTCCTGGCTCGGCCCAAAGGCACTCCCCCGCTGCCCCCTGTCCGAAAGTCCAGCTTGGACCAGAAGAACCGGGCCAGCCCCCAGCACAGCGCCTGCAGCAGCAACTCCAGCAGCCCCTTGAACCAACCGGCGCCCTTCTCCGCCAGCTTCCCAGACGAGCCTAGCGGCAAGACGAAGGATGCCGGCAGCTGCAGCAGCAAGCTCTTCGGTGCCAAACTGGAGCAGCTGGCCAGCAGGACCAACTCTCTCGGCAGGACAACAGTCAGCCACTACGAATGCCTCTCGCTGGAGAGGGCCGAGAGCCTGTCCTCCGTGAGCTCCAGGCTGCACGCGGGGAAGGACAGCACCATGCCCCGCACGGGGAGGAGCCCGGGCCGCAGCGCCGGGGCCTCGCCCACCAACCCGGGCCCCGCGCAGTCGGCCGGGGCCTCGCCCAAGGCCAGCCAGTCCAAGATCTCCGCCGTGAGCAAGCTGCTCCTGGCCAGCCCCAAGGCCCGCAGCCTGTCCACCTCCACCACCAAGACCCTGAGCTTCTCCACCAAGTCCCTGCCGCAGGCGGTGGGCCAGAGCTCCGGCCCGGCCCCCGGCGGGAAGCACATGTCCTGGTCCACCCAATCGCTGAGCCGGAGCCGGGGCTCGGGCCTGGCGTCCAAGCTGCCGCTGCGGGCGGTGAACGGGCGCATCTCGGAGCTGCTGCAGGGCGGCGCGGGGCCCCGGGGGCCGCCGGCGCGCGCGGGGCCCGAGGCGGAGGAGCGCGCGGCCACCGCCGACGAGCGCCCGCCACCCGCCGTCCCGCTGCCCTCGCCCTACAGCAAGATCACGCCGCCGCGCAGGCCCCACCGCTGCAGCAGCGGCCACGGCAGCGACAACAGCAGCGTGCTGAGTGGGGAGCTGCCGCCTGCCATGGGCAAGACGGCGCTCTTCTACCACAGCGGCGGCAGCAGCGGCTACGAGAGCATGATGCGCGACAGCGAGGCCACCGGCAGCGCGTCGTCCGCCCAGGACTCCATGAGCGAGAACAGCAGCTCCGTGGGCGGGCGCTGCCGCAGCCTCAAAGCCCCGAAGAAGCGCGCCAACTCAGGTAGGCTCGGGCCCTGGCATCGACGGGCGGAGGGCGGGCCCCAGGACTCGAGGGTGGGCGCCCCTGTCCCCAACCGCCTGTCACCTGCTGGGGACAGAGCCATGGAGGGCTTCACTGTCACACCACAGGCAAGTGCAGACTCCGGAATGTTCCGGTCCAAATGTAGGGACTGTGGTCAATGCACATCATAAGCCATTTGTTTGCCTCAAATCAAAGAAACCAACCTCAAGGGACCCATGCAGTCATGTTGTAATTCTAGACGTTGTGATGTAGATGGCCCCATTCACCCACCCCATCACAGATCGTGATATACGATGAGGAGGTTAGCCTCCCAGCACGTTCAGGAGTCATCATGGCTGTCAGAATTTCGATGTCTTTATTTCCCAGGCGGTGTATGCATCAGGCTTTGATCTATTTTGACGGTGCTCTGCTTCAGACCCTCAGCCCTGAGTCTCAGCAGAAGACCCGGGAGCAGAACCCCCTGTATAAGACAAGTGGAGAACAGAAATCCATTCAGTATAACGTGACAGCTGTTGGGTCCTATTTTCAGGGTCAAGGGCATTCAAATGTATTGATAGCAGTTACTAAAAATAGCAAAGAAGTGTACCTAAGCCAGAGCCTTTGACAACAACAACAAAAAAATCTGGCCTTCCCCGTACTCGGTTGTTAAACCTTATTATTACAATCTACCCAGCCTTGGTCTTCAAAGTCCAGATTATTGTGTGACGTTTGCCATGTGCTCACATGAGTTTGAGTGCTACAGAGTGCTTTCACGTACTCTAACTTAGCATCTTGAATCTACCAGTCCAGGTTATTCTTACAATAGCTTTACCCTTTTTTTGACTTGTATGGTTTGGTTTGGCTGTTACACTGGAGTAAAGAGGAAGAAAAACTAACCACTTGGAGAGTGGACCGCAGGCTCTACACGTGTCCTTGCTTGCTGCTACCTCCTTTTGTAAATGCTGTTCTCGAGGGTCCCTTGTTAGGTTAGGCTGTTTGTGTAAAATCAAAGCACCAGTCTGGGTGCCAGAGATGGGATTTAATAGAGAGTGCTGAGGGCGTCGGACTGCTGCGAGCAGCTGCCGTAGATCCCAGGCTCCATAATGGATACGGCAGTGGAGATATGCTCCTTGCAGGCTGGGTGACCTTGTCTCGCTTATTTACGATTATTATTAAGAAAAATGCTGGCTGTCAGACATGATCAGCATAAATCAAAAGCAACTTCTTTAAGAGAAGCCATAAAACTCCTCAAAGGAAACTCCTAGCTCGATGGCATGATTTTACAATTACTAGAGACATTTGGAACTGCAGAGGAGACAGGCAATTATCTGTTAGTGGAGGTTGCTTTAATGCTTTGGTTATTTCCTTAGTGAAAATGAACTAGAAATATACTGCCAGGAAGAGAACCTTGAGTTTTTTGAGTGCTTTGTAGTACAGGTAACAGCGGAAACAACCGAACATCATGAATGTTCACCTTTCCAGTCCCATTCCTGGAGATTCCGTGTCGGTGGAGAGTGCGCAGAATTCGACCTGGTGCAGTGGGATGATTGATCTAGAAAGCAGGAGACTTGGGGTCTTGGGCTGTGTGACGTTTGGGGAATAACTATACTCTCTGGGCTTCAGTTTTCTCACATCAAAGTAAAATGAAAGGGTTGGTAGAGAACCACCATGGTATCTCTGATGCTCACGTTGTAGAAGTTGGTGCAAATAATATAAAGAATATTGGTGGTAATATGACTTCTTTTCCATATGACGATCCGTAGTCAGTGGGATTTATTTTTATTTTTTATTTCCTTTCCTTTTTTAAATTTTTATTTATTTTACATTTTTATTGGAGTATAATTGCTTCACAATGGTGTGTTAGTTTCTGCTTTATAACAAAGTGAATCAGTTATATATATACATATGTTCCCATAACTCTTCCCTCTCGCGTCTCCCTCCCTCCCACCCTCCCAATCCCACCCCTCTAGGTGGTCACAAACCACCTAGCTGATCTCCCTGTGCTATGCGGCTGCTTCCCACTAGCCATCTATTTTACGTTTGGTAGTGTATATATGTCCATGCCACTCCCTCACGTCGTCCCGGCTTACCCTTCCCCCTCCCCGTATCCTCAGGTCCATTCTCTAGTAGGTCTGTGTCTTTATTCCCATCTTGCCCCTAGGTTCTTCATGACCTTTTTTTTCTTTTTTCCTTAGATTCCATATATATGTGTTAGCATACGGTATTTGTTTTTCTCTTTCTGACTTACTTCACTCTGTATGACAGACTCTAGGTCCATCCACCTCACTACAAATAACTCAATTTTGTTTCTTTTTATGGCTGAGTAATATTCCATTGTATATATGTGCCACATCTTCTTTATCCATTCATCTGTTGATGGATTAGAGACCTAAATGTAAGGCCAGACACTATCAAACTCTTAGAGGAAAACATAGGCAGAACACTCTATGACATAAATCACAGCAAGATCCTTTTTGACCCACCTCCTAGAGAAATGGAAACAAAAACAAAAATAAACAAATGGGACCTAAGAAACTTAAAAGCTTTTGCACAGCAAAGGAAACCATAAACAAGACCAAAAGACAACCCTCAGAATGGGAGAAAATATTTGCAAATGAAGCAACTGACAAAGGATTAATCTCCAAAATTTACAAGCAGCTCATGAAGCTCAATATCAAAAAAAACAAACAACCCAATCCAAAAATGGGCACAAGACCTAAAAAGACATTTCTCCAAAGAAGATATACAGATTGCCAACAAACACATGAAAGAATGCTCAACATTATTAATCATTAGAGAAATGCAAATCAAAACTACAATGAGATATCATCTCACACCGGTCAGAATGGCCATCATCAAAAAATCTACAAACAATAAATGATGGAGAGGATGTGGAGAAAAGGGAACACTGTTGCACTGTTGGTGGGAATGTAAATTGATACAGCCACCATGGAGAACAGTATGGAGGTTCCTTAAAAAGCTAAAAATAGAACTACCATACGACCCAGCAATCCTACTACTGGGCATATACCCTGAGAAAACCATAATTCAGAAAGAGTCATGTAGGGCTTCCCTGGTGGTGCAGCGGTTGAGAGTCTGCCTGCCGATGCAGGGGACACGGGTTCGTGCCCCGGTCCGGGAAGATCCCACATGCCGCGGAGCGGCTAGGCCCGTGAGCCATGGCTGCTGAGCCTGTGCGTCCGGAGCCTGTGCTCCACAACGGGAGAGGCCACAAGAGTGAGAGGCCCGCGTACTGCAAAAAAAAAAAAAAAAAAAGAGTCATGTACCACAGTGTTCACTGCAGCTCTATTTACAATAGCCAGGACATGGAAGCAACTTACGTGTCCATCAACAGATGAAGGGATTTATTTTTAAGTTGTTAAATTTTGATCAGGCCTCTTCTGTGCAGTTAGAGCTTGGTGATATGGAAGTTGCAAGTGTGGTTGGGGAGGAGCAGGCAGCGTAGAAGACAAGGCCACTGTAAGAAGTGCATAATCTCACTGGCGAGCAAGGATGAAGAGTGTGGAACAGGGAACAGTGAACCGTGAACCAAGGTGCCTTGCCAAGTGCTGACTGAGGTTGTGAGAGCTAAGGGTAAGAAGTATTTAGACAAAGAGGGCCCAGAACATTGAAGAAGGCTACAGGGAAACATTGGGATTGGGCCAGGCCTTAAAGGATGCTGGGACAAAGCGGGTAAAGGGCGTTGTAGGCTGAGGCAGTGATGGGAACACGAGCTTGAGGCAGTAAGAGCATGGTTTACGGATAAAGAGCGGGGTTAACTCAACAAGGGGGATATTCTTAATGGATGTAATAACGGACAGAAAATGTAAGCCCAGATCAAGTTATTCCTTGAACGTCTGGCCACTGTGATAAGAATGACTGCAGTTGGCAATGGGGAGTCATTATAGGTTCCTGGCTGAGAGTGTCATAAGGTGACAGAAGCTGTGGGTTGCTTTCTATAGATGGATTTTCATCAATCCTTCCACCGTTCCTTGCCAGCTCCCCCGTGGTAGGTACACGAATGTATACGTGTAGCCATTAGCCATGAAGTAGAGTGATGACAGCCAGATCAGGTGGGGAGCGAATGTCCACCCTGTCCAGAGGGCATTCAGTTGCTAAGAGGATGGAAATCGGGGATGGGCAGTTGATGGCGTAGTTGCATCAGCTTGGCCGCCCCCGAGGCCCCATCCTTTCAGTGATTGATAGCTCTTTGGTATCATGTATCATGTGGGCTCTCCCAGACACGCTCTCTCTTCTTCCTCATGTTCCTGACACTTCACCCCAAACCTGGTGTGTTACCCCCTTGGCTTCTCTCTTTTTTTTTTTTTTTCCTTCTCTCTCAGGCTGGCTGGGGAAATATGAAAATTAGATCAGCACCTTGGTCTGAGTGAGGTTCATTGCCACTGTAGCAGGCCCGGGTGTGGTGTGACACAGCATCCAGAAAGCCCAGGAGAGAAACCAGCCAGGGAGTGTGTCGGTTCTGAGATGCACCCAGGGCTTGACCTGCCTGGACGTGAGCTCCTGAGAGCCCTGTTCGGCACTTGACTCAGCCTGTTGGGTCCGCAGTGCTGGGCTGGTACAGGTTACCATGAATCAGTTCGACACCATCGATTGATGCGTTGGTTGGTTGGTTGGCTGACCGTGTGGTCCTACAAGTTAGCTGAGTTCTTTTCTATGTACTTCTCATATCTCGCCCTGCTGGTGACCTGTGTTTTAAACATTAAGCCTATCCTCTATTTTCTTTCCCACTCTAAGCACCAAACACTGTGCCTTCCCTTCTCTGGGTGCCGAGTAAACGTTACTGACCGATGGGTTGCCGGGTTCAGTTAGCAGATCCACTGCACCAAAACCTGTGACTAGTTACTGCTCCAAAGGGCCTAGAGCACCATGGTTCGCTCTGTCTGTACCCCTCGGCTTGTTCGGTTCTCAGGTGCCATCTTATTTTGTTTTAATGAATTCAGGAAACACAGTGGTTCCTGGCTTAATGAAAACGGGGATAAGGCAGGCAGCATCTTGGCAGCTGTCAGATTTCTAGAGTGTTTCTAAGAGACTCTACCTAGAAACAGATGAGAAAGGGTTCCAAATGAGATAGCCTTTTTGACTATAAGTTGGGAACTACTAGAAAAGTAATTGGCTCGCTAAGACACCAAGGAAGCCCCTTAGAGTGGAGAGTGGGTGGAGGCAGGTACGGGGCTGAGAGGCCTAGAGCAAGTGTGTGAGGGGCCTGGGCTCTGCAGCCGGGCCCCTTGCCATCTCCTGTCCAGCCTGGGAAGGGTTCACTCTTCACTTCAAGCTTGCAGCAGCCAGTGCAGCCCCATCCTCATTCATCTGGGAGGCCACGGAGCTGACCCTTGCCAGCCAGTAAATCCACACACGCTGATCTTTCCCCTCCCCCTCCCCCTCCCCCCTCCTCGTTGCGGATGCCCGTGGGTCCTCCTGGCATTCGTGCTTTCTGCCTTTTGACTCAGTATCTTTCTAGTGCCTGTACCCTGAGTCGGAATGAAGATGGAGGGTGACGGAGGGAAAGCTGGTGACGGCGGGTTCTCAGGGGTGGGCGGTGGGGATGGACATCAGCTTGTTCCCTGAGGAGTGTCGTGAGTCCTCGGCGCTCAGAATGCCCATGTTTCCTGACATTTGACCTAAGAAGCAGCATCTTCAGACTCAGTGTGGACACTTTTTTAAAAAAATGTTTTTGGAGTAGAGTTGCTTTACAACGTTGTGTTAGCTTCTGCTGTACAGTAAAGTGAATCAGCTATAGGTCTCATATATCCCTTCTTTTTTAGATTTCCTTCCCATTTAGGTCACCACAGAGCTTTGAGTAGAGTTCCCTGTGCTATACGGTAGGTTCTCATTAGTTACCATTTTATACATAGTGGTGTACGTATGTCGAATGTGGACACTTTTATCTGCACTCAGTGATGATACAAATGGAAGGCCCAACATCAGACTCCTCACTGGGGCCATCAGTGCTGCGGAGGGTAGAGTGGGGCGTGACAGGCCGGGGGCCCCTCCCGCTGCACGCAGGCGGCAGCCACGCCTGGATGGGGAGGGGAGAGGGTGGGCTCAGGTCAAATTGGGGCCATTGCATGCAGCAAAGCTATTGGCGTTTATCAGCTTAAGTGCTTTGTTCTTTTTTTTGCACACTTGACGTCTCCATGTCCAGACTGAGTGCCGGGCTGATGAGCAGGGAGTGATAGAGAAGAAAAAGGAATCCTGACCCACTGGCCTCAGGACGTGTGATCCCAAACCAGACAGCTACATCTGACGGGGCCCCGCACCACTGTTGCCCGACTAAGGCGCTTCCCCGCAGCTTCCTTACAGTGGACACGTCCCTGACCTTCCAGCAACCTGGAAGGAAGTGGTCATTGACAGGGACTAGGTTCAGCAGAAAGCTGGAAGCATCTGCTTGAGAGGTGGAGAGGGTGGAGCATGCTGAAAATCCAAGAAATCATATTTCTGTGGGGACCCAGGCAAAGGCCCTGTGGTCAGTTCTCTCCTAGTGATGACGTGGCGTTTGGGCACCGTTGTTTCCTGTGCCCTTTCCAGCAGTATGAGGGCGCCACCCCTCCCTCTGAAACTTCCTTCACAGCATTAAACTCCATTTCCTCTGGTGTGACCACATTCCCCTGCCCCTGCCCTCAGCTTTCCCCATCACACCCCAAGTAAGGCTCCCAGTGTACCTGTGGAGGAGACGAGAGGGGAGGGAAGGCTCCTCAGTGGGGGGTGCAAGACCTGGACGATATCAGTTCATTCATGGAATTGATTTACCAGTGACCAAATTCAGAACGCTCAGAAAATGCAAGATAGCCGTTCACTACATGCGGGAGAAACCCCCAGACTGCAACTCACCCGACACTGGGCACTCACTTCCCAGCCTGGCAGGGATTGATTGACGTGGTGAGGAAGTTGAGAAGATTGCAAAAAAGCATGGAAAGAAGGCAATGGGAATTAGATTGTCTTCAGGGTATTTCTATTAAGCTACGAATAGCCCAGTGAAATGTCATTCTCCATTCAAGCTTCTTTACTTCTCTTTCCCCAATCGGGGTGATCTCATAGGTTGTCCTGGAGTGGTTTGGAAGGAGATAGTGACCCTTATTCCTGATATTTTCCCATCTGATCACATCCCATCTGTGGCAGCCAGACTCCTAGGTAGCCCCCAACGGTCCCTGCCTCCTGGCATTCACCGTTGCTTCGTCCCCTCCCATACTATACTAGGGTTGGTCTCTGTGTGCAGTAGAATAAGGCGGTGAATCACTTCAATAGAAGTGAGTGATGGTATGTCACTTTCAAGATTAGGCTGTGAAAGACGCGGTAGCTGCTCTTTTCCCACTCTGGGTAAACCAGCTGCTATGCCGTAAGTAGCCCTGTAGAGAGGCCCACCGGGCAATAAACTGAAACTCCGGCCAACAGCCACATGAGTGAGCTTAGAAGTGGATGCTGCAGCCCTAGTCAAGCCTTCAGATGATGGCAGCGCCATCTGACACTTTGACTGCAGCTCACGAGAGACCCTGAGCCAGAACCACCCAGTTAAATAAGCTGCTCCCAGCTCCCTGCCTCACAGGAATGTAGCTGCTGGGTTTAGGCTAATTTGTTACACGGTGATAGCTAACTGATACACCACCAATCCCATGACCCTCCTCAGTTCCTCCCCTATTTCTCACGTAAACAGATCCTTAGAAGAGTCATCCCAGAAATGTCTGAACACGTGCACCCAGTGGATTAAACGACTGAGATGCCCATACATGACTGACCTCGCTTTTAGAGGGGTTGTTGCTCCCTGACTTGTCCTCGGGGTCAGGGGAGGTAAGGGGGAGGACCAGTCACCCTTCCTAGGGGCTGAGTATACATTATCCAACTGAGGGAAAAGGGCTTACTGGGAGCACCGTCACGAGTGTTTGCTGCCTGGTGGCCAGGCCCAGTCTCCACCTGAAAGATGCTCAGACTCTCCCTGCCTCCGAGAGCTGGACATCCTCCCACTGATGCAGTGTTCCTCGGCCTCCCTACAGGTTCTGCAGCAGCCCCATCTGACAGGGGCTGGAGCTGAGCCCACAAAGGCAGAGCCGTTTGCTCAGCGTCAGCTAGCTTGATCAGGCCGACTTAAAAAACCCAAAACTATCAGCTGGCTTATTTCCATTGTCAAGGAGACAGATATTTACTTTGCTTCAGTGGTTGACACTTCCCAGTTTTCTAAGTCAGTGCGTGTGAGTGTGTGCGCGCGCACGCGCATGTGCTCGTGCATGTGGGCATGCACGAGATAAAGATCTGGGCCCAAAAAAGGAGCCTGTGGGACAGAGTATGCTTTGTAGAGAAAATGAACTATCAGTATGTACTTAGAGTCCCTCGTCGTCTCCTGAAGGAAAGCCCACCAACCCACACTCTGAACAGTCACGTGCTACCCAATCACCACCACTGCCTGGAGCTGCAGGTGGTGGCTTCCCACGTTCCTAGCTCCCTGGGGTGGTGAGAAGGTCGTCCTGTGCCTTGGCCCCCCTGATGATATACCGAAGAGTTCTGGCTCTTTTCCTCTCTGAGCTTGTGGTACTTTAAGCTTTCTTTAGCAGTCAGTGGATCTCTCAAAGTTGGAGAAAAGTACACTGTCTTTCTTTCTGGAAGGGTCATCAGGCCACACAGGCCATGGTGGCCTGGCACTCAACAGGCAGAACCCACTGGAATTGGGGGGAGGAGGATGGAGGGAGAGTGGTGCAGAGAGGGCATGAACTCCTCCGGGGTCCCCTGAGCACCATGGGCGTGGTGCTGTAAGGACCCGTGCTTCCCCCAACAGTAGCCCACTAGCGATGCAGCCCGTCTCCCAGGTCGTCCAGAAAAACCACCAGACTGCGCATCCTTTGCGTTCTCGGCGTTCCTCGGCCTCCCTACGTGTTGTGCAGCAGCCCCATCTGACTGCTGCTGCATCACGGCGTGGAAGCTCTCTTGCTCTCCCTCACTCTCACTGGAGTCTGACTGGGTGGAGCCCACTCTATTTAAAAGCAGAATCAGCCCAGACTCTAAGTGCAGGTAGCCAGGGCTTCAGGCAGACTCAACCTTCTTTCCTTGGACTCAGGAAGGACCACATATCCATCCTGAGTTAAATGAGATCGGGCTCCCTTCAGCATCAAGATAAACCGGTTGCAATGGTGTCACGTTTCCCAACCCTCCTCCTTCCAGGAGAAAGCAAGCCTCCTAGATGCCCCTTACTAGAGGCGGGAGCTGCCAGGTGGGTGTGCCTCAGGGGATGCAGCTGTTTGAGGAAGCATTACCACCTACAGGCCCAAGCTTCCCTCCCAGGGGGCCAGGCCCACAGCCTCCCAGCGGGAGAGGGGCCGGAACCAGGGGAACAAACATGGTGGTTGCCCAATGCACGAGGCTAGATCCACTTCAGATGTGGGTGAAAAGATTAGGCCCCGTCCTCAGAAGCCAGGGCCTGGCTTCACTCACTCATGCCACCAGTCACCAGCAAAAGTGGTGCTTGGTGCAGTGGTGCCCCTGGCCCTGCCAGTCCTATGGTGATTGCTTTTAG
This sequence comes from Tursiops truncatus, assembly GCF_011762595.2. Lineage (NCBI taxonomy): Eukaryota > Metazoa > Chordata > Mammalia > Artiodactyla > Delphinidae > Tursiops > Tursiops truncatus. The sequence goes on along the minus strand of NC_047034.1, from coordinate 25,394,360 downwards.
AATCCTCTAGAGACCTGCCTCTAAGGGCACAAATCTCATGTTATCTGTCGGGCTGCACCCCGCAGGCCTGCAAGCCTGTAGTTGTCCAGCCTCGAGACCGAAGGAAGAGCCCAGAGACAGCGACAGAGACGTCAGTGGTGTTTGGACAGGGGATCTTACACGAAGGGTCCTGGAGCCACACCCCACCTTGTTCGGCAGGCAGGACACGGAAGCAGTCTCCACTACTCAGGGGAGAAGGAGGCTACCCTTTATAGAGGGAGTTGACGTCAGTGGGCTCATCAGGACTGAGTAAGCCCTCTGATAAAGAGGATTGAATAGTCAGTGAGTGAAGCAGGGACTGGGCAAGCAGCGGATGTACAGAGAGCAAGAGAATAGCCGTCTTAAATGGCTTCACCATGCAGTCTACCCGTACATACCCTGCACCACCCTTACGAACTTGGTCCACCCCTCTTCTGCGATATCCCTGGCGTCAGGTGTGTAGAGGTGCACTGCAACCAAATACCACAAATGCAGTACAGACACCAGCAGCTAAAGAGTATCAAGAGCCCGAGAGGTGGGCAATCTTTGGAGCCAGGAGCTTATCCGGCCGATTTTTCACGGAAGTTCACAGGAGGACGACAGTGGCGTCTCGACGTAGACCCAGCAATCAAACTCATTTTGTAGTGAGGCCACCGTTGTCACCCGGTCCACAAACAGATTACCTCCGCTCAGACTAGGGATGAAATGTAAGATGTTTAACAGACAGATTACAGGGAAGATCGTGATCATTAAGCAAAATAACAAGCAGTGTCAGCATCCTGAGATATCACCACCCCTGCCTGTGGTTTGCCTCCTTGCCTGCAGTACCATATTGCCCGTCCACCCCCAGTCCCTACAGCCGGTGCTGAATACTGGAGAGGCGATGTGATAGAATGGTGCCTTTCTCCAGTAAGGGCCCTGGATTCATTCCCTTAGTAGTCTGCGGGGGGAGTGCAGGTAGAAGACAGGTAAAACCTGTAGGTCCCTTTCTAATCCTATTCCCCACGAGGCAGCAAACCCAAACCACAAGGGGCTTACCTGCCAGTCTCAGGACCATTTTATAACGTGTTCCTCTGGGGGTAGATCCTGTCACCAGGGCCAAAGTGAGTTGTCGTCCTGACCGGTAGTTGGCAACGGTCCTTCGGTGGGCAACTGTTGAACTCCGGTTGTGTTGACTAGTTTCCTCTGGGTTAACATGGCGTCGGCACTGGGACGATTGCTCCTGGGATGTTCAGTTATAGCTCCTAGGGCTTGAGTTAGTCCCTGGCCCACAGGTTGAGAGAGTGAGTTCCCATCTCAACTGTTGTTTAAGTAGCCCAGTCACCCTTTCCATTAGCCTGGCAGCAGTGGGGTCGTAAGGCAGGTGGAAATGCCAGTGTATGTCATGTTTATCGGCCCATTCCTGAACTGCATGGTCCTTGGTCACTGTCAGTGTCCATGGGGGTCCCATATGTCATGCTCAGCTGTCCTAGATGCCAGATGGTGGTTGTTTGCATTGCTGGGTGACTCGGGTAGGCCTTCTGTAACGTCTTCCACCTGTTGTAATGCACTGTAGACGGCAGATAGCTCTTGCTGCCACCACACCGTATCATTGCTCTGCCTCCTGCCAGAGCTGGGACCAGAGGCCCAAGAGCGCTCTTATTAGTTTGCCGTTGCCTTGGGCCCCAACTAAACCCTTCTGGGTAACTGGCCACATCCAATTCACAAGCCAGTTCCTGAGTTAATATCCCTAAAGCCTGGGCCTGTAACCGTTTAGGCATGGTAGGTCGGGGGTTTGCTTGTCTTACCCGACCAGATAACACCCTTGATAGGTAATCCAGGTCCTTCCATTTTGTCTGTATTCACCAGCCATCCCTGGGCAGTTAGATGAGCCATGAGCACGGGGCTGCTACTTTTAAACTGGAAAGAGACCCGGAGGTTAAGAAGATAGCATTAATATAATGGAACAGAAAGACATCTCTCACAGTAGACAGCTGCCACAGGGCCCCACTGCAGGATTATCCCTGCAACCTTTGGGCCCTACGATGTTAATGGACAGCCTCCTCGGGATTACCCCTGCAACTTTCCATTCCCGTCCTTTTTTCCCAACATCTCAGCACTCACAGGAGTTTCCTCGGTCTCCCAGCTAGGCTCGCCAGTTCTTGGGATGCACCCTGCAGGCCCACAAGCCTTGCAGTTACCCAGCCTTGAGACCGAAGGAAGAGCCCAGAGACAGCAACAGAGTCATCAGTGGTTTACTGGTCAGAGGGATCTGACGCACAGGGTCCTGGAGCGACACCCCACCATGTACGGCAGACAAGATATGGCAATAGTCTTCACTACTCGGGGGAAAAGGAAGCTACCATTTATAGGGGGAATTGATGTCAGGTGGGCTCATTGGTTATCAGGGACTGATTAAGCCCTGTAATTAAGAGGATTGGGTAGTCATGTGAGTGAAGCAGGGACTGGTCAAGCAGGGGATTTATAGAGAACAAGAGAACAGCCATCTTAAATGGCCTAACCATACAGTCTGTATGATTTCTGTGTATTTTTCATCTCCTCAAATAGATTATGAAGAAAAAAATCAAAAGGATATTCATGTTCAGTGAGCACCTACTATGTACCAAGTTCTGTGATGTTTAATTATAACCCATCCTTTAGGGAAATCGTATATTATCTGATATTTTTATTTTTTATTTTGGTAGAGAATGTGGGCAATGGATTTTTTTGGTGGGGGGCGGTACGCAGGCCTCTCACTGTTGTGGCCTCTCCCGTTGCGGAGCACAGGCTCTGGACGCGCAGGCTCAGCGGCCATGGCTCACGGGGCCAGCTGCTCCGCGGCATGTGGGATCTTCCCAGACCAGGGCACGAACCCGTGTCCCCTGCATCGGCAGGCAGACTCTCAACCACTGTGCCACCAGGGAAGCCCGGCAATGGATTTTTTAAACAAGGGAACACTGAGACTTTGGGCAAGTTACTGAAGTCTTTTGTACCTTAGTTTCTGCTTCTGTGAGAATTAAATTAGATACTAGGCTTGTCTGTGACAGAAAACCCTAATAACAATGTAGAGATTAATTTCTCATGTAAAAGTCTGTGTAGGGGGTTTTAAGGGAAAATACTCTGTGTGATCGTATCATGGTGGATACATATCACTGCACATTTGTCCAAACCCCAGGATGTAAACACCAAGAGTGAACCCCAGTGTAAACTATGGACCCTGGGTATCCCTATGGATAATGACGTGTCAATGTAGGGTCAGTTGTAACACATGTACCACTGTGAAGGTCTCCAGGGTGTCAGGAATCTAGGTTCCTTCTCTTGTTTTTCTGTTGTTTACGATCTTCATGTCATGGACCGGCCAACAGGCCCATATTCCATCCAGGACAAAGGCGAGAGGACGAGGAGAGCAGACCTCATCCTTTCAGGACACTTTCTAGCTGTTACACGGGGCAATTCTGCTTCTGTTGCAGCGGTGGAGCTTAAGTCACATGTACCACACAGGGTACACCTGGGTGGCCGTGTGCCCTGCTCCAACTCAGGGTCTTCTGCAGAGGAAGAAGAGGGGGGCTGGTACTGGGGGGCAGCTCGCAGTCTCCGTCACAGTGTGTAAGGCACGATAAGTAGGGCCTGGCATAATCAGTGCTTATTCCAGTGTTGTTGTTAGAAGCAAATAAACTCCTCCTACCACAATACCAAACACTAGGATCTTTTCTCACTAATGGAACGTCTCTAATTTCACGGTAACCCTTGTCCGTGCTGAGGGTGTGGCCAGGGTGACTCTCAGTTCTCGTGTCCTCCAGCGTGTGTGTTTCAGGGGGGAGACCACAGGTGGCTCGACAGGGAAGGGGGGACATCTGAGCTTGTGGAGGTAAAGCAAGTGCCAGGTAAGGAAGTGGATGCTGAGGCGGGAGGTGGGAGGCTGGAGGGGTTCAAACACAGCCCTGTCACGCCGCCAGCCCTTGCATCAAAACTACATTTAAAAGATAGAAATTCAAAAAAGGGAACCCTCTTGCACTGTTGGTGGGAATGTAAATTGATACAGTCACTATGGAGAACAGTATGGAGGTTCCTTAAAAAACTGCAAATAGGGCTTCCCTGGTGGCACAGTGATTGAGAGTCCGCCTGCCAATGCAGGGACACGGGTTTGTGCCCCGGTCCGGGAAGATCCCACATGCCGCGGAGCATCTGGGCCGGTGAGCCATGGCCGCTGAACCTGCGCGTCCGGAGCCTGTGCTCCTCAACGGGAGAGGCCACAACAGTGAGAGGCCCGCGTACCGCAAAAAAAAAAAAAAAAAAAAACCCTGCAAATAGAATTACCATACGACCCAGCAATCCCACTACTGGGCATATACCCTGAGAAAACCATAATTCAAAAAGAGTCATGTACCACAATGTTCATTGCAGCACTATTTACAATAGCCAGGACATGGAAGCAACCTAAGTGTCCATCACCAGATGAATGGGTAAAGATGTGGCACATATATACAATGGAATATTACTCAGCCATAAAAAGAAACGAAATTGAGTTATTTGTAGTGAGGTGGATGGACCTAGACTCTGTCATACAGAGTGAAGTTAAGTCAGAAAGAGAAAAACAAATACCGTATGCTAACACATATATATAGAATCTAAGAAAAAAAAAATGTCATGAAGAACCTAGGGGTAAGATGGGAATAAATACACAGACCTACTAGAGAATGGACTTGAGGATATGGGGAGGGGGAAGGGTGAGCTGCGACAAAGCGCGAGAGTGGCATGGACATATAGTGGGAAGCAGCCGCATAGCACAGGGAGATCAGCTCAGTGCTTTGTGACCACCTAGAGGGGTGGGATAGGGAGGGAGACGCAAGAGGGAAGAGATATGGGGATATATGTATATGTATAACTGATGCACTTTGTTATAAAGCAGAAACTAACACACCATTGTAAAGCAGTTATACTCCAATAAAGATGTTAAAAAAAAAAAAGATAGAAATTCAAAACAATTAACTTTAGGCTTAATCCCCTGCCTAGGTTCCCAGAGACGGAGGCTCATCCCGGCGCTGTCCCTTGACACCCCCTCCCCTGTGAGGAAACCGGCCAACAGCGCAGGGGTCCGTTGGGTGGACGGCCCCTTGCGCAGCACCCAGAGGGGCCTCGGGGAACCTTTTGAGATTAAAGTCTATGAAATTGACGACGTGGAGCGGCTGCAGCGGCGACGAGGGGGCAGCAGCAAGGTGCGCCTCCCCCTCCCCACGCGGTGGCGGTCCCCCAGGAGGTCCCCGGGCTGACGCTGAGGCCGCGCCCGAGAGGAGGGCGCAGGCCACCGAGACTCCCAGCGGCTTCCGGCGGGAGACGGGCCCGTGCCCCCAGCTCGGGAGAGCAGCCTGTTTCTCTGCCCGAAGACCTCTGAAGGCTCTTCTGGCTCCATTTTGGAGCACCGGCCGCCTTCTAAATTTGAGATATGCCAGTGATAGCCCTACCCCGTGAGTGGGCTGTCTGAGCTGAGCCCCCAGCTCCCTCCCAAACTTCCCAGTGACCTGCTCCTTTTGCACTGACCATCAGCACAAGTATTCCTTTCCAGAAGAGGTTGCCTGGGCTGGATTTGAGCTGAAGGTCCTTTCTCCTCCCCCCTCCACCCCCATCTCCTTCCCATCTGTGTACTAGGAGGTCATGTGCTTCAATGCAAAGCTGAAAATCCTGGAGCATCGCCAGCAGAGAATTGCCGAGGTCCGAGCCAAGTACGAGTGGCTAATGAAGGAGCTGGAGACGACGAAACAGTATCTGATGCTGGATCCCAACAAGTGGCTCAGCGAATGTAAGGCCCATCACTGCGACTCCTGGGTTCACCAGTTAAACAGGCCAGGCTGAGAGGGACACAGACGCTGTCTGAACCCGAGGGCCTTCCATGCCCCTTGGCTGGAGATGGCCTCCCTGGGCGCAATCCCGCTCTGTGGGGGGCAGGTGGGAGGGGTGTGAGCAGCAGGGCGGTGAGTATTGCTCTTGCACGATTATTTCTTATGTGTCTCAGTCCAAAGCACCTGAAAATGAGATTTTTTTCCCCCTACGTGTGGTGGACGCTCACCCAGACATGAAGGCTATATTACCAATCTGCTCCCTGGCCACAAGATCACATTGCATATCTAGCCTGAAATAGACAAGAATTTATAGAGTGCTTTATAAGGTAGAATGTGCAATCCTAGAAAAGCCTCGAAAAGAACCCAGAAAGCAAGAAAAACATTTTTGAGTGAAAAGAATAACATTCACAGTGTTATTTCCATTTAATAGAAAGCCCAGGATGACAGTAACCATCTAATAACAATTCAGAACAATTCTGCTCCCTTTGAAAGATGGATTCAATTGTTTCTTATTTATTTGTTTCGAACCATTCCATTTACCACAAAATAAAGCTCAAATCTGGTCCCAACTGTTTCATTGATATGGGGGCCCAATGCTAGACGGCTTAGTCTCTGAGATAAAATACATTACTTCCACTAACGTTCCTTTCCCTCCTTTCCTGTCTGGCACTCACCAGCTCTTCCCTCCAGTCCCTCAGCCTCCCTGTGCCTCCCTCTCTTCACAAGTGTCCGCTGAAGGTCACATCACTCTCTCCTGAGCATTCCCAGGCCGGTGCCGGGAGCGTGACAGGCAGAGTCTGGGGCTTAGGTTTAAGAAATACTGGGTGAAATGATCCTGGGCAAAGAAGAAAGGACAGAATTTGCTGGTCTTCTAGCTGTGCCCTGCCACTTTCACAGTATGTCTTCAGGTGGCTTCCTTTCCATAGCACTGAGGTAATAACATCTCCCCTGAGTACCTCATGAGTGCATATGAGGATCAACATAACCTAAAGGAGGACAGGGCACTGGGACCAGTCTGTGATGCATCTTACCTTGTTGAGTTGTACCATTTGTGGTGACAGCCACAGTCATGCAGACCCACTTTGGAAGCTGGCTGTGAGACCTTGGGTAAGATGCTTAACCTCTCTGAGCCTTGATTTCCTTAACTGTCAGATGGTAGGCACATAATGCTGCCTACCTCATAAGGCTGTTGTGAGAGTGAACGAGTTACTATCAGTCCAGTTCTGGTTACGCTGCCTGCCCATGATGAAGGAGCAATGTCCAGTAGTAATTAGTGTTTGTATTATCCCCGAGTTAACAAAATAGCTATCCTCAGCAGGAGACATTTCCTCAGCGCCTGCTTGCATGATGCAGCAACGTAGGTCCCTTGTTAGAAATCTGAACCAGAGACATGAACTCCTGCTCTCCAGGGTGTTTCCATCTAAGGCTGTGATAGGGCAGACAAGACACGAACGAGGACGTTAGCTGAAGTCTGGCCGCGGCATAAACACGGAGCCTAATGCTATGTTTCTCCCACCTGTGCACACCCTTTTCCTTCTTCCATTAATCCTCAGGCACTTCAAGATCCCAGGGGTGCCCATTCAGCAGTTCCTCTTCCTTTCTGCTGTTTTCATTAACATTTTTTGAGAGCTATTTATGCCTAAGGCAGGCTTGATAATTGTCTTCATCTTACAAAGTCACATTTTTTCCCAGGATGGGAGCAGCTTAAACGTCGGTACATATGTAGATGCTTCCAGGAAACGATCCCTTCCTTCTTGCCTTTGTTCACGTCAGGAATCAGGGATTTTTTGATGCTGAGAAAGGTAATGAACAGAAGGCCACGTGAAAGGAGAAACACAGATTGTTTCTTCAAGATGAATTGAAACCAAAAATGACCCCTCAAAAATCAATGAGACTGTATTCGGACTGTTCCCTGGGTGTGGGTAATAGGCTGGGTGTTGGCTAGAAATAAATGTTCTGGAATCCATTTTTTTAAATTTCCAAGGTGATCCAATAATATAGCTGATGTGGGTATGGTATGGTGAGGGGTTTTGTTTGGTTTTTAAATATTAGCCCGGTATTCAGGAGCCTCAGCCTCGTTCCCAGCCCTGGTCCTTATTAACTGTGTAACCCTGAGCAGGACGCCTCACTTCTCTGAGCCCAGTTAAGTCTCCTATAAAAGAAGTCAGCCTTGATTTCAGCCCTTGATGTTCCTGTAGCTTGTTACAGTTCTCAGACCACATTCACATTCATCGTCTCTTTTTGGTTCCACTCTTCATGGCAACTCTAGTTAGGAAAGTAGGCAGACGAGGGATTATGACTCTCCTGTTACTTTTAAGGACCCTTTGGCAGCAAAGATTAGGCGTGGCCGACCTGGGAGTCAAGTGCAAGTCTCCTGCCTTGGGTTCCAGGGCCACCCCCGCTGCCCTGGCTGCTGCCCATGCCTGTCCTCTCCATGCTGGGCACTCTGTAGCAGCCTACCCCCCTGCCCAGTCACCACTGGACCAAGTAGTGGCCGGGGGCCAGGAGAGGGTGGCCTCACATAATTGCCCTTGAGGAACTGAAGGAAACAGGCTTTTAACTCTGTGCAGGCCTGAACATTAGGGACAGCATCTGGGTCCTAAATCTCAGCTTCTGAGCACAGAATCGTAATTATTATTATTTTTCATTAAAGTATAGTTGATTTACAATGTGTTCATTTCTGCTGTACAGCAAAGTGATTCAGTGACACACACACATACATCTATATTCTTTTTTATATTTTTTCCATTATGGTTTATCACAGGATACTGAATGTAGTTCCCTGTGCTATACAGTAGGACCTTGTTGTTTATTCATCCTATGTATACTAGTTTGCATCTGCTAATCCCAAACTCCCAGTCCACCCCTACCTACCCCCCCCACCCCCTTGGCAACCACAAGTCTGTTCTTTATGTCTATGAGTCTAAGAATCGTAATTATTAACATAGATTCCATCATCACCCTAGTTCCCAAAGGGCCAGTGAGTATATGAAACTGCACAGGAAGTGCCAAGGGGCAGGGTCACTGTGAAGAGAGGCAGCTGCACACAGCTGTGTGAGGGACTAACCAGAGAGCAACACACTTACATCAGCAGGCAGAGGTATAAACATCATTCAGGTGAGACCCCAAAAAGGAAGGGTTTCTCCATACCTCAGCTTGAAGCTTTATTTATTTTCTAGTTAATAAAGAAAATGGTGCTGGTAGAGTCCCAAATCCTGTCATGGAGATGGTGGAGGTGGAGAGAGCTTGATGTCACTTTGTCCCTCAGTAGAGTCGCAATAAAATGTCAGGGGTCTAATGTTATCATTGGAATGAAGGGCCCCAATATAACTACAAGTAGTAAAGTGTTTTGTTCTCGACCTGAGAGCGGCAGAGGGTTGAGCAGGAGGGTGTGGCAGCGCTGCCTAAGACCTTCCGGCACAGGCGCAGGTGCAGGTACAGGCGCAGGTGCAGGTGCAGGTACAGGTGCAGGCGCAGGTACAGGCGCAGGCGCAGGTACAGGCGCAGGTAGAGGTGCAGGTACAAGTACAGGTGCAGGTACAGGTGCAGGTACAGGTACAGGTGTAGGCGCAGGTGCAGGTGCAGGTACAGGCGCAGGTATAGGTACAGGTGCAGGTACAGGTGTAGGTGCAGGAGCCGCGGGCCGGCACGGCTGAGCCGTCCGATCACCCTTCCCCGCTGGCCGCACGTCTCCATCGGGCTTCTCCTTCTTTGCAGTTGACTTGGAGCAGGTTCTGGAGCTGGATTCCCTGGAGTACCTGGAAGCGCTGGAGTGCGTGACAGAGCGCCTGGAGAGCCGCGTCAACTTCTGCAAGGCGCACCTCATGATGATCACCTGCTTCGACATCACCTCCCGGCGCCGCTGACGGGAGCCGCCGCCCGGCCGGCCCTCGCTCCCTATCCGCAGGCAGCCGCGCTCGGCGGGCCCTCGGTGCTGGCCGCGCTCAGTGACCACGGAAGGAGGACGAAGGTCGGTGGCAAGTCTGGAGTGAGCGTGGAGCAGAAGGTGATTTTTCTTTTGTTTTCTGTAGGAAAGGTGCAAACACCAAACACGCAGGAGAGGAGAAAATGATGGGAAACCCAAGGGACGTGGAAGCCCCCGTGAGACTGAAAAAGCACTTTGAGGAACTTTAAAGAACTTGTTTGTACATAAGAAATGCTGGCAAAAGAGACCTCACTCTTCTCCTGGTTTGTGAGAAAAGGCGAGGGTGGACGTGGGATTGCTGTGGAAAGTGAAAACAAAACAAGTTACTCCGAATGACTGATGAAGTGCCTTGCAAATCTTTGTTATTATCCAAACATTTATGTTCATACTTTCTTGTGTACAGATGGTGCTAGTCAAGATGAAAACAACAAAACGAACAAAAAAGAAAATCAAACACATTTTTGCAATGTATTTACAGCTCGTTTTCTCTTGGTGTTTTATCCTATTTCTGACTTGCTGTTTCTAAGTAAGTTGTGTTTGTAGAGCTATTTCCTAATCGGTATGGCATATGAATAAATGTTAACTGTCTGCTATGGTTCTGCTGGGAAGGCCACTCAAACAGAAGATAGAGACTTCCGGGCACAAGCCAGTGTGTTTCCAAAGAAGGTTGGAACAGCAGGTGATGCTCAATGCCAGCTCCTACGAGTGGCAGTGTCAGCGGGCAGACTCGGAGGTCGATCATGGAGCAGGTGCACGTGAGCTGGAGAGAAAAGAGAGGAGAAAGGGCTGCGTCTCTAGGGGGAAAGGAGCCTGTATGACCTGGGCCCTGCTTACCCTTTGGGTGGGATGTTTGCTCCGAATAGTTTCCTCTCACACATCCTGAACACATATACTAGTTCCTTTACCCACGAATCCAGGGTTTTCATGGCCCTCATAACATTTTTCATATTCATTTTTATTCCAAAGACTCTGGATTGAGACCTTGAACCGATTCAGCAGAGCCATATATTTTTGCTCCCTAGTTTTGCAAATTTATTAGAGCAGAGGATTTTTCCCAGTTTGGAGACCTTCTTGGGCTTGTAGATGCTCAGAGACCCCAACAGTATTGGTCCAGAACAAGGATGGATGTGAGGTTGCACAACTTTTCTGTTGCCCAGGGTGCTGCTTAAATACAAGAAGTCCCAGTCCTCGTGTGAACCAAAGCCTCCATCCCAAGAAACAACTAGGCTTGGCCACTCAACCTTGACACCTGAAGGCAGAGAAAGTTTTCCTGTCATACATCACACACCTGTAGCGAGGCAGGGCACAGAGTTTCATGCATATGGATGTACAGGGCTTGACTTTGGACCTCATTCTCAAATTGAGATGTTCATCCCTGCCACAATTCCCTTAGGGACTATTATACCCATTTTAGTGATGGAAACCCAGGCACAGAGTGGTCAAGGGATTGTCTAATAACAGCTGTGGAACAGCAGGGTGTTCGCCTACCTTCCAGGTCAGGGCCCTCTCCCAGGCCCCTACAGCCTGCCCACTGATAGAGGTGCCCAGGGTTTTCCCTGTTCTTTTTGCCCTCAAATGCAGCATATCTCCATGAGCCTATTTCCAGGTGAGGCAGTCCTGGCTAACCAACTCCTCAGCCCCAACTGCTCCCCAAGGAAAAGGAACCTTTGCATTTCTTTGCCAATGCTCTTCAGGACACGTGTAGCCCAGCATAGCTCAGCTGAACTCAGTAAGTGGGAACCATAGTCTTGTGAGCTTCATAGTACCAGTCCTTTACTGGTCAGAACAGGGCACAGATGGCCCCATTAGCTTTGTTTGGGAAGTCAGCCCCCTAGACTGGAAGCCAGCTCTGTGGATGACAAGTCTGGCTCTGTGTTTGGTTAGAGCACGCTCCTATGCAGAGGTGCACAGAGAAGCTGCGCTCCCATCTGATAGCTGAAACGGGCTATGATACGGTGAAAAGTGGCTCCAGAGCGGATCATTTCCCCCTCTAGTTTAACAAGTGTGTCTGTCCCCTTGGAAGGCAGGGGTCCCACACCCTGACCTCATTCTGCAGGGCAGCCCCATGGCTCTGGGTGCACCTCTGGTCTCGGCACTTGTGTTAATGGCCTTGTTCAACAGCAGCATAATGGAAGCTTCTGGACCCCAAAGGATGCCAATCTGTTGAGTTTGTTTGGGTTTTCCATTCGGCGCCTCTTTGGTTGCTGGTTTGATATACACCACTTCATGAAAAGCCTTTAACTGAGGGATTGTCACAGGTGAGTATCCTAGTCTTTGCTGGAAACAAACGCATTGGATTAGTAATCAGTGTCCTTAGCTTTCGCCCTGGCCATGTCTTTCCCACAGGTTACCTCACTGTGCTGACTTCCTTAGCAGGCCAGCACTGGGGCCTTCGTGCCTTTCCTGGAGTGAGACTAAGCGGAAACATCTACAGAAATTAAAATCTTGATCAGTGGAAACTTTCCTAGGGGAGTGGCCTTCCGCTTGCCTCCTGCCTAAACCTGCTTTATATGTTTGTAGCAACTTTATGAGACAGCCAAAGGGCTGAATGAGACCAGGAGCTCTCTTACCAAGTCAGACTGGCCTCGCAAGATGCCACACCATGGAGCTTCTCCCAGGATGCTTTTGGCCATGGTGTAGGAGAACAACTTGGCATGGAGGTTGTCCATTGGCTTTTTCCCTTACTTTTCTTTTCCTTTCTTTTCTAACGTAAGTAAGCTACAAACATCTTAACACACCAAGTATTTGTAAACCATGTGAAGAAATCATGATTTTTATGCTATAATGTGCTTATGCCTGGTTCTACCTATAAGTTGATTGTACAGCTGGTCAGCTGTTCTGTAGCAGTTCTAATAACTGAAGAACACCTCATTCAATGGCCAGGTGTGAGGCAGGTCCAGGTCTCCTTGTGGTTTTGGTGACAGATAACCTAGGAAGGCAAAGGGAATGTCAAAGAACCCATTATTCCATTTTATTATCCACAAATGAGAGGACCAAACAAATATTTATTTGAAATTAACGTTTAGACGTGGAAGCCTTAATTCTTTGTCTGAAATCTGTTCCCCTCTCCAAATAGTTTAGTGTGAGGTGGAAGCAAAACTCAGAGCCCGAAAGTGGAATAGTGATGCTGTTTCCGGGGAGTGAATCCATATTGCATTTCATGAGGGGTGTTTCACGTTGCCACAGAGTGGGAGTTTGCTTTATCCTGGGCTCTCAAGCCCCACCTGAGAGCTGCAACTTTTGATATTCTTGTCCTTGAATTCCCCTCTACGTCATGGGGAAGCTGTCACTAACTTTCATCTCTTCCAGATTTGAAATCGAAACATCCTGTCTGTTGTTTTCTCTGCAGTTGCTATTCTGAAGGTAGGGAGCTTGAGATGTAAATGCAAAGGTTGGTCCTGTGTTGACTCAGGTGGGGCTCATACAAGGGACCCCATGCTGGGGAGAGGAGAGAGCTGGGATAAAACGCCATGCAGCCCAGAGTGGGGAATTCGGCAGGCAGGAGTCTCGCCATTTGTCATCAATTAGTCTTAAGCTTGGAGTCTGTGTTCCTGGAAGGTGGTGGTGACTACATCATAGCCACGAAACCCATCCAGGGCAGTGGTTCAAAAAGTCTGACACAGACGCATATATATCTTGTGCCGGTTCTCGGATTTCTGTTCATGTTAAGCAAGGGCCCTTTTTTGGGCTTCAGATTCTGATGCTGATCATGAATTTTGGTTAATCCATCAGCCTTTTAGGTGTTACTATTCAAAAGCAGCTGTCTGATCTGGGTTTCTTGGGATAGAGGCAGGGCTTGCAACAGCCCAAGCGTTTATTACCCTGGCTCTACACACGGTTGCCTGTGTCATTGGCCACTGCTGATCTGTAATCAAGGCTCCCACCATAAATAATGATGTGGTGAATGTTTTTAAATCCCTATTCCAAGAAGGGTTTGGGCTGTAACAGAAATTACTAAAGATGAGTTAATTTCAAAATTGAAACCAGAAGAATTCATGAATTTATTCAGTGTTCTTTTCCTGCTGGAAGATTAGCCCCACTCCTTGAGCACATATTTAAAGATTTCCTCACTTTTAAGGGCAGTGTATTTTAAACCCTGAAACCATGCAAGTAAGAAACACGTTGAAAACCCTGTTCTTGACAAACTGATGCTGAATAGATCACCCATGGGCGCTGGCCCTGGGGCCCGCCTGCCGCCACCCAGGCAGTACGGCCCATCTTCCCCCACGGGGCACGCTCTTCAACATTGCCACACTGAAACTTGACTGCCGAAGAAAGGCCCGTGCAGCCCACTTTTCTCTATGCCCAGTGAAGCAAAACCGACACTCAGTTTCATTGACAAATGCCAGCAAATGGTCTAAAATTTTTTTGGGGGGGGGGCAGTAGTGGGTGGACAGGTCGTAGAATATAGTGTCCCTTTGGATTATAATCTCTCTTTCTCCTCCAGCAAAGATCTGTCAACATTTGTGGGTAAAAACTCACAAATTGTGTCCCTTAGCAATCTTCCCGACAAAATACATATCTATTCCAAGCTGCTCGTCATTTCCAGATAACAGCATAATTCCAATCCAGGAGAAGCTCATCTTCTCAGAAAAAGTTTTTGCAAAGTTTTAGAAGCTGCTTATCCATCCCGAAACAACGCATTCTGCATTGGGGTGGCCCTGCTCGGAACCAGAGATGATGCCATAATATCGGACATACTTGAAGTGCTTGAGGTGGCATCAGACCTTTAGTGCACATAATCATATTCTCTAGATGCAGTTCCCAACGTCCATGCGTGTAGGGCGAGTGCTGAAATCCTGGCACTCACACATCTATTTTATGTAGATGTAGAAATCACCTTCGAAACTCAAAAGGCTCACTGTTTCATTCCCCGTACTGCTAACCAACACCCCACACTGTCATATTCAGTTTATGAAGAAGTTATAATTTATTTGTAAACTCAGGATGTTGTTTTGTGGCGCCTCGTGTTTTATAATTTATTTATACACCGTGGTTGGAAATGCTATCCAAGTGCTATGCATCAAAGTGTAAGGCTGGTGGATCTGCCTATGGCTTTTTTTTCTCCTCACTCTAACAAGCTCTGTTAACAGAGACACAGGCAGCGGGGAGGAAAGAGAAATAAAACAGGAAAACAGGGATTAGGATCCAATCCTCAAAGTCCAGGGCTTAGTTCAAAACCTAATTTGTTTCTAAAGTAAGTAGCTGAAAAGGAAAAGATCATTTCCTTTTGAATTTGATGATAACCGTCTTGGAAATCAGCCTCCACAGGCCTGAGTGAAAGAGGATCCAGCCTCCTCCTGCTGGTTCAACACTAAATTTCTGAAAATTGCAGACAGTATTAGGTTCCTACATTTACCTAAGATGTCCCACCTCCCACCCCTGCTGTTACTGAAGGGGTCTGGAAGAGGAAACTGAAGTTCCTTACCTTGGATATATATAGTACCTGTTTTTTCTGGACAAACCAAAGCACTTTAGTGAGTCTTACAACCCATAATACTTAAAGCATCTTGTCCCCTCACTGGATCCCTGAGAGGCCAGGAGGGGCTGGGGTCAGTAGTCTCATTTGAGAGGCAGCTAAACCTAGGAGAAAAAGCCTTGAGCTCAGAGTAAGGAAACCAGGCTCCAGGCCTGCTTTCCTCACTCGCTATGCAACCTTCGGCAAGTCGCTTCACATTGCTGGGCCTCGGGCTCCCCGATGGAAGGTTGGGGGTCATAATAGCTGCCCTTCTGGGAGAGTGTAAAGAGAAAATGGTATAGTTGATGGGAAGTGCTTTGAAGAAATGAAAGCTCTGTTCAGGAGCTGGGGATAATCATTTTAGATGAAGAAACTGAAGTCAATAGCCAATGATTGGCCCAAGTTCACAGAGTAGTTTTATAGCAGAACTGGGATCTGAGTCCGGCATCTTGGACTCTTCCCATGAGGTGCTGTTGCACCAGGTCTGTGTGGAAATGTGGACACACACCACACCGATGTACTGACGTGTGTGTGCACGGGGGTGTATACGGATGCATGTGTACAGAAGGTATGTGACATGGTGGAAGAACATAGAACAGAAAACCTGCGTTCTAACTCCAGTTTTGACAATAGTCCTATGGCCTTGGATATATTACCCAACGTTTCTGGAACACAGTTTTCTAATCTGTAAAAGGAGGACAGTGTGCTAAATGATCTTTGTGGTTCCTTCAGCTCTAGTCATGTATGTATGTGTATATAAATATGCTAATCTGTAGAAATGGGCCAATTTGAGAATTGGAGACAAGACCTGCCCAAGTGCATTTATTGTGTCGGAAACAGCGAATTCATAAACAAGTTCATAAAATCTCACTTCAAATTCAAGGGTGGTATTTAATGTCATTGTTTTAAATTCACTATTTGGATAAAAGATTGGTGCCATTTTAAAAATTAAGTTCTTAGCTTACAAGTGTTTGCTGTTAAAAACTTTTAATAAAATTCATCTGTTAAAGTCAGAAATCCAACTATTCTGTACTTGGGTAGGTCCCAACGGCCTATTTGCAAACAGGCTGGTTTTGTGTATGGGCCTTCGCATAGCGATATAAGTTAGCTGTTGGCTTGATCCTGATACGTGTGAGCAGGCTACCTGGAGAACAGTCTGGAAAAGAAAGTTATAGTTCTTAAAACCTGGTGACATGACTTCATTAAGCTGTGCGCCATTTCCAGTGTGAAGACATTGTTTGCTGGCTACGATCTCTGACTTTTTTGTGGCATATGAGGTGAAAAATGTTGTCAAAAAAGAATCTGGTGTTTAAAAAGAGTCAAACTATGGTGGCATTAAATGTTCACTTTTCTCCTACTCAGAGTCATGAAGTCCTCTATCCAGTTCACCCTTCTGAACAGAGGGGGAAACAATTCAAGGCCTGGGGCGGATCCCTTTCACTAGAGCGACACCTTGGCGGAGGACTTGCTCCCAGGCCCCAGGGCCTTCCTAGGATGAGGCCTGTCTCCTCCCACTGTGGGGCTGGCCTCCAGCAAGTTCAGAAGCTCGGGCGGGGGTGGGTGGATGTTGGGCTCAGGCCCAGAGCCCTGGCATTGTCCTGCGTCCCTGAGAGTCACAGGGCTGGTGATCACACATGAAACGTGTCAAGAAGCTAGGTGTTGAGGTGGTGATGGCTTTGTTGGACTGGTCACAGCCCTGCTCTGAATCCATACCTCCTACTCTGCTGATCTGGCCTGGGCACGCACAGCTCCAGCTACCCCTTTCTTTTGTCCCCAAATGCTAGACCAGACCCTCGTGGGCTCCCTTTGGGCCACTGTAGCAGAAGCCATGAGTTCTTAAGAATCCAGGAGCCATAGGGTTTTCTAGACATAATGCCTTCAACAGAAGAGCTGGTGGAGTGGCCACCTAACTCTGACCATCCCCTGGGAGAGGAGAGACCATAAAGGCAGCACCTAGAACTGCTTCTAACCCCTTGTTCTTCCCCCTCCCTCAGGGGAGGACTACCAAATACATGACCTTACTTGCATTTGTCTCCTAAACCATTAAACTCTCCAAATTGTTATTAACATAACTGTTATGCTTTTCATCCTTTCCATCCCTTCCATCCCTGCATCTGTGTGGAGAAAATGCCGTCCTGTCTCGCTTAGGGCCCGTTGCACTGTCTGATGCTTCTGCACTCTCTTCTAGTTGAAGGCTTTGTTTCCAGAAAACCTTTATAAACATACAGAGCACTTGAGTGTAAACACATCGGCCTGTCAGCAGCCAATGCGCCCCAGCACCCACGGGTGTCTCTTGTTCTTCTATATCCCCAGTGTCTAGAACAGAGTCTGGAACATGGTACTCAAACAATACTAGTTGAATGCATGAATGAAAGGATCACCTTTGGAAGAAGAAGAGGAAACAGAAAACACCTGGGCAGGAGTCTGCAGAAATGTCAGACTTCTTTAACAAAGGAACCAAAGGTCTGCATTGCAAATGCCCCATTTGGGATTAAGTCCCTAATTCACAATGGGCACCAGGCCCACACCAGGCAAACCCGTGCCCTTGCTTTACAATACACACAGACTTGACTTCTCTACCACTGAGCAGCCTTGGCCTTCAGGCCTCCTAGAGATGGAAGAGTGGTGTTCCAGCACGCGGATGCCTACTCATCATTTACAAAGTAATCACGGAACAAATCTTTAGCGAGCGCTTGCTTTGTGTCACACACTGCTGGGGCTGATGAACAAAACAGACACCGGCCTCCGAGAGCTCAGTACCTTGACAACACCGGCTGGCAAACCGAAACCCTAGTACAAAGAGGCAAACACAGTCCTCCTCAAAGTAGGGTGCAAGCTGCTTTTGCCAACCTCTGACCCCACCACATGCCCCTCTTCCTCTATCTGGGGCCTTGCGCCAGGCCTCACCTCCAGAAGAGTCTTCTTGGGTCCAAGGTTGGGAGGGCAAGGAGAAGGGGAGGAGGGAGAGAGAATAAGTATAGGTCACCCTGCAAGTCACTTTTTTTCTGCGATGGAAATTCACTCCCCGTGGAGCCCCCCACCTGTCCGCTGGGTGTGGCCATCCCTAGTGCCACTCAGCTGGGTCCTCCAGCCCTTGCTTGTAAGCCTTCTCCCTGCACTTGCCAAGAGTCTGAGAAGAATCCAGGAGGCCGAGGGGTAGACTCTTCCTCCAAGTCACCTGACCTCTCCATCAGGGGAAGTGACCTGGAGGCACCCAAGGAAGTTGCTCTGGGTACCTCCCATGTGCTGGGTAAACAGTGTGTCATCTGTTTATTTTTCATTTGTAATTGTTAAATTGCCCTTGTTCTGCCCATCCTTTGGGCCCCTTCCCTCCGTAGCGGTCCCAGGTCCAGACATGTACATTATACCACTTTGCCTGTGCTCAGAAGAAAAACTCAAAATAAAGGCTTTCCACCAGACCACAGAGCTCCACAAACCCCAAGTTCCCCGAAAAGCCAGCAAGAAAAAGGCCTTTATTTTTTTTAAACTGGGCTTTTGAAAAGCTGGAAGTTGAAAATAAAAGTTACCTTTAATCTCACTCCAGACCACCACTGTCATAATAGACACACACAAACACCTTTACAACTTTTGGATAATCATTGACTTAACCCTTTTTTGGAATCTTTCTTCCCCCTTAATAATTCTACCACACACATATATTTCCCCAGTCAAGAACATGTGCTCTTACAACTGATTTTAATGGCTGCAGAATATTCCATCGGGTAGACTGACCATCATTTCAGTACTACAATTCCCTGCTATTGGACCTTAACATTGTTTCCACTTTTTTGCTATGATAAATTATACTATAATAAACATGTTGAACATATATCTCTTTTTTGCCTCTCTGGCAAGTCCCTTAAGATAAATTCCTAGAAGTGAAGTAGCTGTAACAAGAGGAATAAAACATTACAAGTCGTTTCATACACATGGAGAGTGGCCATTTTTAATCGTCCACCCAGAACAGTACTTAGAGGCCTCCCCTGATGGCCCCATTTACAGTCATCTCTTCCTCTCTAAACTCCTACTTCATTGATGCACTTATTTGTTCACTCCACAAATACCTATCAAGGAGTTCCAAAGGACGCGCTCTTGCTGTAAAATGCACCAAGTTCTTACTTATTCCTTTGTACCTAATGTAGGACAGGTGTATCTGTCCCTAAATATTAAGCTCTGGAGGTGTAGCAGAGGCAAAACTTTACCTCGACCCTCTTAGGGTCTACTGCTGGGCCTTAGAATTAAATTGACGTAAGACAGATTAACAGGAGAAAAGTAAACACATTTATTTAATATAAGCTTTAAGTGCCACGGGAGCCTTCATAAGAAAATGAAGACCCAGAGAGGTGGCGAAACCTAAATGCTTTTAAACTCTGCTGAAGAAAGAGAGGCAGCTGTGGAAACGGAACTAAATATGTCAGGACGCTAAAGGAAGATGAGTTATTTTAACAAGTCTGTTTGTACAGATTTCTCTCAGCCTTGACTCCCTATCCCTGATGATAAGGACGTTTCTTTTCTCCGGGTATGGGGAGGGCATTTTTCATACGGGAGTTATATCTCCTGTTTTCAGGAAGAAAAGGGGAGATCAGAACATCCTTCTTGCATCTGCTGTTTTTCAAGTCAAAATAATCCTCATGCTGAGCTGGCATGTTTTGGGTGGCAGGTTCTGCAACTCTTCCAAGAGTAGAAGATTTTTCTATGGACCCAGGTGTCAAGCACAGTGCTGGGCACAAAATAAGTGTTAGGATACAGAGGGTTTGGGTCATGACTCTCAGAAAGGAACTTTTATATACATTATAAATATACATGTTTTGGGAACACTTCCCTGAGATTTCTGACATATGTCTTCACTGTTAGCCAAGAAGTCATGAAGCCTGGGTGCTGGTTTGAGAACTGCGTCCCTCAGTCACCTTTGAGGGAGTCACAGAACATCTCTGGGCTCAGATTCCTTGTCTGTGTAGAAGGGAAGCCTCACCTGTGTGGCCTGGGTCCTTCGGGCTTGTTCTGAGGATGAAAGGAGACACTGTATGCGGAAGGATGTCAGAATCTGCTAAGTGCTCACCAGATGTAAGGAAGTAGGGTGCTAGGCATTTGTTCTAATAATTAGAGCAAAGACCCTTCCGACAACCTTCACGTCTCCCATTGGCCTCATTCAGCGCTTGTCCATTCGTTTATAAATGTCAGTGGCCTCCATCTGTTAGACGCAGACGGGCTGGCTGTGCCCCACTCCCTAAACTCTGCTCCCAGGTGGGCTGATTGATGAAGGCCCAGGTGGTGGGATTCTGTTACACGTGTAACTTTCTTCCCGTGGCCGCGCCTGCTCTCCGTCCTCGGGCACTTGGAGGAGACCCCGGTCAAGCGGTGCAGGCAGCGGGCTCCAAGAGCCGCCAGCCCTTCCCTGAGAGGAGGGCACACAGGACCAAGTGGAGCCCCAGACCCAGGGCCTCGCTTCAAACGGACAGGCCTGGGCTTGCTGGATGCAGATACCCACCTCAGGCCATGATGGTCCAGCTTATGTTTTTCAAGTCGACCACATGTCTTCAATCTCTCTTATTTTACTGACAGAAATAATTTCAAAATGCGTTAGTAATTCACGAGCCTCCTGGTTTGATTCAGATAATGAGATTTAAAGTGCTTATTACGGGGGCTTCTTTGGTGCGGATCAGAGTCCTTCGCGTGCTGACTAGCCCTGCTGGATGGTGCCTCCAGACTTCGCTGCAGAAGCGGACTAACTACCCCGGAGGTGTTCCCTGAAGCTCCCGCGCACTGCTGTTCACACCGAACGCTTTAAAGTAGCGGAGCAGCCCGGGAGCAGCCCGGCGCGCAGGCGCTGCGCCGGGGCGGCCGGGCCATTGCGCACGCGCCGCTCTCCCAAGCGGAAAGGACAGGGCCCGCGGGGCAGGGCGTGGGGGTCGCTGCCGGGTCTGCGCTCTCGACTCTCCTAAGGCCGCTGCGCCACGGCTGACCCGGGTGCAGGTGGAGATGGAGTCTGTCGAATACCAGCGCCCCGAGACCGCACTGTGTACTCGCACGTGCCTGTCAGAGGAGAGGCAACCCCACCCTCAAGGCCTGTGCGGCCGCGGAAGAATCCGACAGCTTGCACAACTGACGGGCATGTAGCGCCCGGGTCCCGGCTCAGCCCGGCGGAGGGTGGGGCGTCCCAGTCCAGCCCGTGGCCCCGACGCAAGGTGAGGAAGACGGTGTGGGGGCGATGCTTGCCTCGGCGCACGCGCCATTGATCGGCAGTCCTGCGTGTCCACGAGGGCGCGGAGCTCTTGGGGGCGGGGACCGCGCTGCCGCGAGCCCCGCACTGTAGCGTCAGACGACACCATCCTGGGGTTGCTGATCTTTCTGTAAAGTTTTAACTGTGGAGGAGAAAGGAAACGTCTTAGCTTTAGAAGCTAGGCCTGCCTTGAGGGAGTGGCAGACAGGTTGAGGGGCCTGGATTTCTAAGAAGTAGAGAGGAGGCCGGAGGTAAGAAAGGTTCCAAGGCTGAGAGGAGACCCCGGTTTTACCTTCTCCACAGCCTCTCTCAGCCCCCGAGTCTTGCCCCCGGAGTTTCCTTTTTGGACACCTGAAAAGCTGAACTGACTTTACCCGCCCTCTCGCACCCCCCGTCCCCCGTCCTCCCCATTCCCGGGGAATATTTTCATCCATCCCGGCCCTTGTCCGTTTCACTCAGCATCACGTGCTTTTTAATAGGAAGGGGGGGCTGTGCTGTAAAATGGCCGAGTAAGCGCCTTAGACAACGGGCACTGCACCAGCCCGGAGAAGGGAGCGACTTGAACCCTCAGGCTTCTCACACCTCTCATGAGGCCACTTAGTTTGTCTGTGTCCCACAGCAGCTGCGATCCTAAGTCACGGCAAAGGATTGGGGACTTTTCCGTTCAGGGTTTCTTAGGACGGAAGTATCTCCTTGTCCCTGACGGCACGTTTCAAGTCACTCAGGCACAGACAGGCCGAGGGGCTTGCTCCACGGTGCACCTCTCTGCAGCCTCCTGAGCCATCTCAGGCTCCAGGCCAGTGACAGTCCCTCTACCAGCCCCAACTCATGATTTAAGCATGGTTCAGCCCCTCCATACTCCTGCAGGACCCACGTGGTGAATCCACATCCTTTTCCCGTATGTACACACATCCTACTGGTTTCGTTTATCTGGAGAACCCTGACTAATACAGGCTACCTCCCACCATGACTGTGGAACTCATTTTTCTCTAATAAGAGATCCCTTTGGGAGAGCTCAATAAGAAAAAAGAAAAATCCTCATTAGGACTGTCCACAGGAGCAGTGACTG
The DNA here is from genome assembly GCF_011762595.2 of Tursiops truncatus. NCBI lineage: Eukaryota > Metazoa > Chordata > Mammalia > Artiodactyla > Delphinidae > Tursiops > Tursiops truncatus. The sequence goes on along the minus strand of NC_047034.1, from coordinate 25,371,854 downwards.
TGTGAACCCTAATTACTGCCCTTGAATTATGCTTTTCTAGTTGCAAAGGAAGAAATCTCTAAGGTCCTTATTAAAACGTAGGACATTTCTAAAGAATGGTAAATTGAGAATGCTTGAGTCTTTTTTTTTTTTTTTCCCCTGCATCGACAGGAGCATAAGAGGTCCTGAGGGCTTCTGAACCCCAACTAGGTCAGCCCAGAACGGCTGCACCCAACACAACCCTTGGAAGGGAAGAAGCGGTAAGTAGTAACTCATGTGTATAGAGCACTTTATACTATACTAAGTGGTTTCATATTTATTAGTGCCTTTGATCTTCAGCACCACCCTCTTTGAGGTAAGTTTTAGCTTGCATCTCTGGACAAGGACAAGTCAGAAAGTGAGAGGCAAGGTGGGAAAAGCGTATGAAAAGAACAGAAAGGAGGACCTGGTTGTTAGTTCATTCATGCACTCATTGCATAAATATTTATTGGTTACCACAATGTGTCACATATGCTAGAAGCTGTAGAGACATCAGTGAATGAGGTGGTCATGGTCCAAATCCTTATGGCGCTTAGAGTCTAGCACCCATTTCTTCAACACCTGCCCCTGGCAAGGTACTGTTGGCGAAGTCCAAGTGTGAGGCAACCAGCTTAATGGAAGGCTTTCCAAGTCTGAAAGGTGCCCTCCTGTGAGCTTCCTTATCAGCTCTAGCTCACCTCTGCCACACTGTTGCTCACTTTCCCTTCCGTGGCAATTGCCTATTTAATCATCTTTCTCCCCCTGTTGGCCTAGAACTCCCCAAGAGCAGGATCATTCTCCACCCAGCCCAGCACAGTATCTGGCCCACAGTTCTTAAGGCATATTTATCCACTGATGACCTATTATAAGCCAAGCACTGTGTCAGTAGCTGAGGCTGCAGACAAGGAAGAAACCCAGGCCCTTTCCTCTAGAGATTTGGAGTCTAGTGGGGAGAATGACAAATAAAGAAGCAATTATGTTGATGTGGAAAGATTTGAGGGGAATGAATAGATGCTCAAGCAGCACAGAGGAGGAAATGCTTGGAGAGATCAGGAAGAATGAGCAGAAGGTTTCCAAGGGCACTGGTGGGAAGGCAGAAGGGCATGTGGCATGGAGTAAGTAGCATGAGCACAGGTACATGAAGGAACGGACTGCCATGGGCTTGGCTTGGCTGCAGGGTAGCAGGTTTCTGGTCAGCTAGAGGAAAATGAGGCTGGAAGCCCTGTCAAAGGCCACAGGCTGGCAAGCACAGGGGCAAATAGTGGGCAAGGGCACTTGGCACTGGTGGACAGGACTGAATCATTTTTGCCCTTTAACCTCATGGTAGGAAAAAAATGCCCCTCAGACATAAAAATCACAAAATGCTTGTGTTGGAAGTGAACTCAGAAGTTATTCATTTAGTCCAGTTGTCACTGGATGCAGAGGTGATTTACCCAAGGTCACAAAGCTTATGGTAGAGCTAGGACACAAGAAGTCTCCTGGTCTTTTTCACAAACATCCTATACCCTCAGGTGATGCCTGCACTTGCACATTCTCAGGAAGAGCTTTCAACAGTCCCTTGTTTTTCTAAGATGCTAATCTCTCTAGCTCCATCAGAATCTTATTCTCATTTATAGAAAACTGTCAAAAACTGTCTAGTGTGTCAACAACTTATCTCAGATAATTCAGAAAAAAAACCCTTTTTGTCCTGTACTTGCAACTTTTCTGTAATTTTGAGATTGTTTTTTAAAAATCCCAATAGGAGGAGCTTCAAGATGGTGGAAGAGTAAGACGTGGAAATCACCTTCCTCCCCACAGATACATCAGAAATACATCTACACGTGGAACAACTCCTACAGAACACCTACTGAACGCTGGCAGAAGACCTCAGACCTCCCAAAAGGCAAGAAACTCACCAGGTACCTGGGTAGGGCAAACGAAAAAAGAAAAAACAGAGACAAAAGAATAGGGACGGGACCTGCACCAGTGGGAGGGAGTTGTGAAGGAGGAAAGGTTTCCACACACTAGAAGCCCCTTCGCGGGCGGAGACTGTGGGTGGCGGAGGCGGGGAGCTTCGGAGCCGTGGAGGAGAGCGCAGCAACACGGGTGCGGAGGGGAAGCAGAGAGATTCCCGCACGGAGGATCGGTGCTGACTGGCACTCACCAGCCCAAGAGGCTTGTCTGCTCACCCGCTGGGGTGGGCGGGGCTGGGACCTGAGGCTCAGTCTTCGGAGGTCGGATCCCAGGGAGAGGACTGGGGTTGGCTGCGTAAACACAGCCAGGAGGGGCTAGTGCACCACAGCTAGACGGGAGGGAGTCCGGGAAAAGATCTGGACCTGCCGGAGAGACAAGAGACTTTTCCGTCCCTCTTTGTTTCCTGGTCCACGAGGAGAGGGGATTAAGAGCGCCGCTTAAAGGAGCTCCAGACACGGGCGCGAGCCATGGCTAACAGCGCGGACACCAGAGACTGGCAAGAGACGCTAAGGCTGCTGCTGCGGCCACCAAGAAGCCTGTGTGCGAGCACAGGTCACTATCCACACCCCCCTCCCGGGGGCCTCTGCGGCCCGCCACTGCCAGGGTCCCGTGATCCAGGGACAACTTCCCCTGGAGAACACACAGGGCGCCTGAGGCTGTCGCAACGTCATGTTGGCCTCTGCTGCCGCAGGCTGCCCCGCAGTCCATGTCCCTCCCTCCCCTCTGGCCTGAGTGAGCCAGAGCCCCCAAATCAGCTGCTTCTTTAACTCTGTCCTGTCTGAGTGAAGAAGAGACTCCCTCAGGCAACCTATACGCAGAGGCGGGTCCAAATCCAAAGCTGAACCCCAGGAGCTGTGCAAACAAAGAAGAGAAAGGGAAATTTCTCCCAGCAGCCTCAGGAGCAGCAGATTAACTCACCATAATCAACTTGATGTACCCTGCATCTGTGGAATACCTGAATAGACAGCAGATCATCCTAAATTGAGGAGGTGGACTTTGGGAGCAACGATATATATATGTATTTTTTCCCTTTTTCTCTTTTTGTGAGTGTGTATGTGTATGCTTCTGTGTGTGGTTTTGTCTGTATAGCTTTGCTTTTACCATTTGTCCTAGCATTCTATCCACTTTAAAAAATTTTTTTTCTTTTAATAACTTTGTTTTATCTTCTTTATTTCTTTCTTTCTTTTTCTTCCTTTTATTCTGAGTTGTGGGGATGACAGGCTCTTGATGCTCCAGCCAGGCGTCAGGGCTGTGCCTCTGAGGTGGGAAAGCCAAGTTCAGGACACTGGTCCACAAGAGAGCTCCCAGTTCCACATGATATCAAACGGCGAAAATCTCCCAGAGATCTCCATCTCAACACCAAGACCCAACTCCACTCAATGACCAGCAAGCTACAGTGCAGGACAACCTGTGCCAAACAACTAGCAAGACAGTAGCACAACCCCCCTCCATTAGCAGAGAGGCTGCCTAAAATCATAGTAAGGCCGCAGACACCCCAAAACACACCACCAGACGTGGACCTGCCCACCAGAAAGACAAGATCCAGCCTCATCCACCGGAATACAGGCACTAGTCCCCTCCACCAGGAAGCCTACACAACCCACTGAACCAACCTTAGCCACTGGGGACAGACACCAAAAACAATGGGAACAATGAACCTGCAACCTGTGAAAAGGATACCCCAAACACAGTAAGTTAAGCAAAATGAGAAGACAGAAAAACACACAGCAGATGAAGGAGCAAGGCAAAAACCCACCAGACCTAACAAATGAAGAGGAAATAGGCAGTCTACCTGGAACAGAATTCAGAATAATGATAGTAAAGATGATCCAAAATCTTGGAAACAGAATGGAGAAAATACAAGAAACGTTTAACAAGGATCTAGAAGAACTGAAGAGCAAACAGACAATGATGAAGAACACAATTAATGAAATTTAAAATTCTCTAGAAGGAATCAATAGCAGAATAACTGAGGCAGAAGAATGGACAAGTGACCTAGAACATAAAATAGTGGAAATAACGACTGCAGAGCAAAATAAAGAAAAAAGAATGAAAAGAATTGAGGAGAGTCTCAGAGACCACTGGGACAACATTAAACACACCAACATTTGAATGATAGGGGTCCCAGAAGAAGAGAAAAAGAAAGGGACTGAGAAAATATTTGAAGATATTATGGTTAAAAAATTCCCTAATATGGGAAAGGAAATAGTTAATCAAGTCCAGAAAGCACAGAGAGTCCCATACAGGATAAATCCAAGGAGAAATACGCCAAGACACATATTAATCAAACTATCAAAAATTAAATACAAAGAAAAAATATTAAAAGCAGCAAGGGAAAAACAACAAATAACACACAAGGGAATCCCTATAAGGTTAACAGCTGATCTTTCAGCAGAAACTCTGCAAGCCAGAGGGGAGTGGCAGGACACATTTAAAGTGATGAAGGAGGAAAACCTACAACCAAGATTACTCTACCCAGCAAGGATCTCATTCAGATTTGATGGAGAAATTAAAACCTTTACAAACAAGCAAAAGCTAAGAGAATTCAGCACCACCAAACCAGCTTAACAAAAAGTGCTAAAGGAACTTTTCTAGGCAGGAAACACAAGAGAAGAGAAAGACCTACAATAACAAACGCAGAACAATTAAGAAAATGATAATAGGAACATACATATCGATAATTACCTTAAATGTAAATGGATTAAATGCTCCCACCAAAAGACACAGACTGGCAGAATGGATACTAAAACAAGACCTGTATATATATTGTCTACAAGAGACCCACTTCAGACCTAGGGACACATACAGACTGAAAGTGAGGGGATGGAAAAAGTTATTCCATGCAAATGGAAATCAAAAGAAAGCTGGAGTAGCAATTGTCATGTCACACAAAACAGACTTTAAAATAAAGACTATTACAAGAAACAAAGAAGGACACTACATACTGATCAAGGGATCAATCCAAGAAGAAGATATAACAATTGTAATTATTTATGCACCCAACATTCGAACACCTCAGTATGTAAGGCAAATACTAACAGCCATAAAAGGGGAAATCGACAGTAACACAATCATAGTTGCGGACTTTAACATCCCACTTTCACCAATGCACAGATCATCCAAAATGAAAATAAATAAGGAAACACAAGCTTTAAATGATACATTAAACAAGATGGACTTAATTGATATTTATAGCACATTCCATCCAAAACCAACAGAATACACATTTTTCTCAAGTGCTCATGGAACATTCTCCAGGATAGATCATATCTTGGGTCACAAATCAAGCCTTGGTAAATTTAAGAAAATTGAAATCGTATCAAGTATCTTTTCCGACCATAATGCTATGAGACTAGATATCAATTACAGGAAAATATCTGTAAAAAATACAAACACATGGAGGCTAAACAATACACTACTTAATAACCAAGAGATCACTGAAGAGATCAAAGAGGAAATAAAAAAATATCTAGAAACAAACTACAATGAAAAAACGATGACCCAAAACCTATGGGATGCAGCAAAAGCAGTTCTAAGAGGGAAGTTTATAGTAATACAATCCTACCTTAAGAAACAAGAAACATCTCAAATGAACAACCTAACCTTACACCTAAAGCAATCAGAGAAAGAAGAAAAAAAACCCCAAAGTTAGCAGAAGGAAAGAAATCATAAAGATAAGATCAGAAATAAATGAAAAAGAAATGAAGGAAACGATAGCAAAGATCAAGGAAACTAAAAGCTGGCTCTTTGAGAAGACAAAAAAAATTGATAAATCATTAGCCAGACACATCAAGAAAAAAAGGGAGAAGACTGAAATCAATAGAATTAGAAATGAAAAGGGAGAAGTAACTGACACTGCAGAAATACAAAGGATCATGAGAGATTACTACAAGCAACTCTATGCCAATAAAATGGACAACCTGGAAGAAATGGACAAATTCTTAGAAATGCACAACCTTCCGAGACTGAATCAGGAAGAAATTGAAAATATGAACAGACCAATCACAAGCAATGAAATTGAAACTGATTAAAAATCTTCTAACAAACAAAAGCCCAGGACCAGATGGTTTCACAGGCGAATTCTATCAAACATTTAGAGAAGAGCTAACAACTATTCTTCTCAAACTCTTCCAAAATATAGCAGAGGGAGGAACACTCCCAAACTTTCTAGGAGGCCACCATCACCCTGATACTAAAACCAGACAAAGATGTCACAAAGAAAGAAAACTACAGGCCAATATCACTGATGAACATAGATGCAAAAATCCTTAACAAAATACTAGAAAACAGAATCCAACAGCACATTAAAAGGATCATACACCATGATCAAGTGGGATTTATCCCAGGAATGCAAGTATTCTTCAGTATACACAAATCAATCAATGTGATACACCATATTAACAAATTGAAGGAGAAAAACCATATGACCATTTCAATAGATGCAGAGAAAGCTTTTGACAAAATCTAACACCTATTTATTGTAAAAACCCTCTAGAAAGTAGGCATAGAGGGAAGTTTCCTCAACATAATAAAGGCCATATATTGCAAACCCACAGCCAACATCATCCTCTATGGTGAAAAACGAAGCCATTTGCACTAAGATCAGGAAGAAGACAACGATGCCCACTCTCACCACAGTTATTCAACATAGTTTTGGAAGTTTTAGCCACAGCAATCAGAGAAGAAAAAGAAATAAAAGGAATCCAAATCGGAAAAGAAGAAGTAAAGCTGTCACTGTTTGCAGATGACATGATACTATACATAGAGAATCCTGAAGATGCTACCAGAAAACTACTAGAGTTAATCAATGAATTTGGTAAAGTAGCAGGTTACAAAATTAATGGACAGAAATCTCTTGCATTCCTATACACTAATGATGAAAAATATGAAAGGGAAATTAAGAAAACACTCCAATTTACCATTGCAACAAAAAGAATAAAATATCTAGGAATAGACCTACCTAAGGAGACAAAAGACCTGTATGCAGAAAACTATAAGACACTGATGAAAGAAATTAAAGATGAAGCAAACAGATGGAGAGATATACCATGTTCTTGGATTGGAAGAATCAACATTGTGAAAATGACTATACTCCCCAAAGCAATCTACAGATTCAATGCAATCCCTGTCAAACTACCACTGGCATTTTTCACAAAACTAAAACAAAAAATTTCATAATCTGTATGGAAACACAAAAGACCCTGAATAGCCAAAGCAATCTTGAGAAAGAAAAACGGAGTTGGAGGAATCAGGCTCCCTGACTTTAGACTATACTACAAAGCTGCAGTCATCAAGACAGTATGGTACTGGCACAAAAACAGAAATATAGATCAATGGAACAGGATAGAAAACCCAGAGATAAGCCCACGCACATATGGTCACCTTACCTTTGATAAAGGAGGCAAGAATATACAGTGGAGAAAAGACAGCCTCTTCAATAAGTGGTCCTGGGAAAACTGGACAGCTATATTTAAAAGAATGAAATTAGAACACTCCCTAACACCATACACCAAAATAAACTCAAAATGGATTAAAGACCTAAACGTAAGGCCAGACACTATCAAACTCTTAGAGGAAATCATAGGTAGACCACTCTATGACATAAATCACAGCAAGATCCTTTTTTTTTTTTTTTTTTTTGCAGTATGCGGGCCTCTCACTGCTATGGCCTCTCCCGTTGCGGAGCACAGGCTCTGGACGCACAGGCTCAGCGGCCATGGCTCACGGGCCCAGCCAATCCGCGACATGTGAGATCTTCCCGGACCAGGGCATGAACCCGCGTCCCCTGCATTGGCAGGTGGACTCTCAACCACTGCGCCACCAGGGAAGCCCCGCTAGATCCTTTTTGACCCACCTCCTATAGAAATGGAAATAAAAACAAAAATAATCATATGGGACCTAATGAAACTTAAAAGCTTTTGCACAGCAAAGGAAGCCATAAACAAGACCAGAAGACAACCCTCAGAATGGGAGAAAATATTTGCAAATGAAGGAACTGACAAAGGATTAATCTGAAAAATTACAAGCAGCTTATGCAGCTCAATATCAAAAAACAAACAACCCAATCCAAAAATGGGCAGAACAGCTAAATAGACATTTCTCCAAAGAAGACATACAGATTGCCAAGAAACACATGAAAGAAAGTTCAACACCATTAATCATTAGAAAAATGCAAATCAAAGCTACAATGTGATACCATCTCACACTGGTCAGAATGGCCATCATCCAAAAATCTACAAACAATAAATGCTAGAGAGGGTGTGGAGAAACGGGAACTCTCTTGTACTGTTGGTGGGAATGTAAATTGATACAGTCACTATGGAAAACAATATGGAGGTTCCTTAAACAACTAAAAATAGGACTACTATATGACCAGCAATCCTACTACTGGGCATATACCGTGAGAAAACCGTAATTCAAAAAGAGTCATGTACCAAAATGTTCATTGCAGCTCTATTTACAATAGCCAGGACATGGAAGCAACCTAAGTGTCCATCAACAGATGAATGGATAAAGAAGATGTGGCACATATATATAATGGAATATTACTCATCCATAAAAAGACACGAAATTGAGATATTTGTAGTGAGATGGATGGACCTAGAGTCTGTCATACAGAGTGAAGTAAGCCAGACAGAGAAAAACAAATACCGTATGCTAACACATATATACGGAATGTAAAAAAAAAAAAAAAAAAGATCATTAAGAACCTAGGGACAAGACGGGAATAAAGACACAGACCTACTAGAGAATAGACTTGAGGATACCGGGAGGGGGAAGGGTAAGCTGGGACAACGTGAGAGAGTGGCATGGACATATATACATTACCAAACGTAAAATAGATAGCTAGTGGGCAGCAGCTGCATAGCACAGGGAGATCAGCTAGGTGCTTTGTGACCACCTAGAGGGGTGGGATAGGGAGGGGGGAGGGGGGAGGGAGGGAGACGCAAGAGGGAAGAGATATGGAGACATATGTGTATGTATAACTGATTCACTTTGTTGTAAAGCAGAAACTAACACACCATTGTAAAGCAATTATACTCCAATAAAGATGTTAAAAAGTCCCAATAGAAATAATGGTTAATATATTAGTTTACTAGGGCTGCAATAATAAAATACCATGGGCTTAAACAACAGAAATGTATCTTCTTAGTGTTCTGGAGACTGAAGTCCAAGATCAAAGTGCTGGCAGGGTTTTTTTCCTCCAAGGGCCTCTCCCCTTGGCTTGCAGATGCCCACCTTCTTGCTGTCTCTTCACATCACCTTTTCTCTGCACACATTCCTCTGGTATTTCCTTGTATGTCCAAATTTCCTCTACTTTTAAGGACAGCAGTCAGATTAGATTAGGGCCCATCCTAATCGCCTCATTTTAACTCAGCCACCTCTGTAAAGGCCCAGTGTCCAAATACAGTCATATTTTGAGGTACTGGGGGGTTAGGATTTCAACATATGAATTTGAGGGGGAGACAGAATTCAGCCCATAATAGTTAAGTTCTTCACTGTCCTGATTCCTCTCTCCTGAGAGTCAAATACCCTCTATTTTCTGGGGATTGGCAATGAAGAGTCTCTAGAAGGCTCATTCCATGTCTTCAGCACCCAGGAGATGGGTTTTTAGTGACTGAAAATCACACATTATTGTTTTGCCTGCTCTGTGTCTTCACTACTGGACAGTGAGCTCCAATGGGCTCTGCAGTGTCTGTTTCCCAGTACCCAGCACAGGGCCTTACACAAAATAGATATGTTTTCACTGGGTAAGTGGGTTCAGTAGTCACATAGCAGTTAATTTGAAGAGTTTTAAGAAACTAGAACAGCAAAGAACTAGATAATATTTAACCTTTTGTAGTAGTTAGAAATGCATATTCTATACAGAGGAAGTCCAAAGCCATAGAGTGAGCTCCCAGAGCATGGTTTTCACATGTGCTTGAAATGTGATGAGTCCGTGTTCCCCCAAAACTCATAAAAATCCAGTAATAGCCCAATATTTAATGTATGAAAATGCTACCTAAATCATAGGGGAATGTTGCACAATCAGTAGGGGCACAATGAATTTTCATATCTAATTCTTGTTTTTGTTTCACATTTTTGATTGTAAATGCATGTGCAGCCATATGAACATCAACATCAATATGTGGTTTCTATAGGAGATTCTCAAAAGGTAGGAAGCCTGTCTTGTCTTACTAGCATTTTGCAAAACTCAGCACATTGCTATGTGCAGGGGCATTCAAATCATGAAATATCTCAGAAATTAGTCTATGGGTGATGCTTGTTATTTTTATAGGTTTTGCTTAGTAATTACCCACTCTAATTTTCTCACACTCTGTTATTCTAGAGGCACTGGTTTATTAAATGTGAGGAGTAAAATGCCTGCAGTAGAACTAAAACAATCAGAGTGGTTGATGCAACAGAGAGAGAAGAGAAAGAAGAGAAGAAAAGAAAAAGAAGGGTGAGTAATTCCAATTCACTCATAGTGGGTCATGCTTCTTAACTCAGCTACAGGGAAATCCCAATTCATGCAAAAATAATTCTATCTTTATTATTCCATAATCAAGGGGTGTCTGTGGTGATTTGAGCCCTCCTTTTCTGAAAAGAGAAGATCAGCACACGTGTCTTAGCAATACATTCCTCTTGTTCCTACTGAAATGTTATATTAGTGACCACATTTGATTGCAGTATAACCTGGCTCAGGCCCCCTGCTGGGATCTTACAGACCGTTGTTAATGCGGACTCCTTCAGGGGCTGTAATTTGGGACTCAGTTTGCTATAAAATTGTCCTAAGTGTCACCTTAGTAATCGAAGATTATATGACCCGTGAAACACATTGAACTGAAAGATGGCACCTCATGGAAATTAATGTCAAATTGTCTCCAATAGTAAAAAGGCCCTAGCCATTCATTGTATGTGAAGTGAATGTTGCTGTATCTGAGATGGTAAGGGGTGAAGAGGAGGGTGCTCCACCCACATGCCTTGAGCTGGGCCTACAGGGTCTCAGAGAAGAGCCTTCCCCAATAAATATCTCAAGGCTCAGCACACAGACAGGTCAGCCCAGCAAACCCTCCGGTTGATTTTGATGGCCCGTACCTTCTTTTTAACCAGAAATACACATGTGGTTTAGCAAAGGATTTTTATTCTGATTGTACATATAAAGGCTGTTTAAATGTCAAATCTGGCCAAACAAAATGCAGTTTGGCTAATCACTAGGGAAATGCAAATCAAAAGCACAATGAGATACCACTTCTCACCCATTAGAATGGCTAGTATTAGAAAGGAAGGGAGGAAAGGAAGAAAGGAAGGAAATAACAAGTGTTAGCAAGAATATGAAGAAGTTGGAACCCTTGTGCATTGCAGAGAGGAATGTAAAATGGTGCAGCTACTGTGAAAAACAGTACAGCAGTTCCTCAAAAAATTAAACATAGGATTATCATATGTAATTCCACTTCTGGGTATGTACACAAAAGAATTGAAAGGAAGTACTTGAAAAGACATCTGTATGCCAATGTTCGTAGCAGCATTATTCACAATAGCCAAAAGGTTGAAACAACCCAAATGTCCATTGACTGAAAAACAAAATGTGATATATATGCAACACACACACACACAGAGGCATGTTTTGTTAGCCTTAAAAAGGAACTAAATTCTGATACATGCTACAACACAGATGAACCTTGAATATGTGCTAAGTGAAATATATCAGAAACAAAAGGACAGATATTGTATGATTCTATTTATACCTAGAATGGTCAAATTCATGGAGACAGAAAGTAAAATGGTGTTTTCAGGAGGCTGCAGGGAGAGAAGAACGAAGGGTTATTGTTTAATGGGTATAGAATTTCAGTTTTGCAGATGAAAAGAGTTCTTGAGATTGGTTGCACAATTGGAATGTACTCAATGTCCTGGAACTTTACATTTAAAAATAGTTAAAATGGTGAATTGCTTGTTATATAGATTTTACTATAATTTCTTTTTTAAAGTGGTAATTTGGTTGTCAAAATATTAGAGTTGTTTATGTGGACAAAAAAATAAACATGTGGAATCTGCCCTGGAAAAAGCTAGGCATTCAGATAGCCCCCTTGTAACTGTGTTATAGGTAAGACAACTCAAGACCAGGAGACCCTGGGGAGAAGCAGGCAGAACATAGAGATGGAGAGAAGGGGGGGGGGTCTGTCTCTGTCCCTAGCATCGTGTGCAGTGGTGACCTGCTCACCTTTACCTGATGGCTCTGGCTCCAGAGAAGGCCAACCCTAGTGTCTTTGTCTATCCCAGAGGCTCTTTTGGAAACTTCAGCCAAATCAGTCCTTTGCAACCTTATTCTACCGCAGGTACTTTTGTTGTTCCTTCTTTTCATGGTGACTCTGTTGATTCTGAATTTAGCCAAGCCGAGTGGGATGGCCTGCATAAGGGCCCTTGAATACATTGTCTTCATTCTCACATATGTCTTCCCCCAAACTCTCACCCCAGTACAAGGCACAGGCAGCAACATTCCCCTATGTGTTCTACAGCAGAGATCAGAGCCAAACTTACCCTGACAGTACTAGAACTTATAAGCCATAGCATACAGGCACTCTTAAGTGATTCTGCTATAAAAAAATTCCAATGATTTATCTGATCACTTGGAGGGACCAGATACAGTATGATATAGATCTTTTTACAAATGCAAGAGTACTTTTAATGAAGCAAAATCCCCTTGAGTGGAGATCAATATTTTTTATCCCATTATTCAAGGTATTTTATACTTTGGCTTCAACTCTTCCCACTACACTGATATCAAAAGAGACTGTGAGAAGCTGAAAAGCTGAGCAGCACTTTGGACAGCTTCATGGGAATATGGGACAGAAACTGGGTCTAGGGCTCAACAACAGGGACCTGATAATCCCCTCTACTTTGGGTTGTGACCCCAAAGGGCTATACCCTAGGAGTAAGGGTGAACTGGGGTAGACTGAAACTCAGCACAAATCATCTCAATTTTTGAAAATAGACTAAAGTTATCTAAGATTGCTACTTTGCATAGCCAAGATAACATTTTCCTATGTCTTATTTCTATAACTTTTTATAACAATGTTAACACTCAATTAAAATATAATCAGGCATACAAAGATAAAAACAACTTGAAGGAAACCCAAAAGAAACAACATATACTTCAAACAGACAGTTACCTGGAGGCCCAGTTAATGGCATGATCAGATACAGACTTTAAAATAAATAAGCTTAATATATTCAAAAAGAAGAAAAACAAAATTAAGAATTTGTACAGAAACTGGCTATTCTAAAACAGAACTTCTGTAACTAAAAAATAAAGTAGCGGAAAGTAAGAACTAAGTAGTTCGGTTTAATAGCAGATTAGACTCAGAGAAAGAACAAACTAATAAACTGGAAAAAAATTAATGGAAATTTTCAGGATGAAGTGACATAGTCAAAAGAATGGAAAATACAAGAGCGGGTAAGAGACAAGGGGGACACAGAAAGAAGGTCTAACATATACGGAATTGGAGTCTCTGAAGAAGCAAGATAATGAGTCAGAAGCAATAGTTGAACAGGTATTTGCTGAGACCTTTCTGTAACAGATGAAAGACATCAAACCACCACTGGTTCAAGGAGACCTACAAACTCCAATTAGAGTAAATGAAAAGAAATCCCAAATTGGACACGTCACAGTAGCACTGCTAAAAAGGAAATACAAAGAGCTGTATGGAGAAAGAAAACATTATCAAAGAAGCAACAATAGAACAATATATGACTTCTCAACAGAAACAATGGAAATTGAAGACAATAGAATAAAATACTCAAGTGCTGAATGAAAGTATCTGCCACCTAGAATTCCAATGAAAATATACTTCAAAACTGAAGGTGAAATGAAGCTATATTCAGACAAACAAGAACTGAGAGAATTCATTATCAGCAGATCCACCATTCAGAAAATACTAAAGGGAATTTTTTGCAGGAAAGTGACCCCAGATGGAAGTTCAGAAATGCAGAGAGAAATGAGCAAGAAATAGGGTAAACATGTGGAAAATGTAAGTGAACATTGATGCTATAAAACAACAATCTCATGGGATTTAAAGTATTTAAATAATACAAATACACAACAAAGATAGCATGCAAATCAGGAGAAATTAAATGAACATAAATTCTAAGATTATTACATTGTTTGGGAGGCAAGTAAAAGTACTAGGAAATATTAGACATTGGTAAGTCAAGGACACATTTTGTAATTTTTCAGTAATAACTAAAAAATAGTAGGAGGGAGAGGGCAGGCAGCAGAAGCAAAAAAAGTGACAATTCTGCAGCCTGTGGAAAGAAAACCACAGTCAGAGAAAGATAGACAAAATGAAAAGGCAGAGGACATTGTACCACATGAAGGAACAAGATAAAACCCCAGAAAAACAACTAAATGAAGTGGAAATAGGCAACCTCCCAGAAAAAGAATTCAGAATAATGAGAGTGAAGATGATCCAGGACCTTGGAAACAGAATGGAAGCAAAGATCTAGAAGATGCAAGAAATGTTTTAACAAAGACCTAGAAAAATTAAAGAACAAATACCTAGAAGAATTAAAGAAAAAAACATTTATGTGGACCTAGAAGAATTAAAGAACAAACACAGAGAGATAACAATTCAATAACTGAAATGTAAAATACACTAGAAGGAATCAATAACAGAATAACTGAGGCAGAAGAACAGATAAGTGACCTGGAACACAGAATGGTGGAATTCACTGCTGCAGAACAGAATAAAGAAAAAAGAATGAAAAGAAATGAAGACAGCCTAAGGGACCTCTGGGACAACATTAAACACACCAACATTTGCATTATAGGGGTCCCAAAAGGAGAAGAGAGAGAGAAAGGACCAGAGAAAATGTTTGAAGAGATTATAGTCGAAAACTTTCCTAACATGGGAAAGGAAATAGCCACCCAAGTCCAGGAAATGCAGAGACTCCCATGCAGAATAACCCCAAGGAGAAACATGCCAAGACACATAGATATCAAATGGACAAATATTAAAGACAAAGAAAAATTACTGAAAACAACAAGGGAAAAAACAAATAACATACAAAGGAACTCCCAAAAGGTTAACAGCTGACTTCTCAGCAGAAACTCTACAAGCCAGAAGGGAGTGGCATGATATACTTAAAGTGATGAAAGGGAAGAACCTACAACCAAGATTACTCTACCTGGCAAGGATCTCATTCAGATTCAACGGAGAAATCAAAAGCTTTACAGACAAGCAAAAGCTAAGAGGATTCAGCACCACCAAACCAACTCTACAACAAATGCTAAAGAAGGCACTTCTCTAAGTGGGAAACACAAGAGAAGAAAAGGACCTACGAAAACAAACCCAAAACAATTAAGAAAATGGTCATAGGAACATACACATCGATAATTACCTTAAACATGAATGGATTAAATGCACCAACCAAAAGACACAGGCTTGCTGAATGGATACAAAGACAAGACCCATACATATGCTGTCTACAAGAGACCCACTTCAGACCTAGGCACACATACAGACTGAAAGTGAGGGGATGGAAAAAGATATTCCATGCAAATGGAAATCAAAAGAAAGCTGGAGTAGCAATACTCATATCAGATAAAATAGACTTTAAAATAAAGAATGTTACAAGAGATGAGGAAGGACACTACATAGTGATCAAGGGATCAATCCAATATAACAATTATAAATGTATATGCACCCAACATAGGAGCATCTCAATACATAAGGCAACTGCTAAGAGCTCTAAAAGAGGAAATCGACAGTAACACAATAATAGTGGGGGACTTTAACACCTCACTTACACCAGTGGACAGATCATCTAAACAGAAAATTAATAAGGAAACACAAGCTTTAAAGGACACAATAGACCAGATAGATTTAATTCATATTTATAGGACATTCCATCTAAAAACAGCAGATTACACTTTCTTCTCAAGTGCACATGAAACATTCTCCAGAATAGATCACATCTTGGGTCACAAATCAAGCCTCAGTAAATTTAAGAAAATTGAAATCATATCAAGCATCTTTTCTGACCACAACACTATGAGATTAGAAATCAATTACAGGGAAAAAAAAACGAAAAAACACAAACACATGAGGCTAAACAGTTAGTTACTAAATAACCAAGAGATCACTGAAGAAATCAAAAAATACCTAGGGACAAATGACAATGAAAACATGACAATCCAAGACGTATGGGATGCAGCAAAAGCAGTTCTAAGAGGGAAGTTTATAGCAATACAATCCTACCTCAAGAAACTAGAAAAATCTCAAATAAGCAATCTAACCTTACATCTAAAGGAACTACAGAAAGAAGAACAAACAAAACCCAAAGTTAATAGAACAAAGAAATCATAAAGATCAGAGCAGAAATAAATGAAAAAGAAATGAAGGAAACAAAGGCAAAGATCAATAAAATGAAAAGCTGTTTCTCTGAGAAGATAAACAAAATTGAGAAAACTTTAGCCAGACTCATCCAGAAAAAGAGGGAGAGGACTCTAATCAATAAAATTAGAAATGAAAAAGGAGAAGTTACAATGGACACCGCAGAAATACAAAGCATCATGAGAGACTACTACAAGCAACTCTATGCCAATAAAATGGACAAACTGGAAGAAATGGACAAATTCTTAGAAAGATATAACCTTCCAAGACTGAACCAGGAAGAAACAGAAAATATGAACAGACCAATCACAAGTAATGAAATTGAAACTGTGATTAAAAATCTTCCAACAAACAAAAGTTTGTAGTACATTGCTCTACTATTTACAATAGCCAGGTCATGGAAGCAACCTAAATGCTTATCAACAGATGAATGGATAAAGAAGATTTGGTCCATATATACAATGGGATATTACTCAGCCATAAGAAGGAACGAAGTTGGGTCATTTGTAGAGACGTGGATGGATCTAGCGATTGTCATACAGAGTGAAATCAGAAAGAGAAAAACAAATATCGTATATTAACACATATATGTGGAACCTAGAAAAATGATAAGATGAACCAGTTTGCAGGGCAGAAATAGAGACCCAAATGTAGGTAACAAACATATGGACACCAAGGGGGGAAAGTGGCAGGGCGGGGGAGATGGTGGTGGGATGAATTGGGGGATTAGGATTGATATATGTACACTAATATATATAAAGTAGATAACTAATAAGAACCTGCTGTATAAAAAATAAAATAAAATTCAAAACAAAATAGTATGAGGGTGTTAACTTCTAGCTAATGGAGGGGATAAAAAGTATAAAAAATTTAAATGAAGACAACAAAGGAGTATAGATCAGTTGATACAAATGAAAGCACATAGTAAAATGGTAGATTTAAACCCAAATAAATCATTAGTTATATTAAACAAACTAAATGCTCCAATGAAAAAATTTATGAGAAAGAATTTTTAAGAAAAAACAAAAACCATCTATGCTATGTTGTTTATAAGAGATCTGAATGATTAAAAAAAAGTTTGAAATCAGAAGATTGGGAAGAGATAGCTTTAACATTACTGGTTAATTAGAAATTGCTTATCAAAGTGCTTATATACATTTTATTCCCTAGTATAGTAGTTCTTGTCATCTATGGCCTGCTCAACACTTGTACTATCAGATTTTTAAAAAAAAACCATCCAGTCTGATGAATGCATAGTAATGTTTTATTGTGAGTTAAATTTGGAGTTCTCTGATTACTAATGTTGTTGAGTGCAAGATCATATGCTTTTTTCAGCCCCTTGGATTTCCTCTTTTGCCTGTTTAGATTTTCTGCCATTTGAATTATTTGCCTTTCTTTGTTGGTATATATTAATGAGTTTATTAAACGCGCTAGTCTTTTGTAACTTCATGGCTTGAATTTACATTTTTAAGTGTGTTTTTCCATCAAGTCTTCCATAAGAGAATCACATACTGATGACTAATTCAAAGCACAAACCATGGCCATAGGACAATACCCAACATCCTGGGCTTGTCTCTAAATTGGTGTTTTAACTGAAACTTCATTAGACCATCCACTATTCTGTCAGCTCAGTTACTTCTGGAAGATAAGGGTACATGATAAGACTGGTATATTTCATGGACTTGAGCATGTTACCATATTTCTTTTGCTGTAAAATGAGTTTCTCAGAAGCAGTTTTGTGTAGGATACTGGGAAAGTAAGACATTCTATGAGTTCTTGGACAGTGGTTCTGGCAGAGACATTGTGGAGAAGGAAGGCTAATCATACAAGTACACACACATGTATATTTTACACATATGTATATAAATATATATTTACATAAATATAGATTATAGTATATATACTTGTGTGGAATATATATATTCTATTCCAGTAAGAACAAATAATTTTACCTTCATAATGAAAAATATCCAATATAATTAATCTCAGTTTGTCTCCAGATGACTGCCTGGTCTCTCTAGGAAATGGTGGACTTTTGGGGTCTCTGATATATTTATATATATGATACACTTATATTCATTTATATAAATATAAATGATACATTTATATCATTATAATGATTATATTATATATTATTATATAATTTATTATATATTATAATTATATAACAATATATTATATAACGATTACATAATATTATATAATATATAATCATGTTTATAATTATATATTTTAATTATAATTATAAAAAATTATAATTATATTATATGTTATGTAATATAACGTATTATATAATAGTATTATATCATATATATAATATGTAATATAATTATTACTATATAATTTTAATGATTATAATGATATAGTGATTATAATGATTCTTAAATCTTTTTTTTCTTTTTCTTGCCTTATGACACTGGCTAGAAGCTCCTGTACAAGGCTGAGAAAATATTTCTTGATAGAATATTTCTTTTTTTTAAATGAAATGTATTTGACATACAACATTGTGTAAGTTTAATATATACAAAATATTGATTTGATATATTTATATATGAATGCCATTGTAGTGCTAGCACCTCTATCACATCAAATAATAATCATTTCTTTTTTGTGATGGGAACAATTAAGATTTAGTCTCTTAGCAAGTTTGATGATTACAATACAATATTTTTGTCTATATTCACTATACTGTGCATTAGATCTCCAGAACTTATCTACTAATAAAGGCACACTTTCAATGTTCACTGTTAAGTATGATGCTTGTTATATGATTTTGTAGATATCCTTCACCTTTTAAGAATTTTCCTTCTATTATTAAGTTGCTGAGATCTTAGTTAATCATGAAAAGATGTTGAATTTTATCAAATACTTTTTCTGCACATCCTAAGATATTCACATAACATCTCTCTAATGTGTTAATGTAGTGGATTTACTGTTAAATATTGTGTTATCTCTTCTATTTGTGCTAACTTTGGCTTAGCAGTATATTAAGTATTGTTAACTTTGATTTGCTAATATTTGTTTAGGATTCTTACACCTATATTCTTGAGTGAAATTGGTTTGTGCTTTTCCCTTCTATACTGTCAGATTTTGGTACTAAGGCAAAAACGTGTAAATTAGTTGGGAAGTATTCCTTACTATTATCTTCCTTGGAACAAAATTGTGAACGGTTGAATTTTTTTCTTCCTTGAAAGTTTTGGTGGAATGCACTAGTGAAACCAACTCAGCTTTCATTATCTTTTTAGAAAGAATATAAAGTCTTCATTGTTATTCATTAGTGGATATATAATTTTTCAGATTTTTTTTGTTATCCATTTATTTATTTATTTATTTAATATCTTTATTGGAGTATAATTGCTTTACAATGGTCTGTTAGTTTCAGCTTCACAACAAAATGAATCATATCTCTTCCCGCTTGCATCTCCCTCCCTCCCACCCTCCCTATCCCACCCCTCCAGGCGGTCACAAAGCACCGAGCTGATCTCCCTGTGCTATGCGGCTGCTTCCCACTAGCTATCTACCTTACGTTTGGTAGTGTATACATGTCCATGCCTCTCTCTAGCTTTGTCACAGTTTACCCTTCCCCCTCCCCATATCCTCAAGTCCATTCTCCAGTAAGTCTGTGTCTTTATTCCTGTTTTACCCCTAGGTTCTTCATGACATTTCTTTTTCTTAAATTCCATATATATGTGTTAGCATACGGTATTTGTCTCTCTCTTTCTGACTTACTTCACTCTATATGACAGATTCTAGGTCTATCCACCTCACTACAAATAGCTCAATTTCGTTTCCTTTTATGGCTGAGTAATATTCCATTGTATATATGTGCCACATCTTCTTTATCCATTCATCCGATGATGGACACTTAGGTTGTTTCCATCTCCGGGCTATTGTAAACAGAGCTGCAATGAACATTTTGGTACATGATTCTTTTTGAATTATGGTTTTCTCAGGGTATATGCCCAGTAGTGGGATTGCTGGGTCATATGGTAGTTCTATTTGTAGTTTTTTAAGGAACCTCGATACTGTTCTCCACAGTGGCTGTATCAATTTACATTTCCACCAACAGTGTAAGAGGGTTCCCTTTTCTACACACCCTCTCCAGCATTTATTGTTTCTAGATTTTTTGATGATGGCCATTCTGGCTGGTGTGAGATGATATCTCATTGTAGTTTTGATTTGCATTTCTCTAATGATTAGTGATGTTGAGCATTCTTTAATGTGTTTGTTGGCAGTCTGGATATCTTCTTTGGACAAATGTCTATTTAGGTCTTCTGCCCATTTTTGGATTGGGTTGTTTGTTTTTTTGTTATTAAGCTGCATGAGCTGCTTGTAAATTTTGGAGATTAATCCTTTGTCAGTTGCTTCATTTGCAAATATTTTCCCCCATTCTGAGGGTTGTGTTTTGGACTTGTTTATGGTTTCCTTTGCTGTGCAAAAGCTTTTAAGTTTCATTAGGTCCCATTTGTTTATTTTTGTTTTTATTTCCATTTCTCTAGGAGGTGGGTCAAAAAGGACCTTGCTGTGATTTATGTCATAGTGTCCTGCCTATGTTTTCCTCTAAGAGTTTGATAGTTTCTGGCCTTACATTTAGGTCTTTAATCAATTTTGAGCTTATTTTTGTGTATGGTGTTAGGGAGTGATCTAATCTCATACTTTTATATGTAGCTGTCCAGTTTTCCCAGCACCACTTATTGAAGAGGCTGTCCTTTCTCAACTGTATATTCCTGCCTCCTTTATCAAAGCTAAGGTGACCATATGTGTGTGGATTTATCTCTGGGCTTTCTATCCTGTTCCATTGATCTATATTTCTGTTTTTGTGCCAGTACCATACTGTCTAGATGACTGTAGCTTTGTAGTATAGTCTGAAGTCAGGAAGCCTGATTCCTCCAGCTCCGTTTTTTGTTCTCAAGATTGCTTTAGCTATTCAGGGTCTTTTGTGTTTCCATACAGATTGTGACATTTTTTGTTCTAGTTCTGTGAAAAATGCCAGTGGTAGTTTGACAGGGATTGCATTGAATCTGTAGATTGCTTTGGGTAGTAGAGTCATTTTCACAATGTTGATTCTTCCAATCCAAGAACATGGTATATCTCTCCATCTATTTGTATCATCTTTAATTTCTTTCATCAGTGTCTTATAATTTTCTGCATACAGGTGTTTTTTCTCCTTAGGTAGGTTTATTCCTAGATATTTTATTCTTTTTGTTGCAATGGTAAATGGGAGTGTTCTCTTGATTTCACTTTCAGATTTATCATCATTAGTGTACAGGAATGCCAGAGACTTCTGTGCATTAATTTTGTACCCTGCTACTTTACCAAATTCATTGATTAGCTCTAGTAGTTTTCTGGTAGCATCTTTAGGATTCTCTATGTATAGTATCATGTCATCTGCAAATAGTGACAGCTTTACTTCTTCTTTTCTGATTTGGATTCCTTTTATTTCCTTTTCTTCTCTGATTGCTGTGGCTAAAACTTCCAAAACTATGTTAAATAAGAGTGGTGAGAGTGGGCAACCTTGTCTTGTTCCTGATCTTAGTGGAAATGCTTTCAGTTTTTCACCATTGAGGACAATGTTGGCTGTGGGTTTGTCATATATGACCTTTGTTACGTTGAGGTACGTTCCCTCTATGCCTACTTTGTGCAGGGTTTTTATCATAAATGGGTGTTGAATTTTGTCAAAAGCTTTCTCTGCATCTATTGAGATGATCATATGGTTTTTCTCCTTCAATTTGTTAATATGGTTTATCACGTTGATTGATTTGCGTATATTGAAGAATCCTTGCATTCCTGGAATAAACCCCACTTGATCATGGTGTATGATCCTTTTAATGTGCTGTTGGATTCTGTCTGCTAGTATTTTGTTGAGGATTTTTGCGTCTATGTTCATCAGTGATATTGGCCTGTAGTTTTCTTTCTTTGTGACATCCTTGTCTGGTTTTGGTATCAGGGTGATGGTGGCCTCGTAGAATGAGTTTGGGAGTGTTCCTCCCTCTGCTATATTTTGGAAGAGTTTGAGAAGGATAGGTGTTAGCTCTTCTCTAAATGTTTGATAGAATTCGCCTGTGAAGCCACCTGGTCCTGGGCTTTTGTTTGTTGGAAGATTTTTAATCACAGTTTCAATTTCAGTGCTTGTGATTGGTCTGTTCATATTTTCAATTTCTTCCTGATTCAGTCTTGGCAGGTTGTGCATTTCTAAGAATTTGTCCATTTCTTCCAGGTTGTCCATTTTATTGGCATAGAGTTGCTTGTAGTAATCTCTCATGATCTTTTGTATTTCTGCAGTGTCAGTTGTTACTTCTCCTTTTTCATTTCTAATTCTATTGATTTCAGTCTTCTCCCTTTTATTCTTGATGAGTCTGGCTAATGGTTTGTCAATTTTGTTTATCTTCTCAAAGAACCAACTTTTAGTTTTATTGATCTTTGCTATCGTTTCCTTCATTTCTTTTTCATTTATTTCTGATCTGATTTTTATGATTTCTTTCCTTCTGCTAACTTTGGGGTTTTTTTGTTCTTCTTTCTCTAATTGCTTTAGGTGCAACGTTAGGTTGTTTATTCGAGATGTTTCCTGTTTCTTAAGGGTAGGATTGTATTGTTATAAACTTCTCTCTTAGAACTGCTTTTGCTGCATCCCATAGATTTTGAGTCGTCGTGTCTCCATTGTAATTTGTTTCTAGGTATTTTTTGATTTCCTTTTTGATTTCTTCAGTGATCTCTTGGTTATTAAGTAGTGTATTGTTTAGCCTCCATGTGTTTGTATTTTTTACAGATATTTTCCTGTAATTGATATCTAGTCTCATAGCGTTATGGTCGGAAAAGTTACTTGATACAATTTCAATTTTCTTAAATTTACCAAGGCTTGATTTGTGACCCAAGATATGATCTATCCTGGAGAATGTTCCATGAGCACTAGAGAAAAATGTGTATTCTGTTGTTTTTGGATGGAATGTCCTATAAATATCAATTAAGTCCATCTTGTTTAATGTATCATTTAAAGCTTGTGTTTCCTTATTTATTTTTATTTTGGATGATCTGTCCATTGGTGAAAGTGGGGTGTTAAAATCCCCTACTATGAATGTGTTACTGTCAATTTCCCCTTTTATGGCTGTTAGTATTTGCCTTATGTATTGAGGTGCTCCTATGTTGGGTGCATAAATATTTACAATTGTTATATCTTCTTCTTGGATCGATCCCTTGATCATTATGTAGTGTCCTTGTCTCTTCCAATAGCCTTTATTTTAAAGTCTATTTTGTCTGATATGAGAATTGGTACTCCAGCTTTCTTTTGGTTTCCATTTGCATGAAATATCTTTTTCCATCCCCTCACTTTCAGTCTGTATGTGTCTCTAGGTCTGAAGTGGGTCTCTTGTAGACAGCAAATATATGCATCTTGTTTTTGTATCCATTCAGCCAATCTGTGTCTTTTGGTGGGAGCATTTAGTCCATTTACATTTAAGGTAATTTTCGATATGTGTGTTCCTATTCCCATTTTCTTAATTGTTTTGGGTTCGTTATTGTAGGTCTTTTCCTTCTCTTGTGTTTCTTGCCTAGAGAAGTTCCTTTAGCAGTTGTTGTAGAGCTGGTTTGGTGGTGCTGAACTCTCTCAGCTTTTGCTTGTCTGTAAAGGTTTTAATTTCTCCATCAAATCTGAATGAGATCCTTGCTGGGTAGAGTAATCTTGGTTGCAGGTTTTTCTCCTTCATCACTTTCAGTATGTCCTGCCACTCCCTCTGGCTTGCAGAGTTTCTGCTGAAAGATCAGCTGTTAACCTTATGGGGATTCCCTTGTGTGTTATTTGTTGTTTTTCCCTTGCTGCTTTTAATATGTTTTCTTTGTATTTAATTTTTGACAGTTTGATTAATATGTGTCTTGGCGTATTTCTCCTTGGATTTATCCTGTATGGGACTCTCTGTGCTTTCTGGACTTGATTAACTATTTCCTTTCCCATATTAGGGAAGTTTTCAACTATAATCTCTTCAAATATTTTCTCAGTCCCTTTCTTTTTCTCTTCTTCTTCTCGAATCCCTATAATTCGAATGTTGGTGCGTGTAATGTTGTCCCAGAGGTCTCTGAGAATGTCCTCAGTTCTTTTCATTCTTTTTTCTTTATTCTGCTCTGCAGTAGTTATTTCCACTATTTTATCTTCCAGGTCACTTATCCGTTCTTCTGCCTCAGTTATTCTGCTATTGATCCCATCTAGAGTATTTTTAATTTATTTTATTGTGTTGTTCATCATTGCTTGTTTCATCTTTAGTTCTTCTAGGTCCTTGTGAAACGTTTCTTGCATTTTCTCTATTCTATTTCCAAGATTTTGGATCATCTTTATTATCATTATTCTGAATTGTTTTTCAGGTAGACTGCCTATTTCCTCTTCATTTGTTAGGTCTGGTGGGTTTTTGCCTTGCTCCTTCATCTGCTGTGTGATTTTATGTCTGCTCATTTTGCTTATCTTACTGTGTTTGGGGTCTCCTTTTTGCAGGCTGCAGGTTCGTAGTTCCTGTTGTTTTTGGTGTCTGTCCCCAGTGGGTAAGGTTGGGTCAGTGGGTTGTGTAGGCTTCCTGGTGGAGGGTACTAGTGCCTGTGTTCTGGTGGATGAGGCTGGATCTTGTCTTTCTGATGGGAAGGTCCACATCTGGTGGTGTGTTTTGGGGTGTCTGTTGATTTATTATGATTTGGGGCAGCCTCTCTGCTAATGGGTGGGGTTGTGTTCCTGTCTTGCTAGTTGTTTGGCATAGTGTGTGCAGCACTGTGGCTTGCTGGTCGTTGAGTGAAGCTGGGTGCTGCTGTTGAGATGGAGATCTCTGGGAGATTTTCGCTGTTTGATATTATGTGCAGCTGGGAGGTCTCTTGTGGACCAGTGTCCTGAAGTTGGCTCTCCTACCTCAGAGGCAGAGCCCTGACTCCTGGCTGGAGCACCAAGAGCCTTTCATCCACACGTCTCTGAAGAAAAGAGAGAAAAAGTAGAAAGAAAGAATTAGTAGAAGTAGAGAGAAAGAAAGAAAGGAGGGAGGGAGAGAGGGAGCAAGGAAGGAAGGAGGTAAGGAAGGAAAAAAAGAAAGAAAGATGATACAGTAAAATAAAATAAAGATAAAATATAATAAAGTTATTACAGTAAAAAAATAATTATTAAGAGAAGAAAAAACCCAAAAAACAAAAAAAAGGATGGATAGGACCCTGGAACAAATGGTGAAAGCAAAGCTATACAGACAAAGTCTCACACAGAAGCATACACATACACACTCAGAAAAAGGGGAAAAGAGGAAAAAGTCATAAATCTTGCTCTCAAAGTCCACCTCCTCAATTTGGGATGATTCGTTGTCTAAAGGAGGGAGAAAAAACGAAGATAAAGTAAAATAAAATAAAGTTATTAAAATAAAAAGTAATTTTTAAGAGAAAAAAACAAAAACGGATGGATAGAACCCTCAGACAAATGGTGGAAGCCAAGTTACACAGACAAAATCTCACACAGAAGCATACACATACACACAAAAAAAGGAAAAGGGGAAAAAATAATAAATCTTGCTCTCAAAGTCCACCTCCTTAATTTGGGATGATTCATTGTCTATTCATGTATTCCACAGATGCAGGTACATCAAGTTGATTGTGGAGCTTTAATCCGCTGCTTCTGCGGCTGCTGGGAGAGATTTCCCTTTCTCTTCTTAGTGTCACAGCTCCCAGGGGCTCAGCTTTGGATTTGGCCCCGCCTGTGCGCGTAGGTCGCTGGAGGGCATCTGTTCTTTGCTCAGGACGGGGTTAAAGGAGCCACTGATTCGGAGGCTCTGGCTCACTCAGGCCTGGGGTAGGGAGGGTCACGGAGTGCCAGGCGAGCCTGCGGCGGCAGAGGCCGGCGTGACGTTGCACCAGCCTGAGGCGCACCGTGCGTTCTCCCGGGGGAGTTGTCCCTGGATCCCGGGACCCTGGCAGTGGCGGGCGGCACAGGCTCCCCGGAAGGGGGGTGTGGATAGTGACCTGTGCTCACACACAGGCTTCTTGGTGGCGGCAGCAGCAGCCTTAGCGTCTCATGTCTGTCTCTGGGGTCCGCGCTTTTAGCCGCGGCTCGCGCCCGTCTCTGGAGCTCCTTTAAGCAGCATTCTTAATCCCCTCTCCTCGCGCACCAGGAAACAAAGAGGTAAGAAAAACTCTCTTGCCTCTTCGGCAGGTCCAGAATTTTCCCTGGACTCCCTCCCGGCCAGCCATGGCGCACTAACCCCCTGCAGGCTGTGTTCACGCAGCCAACCCGAGTCTTCTCCTTGCGCGCCGACCGAAGCCGGAGCCTTAGCTCCTGACCCCGCCCACTCCGGCGGGGGAGCAAACAAGCCTCTCGGGCTGGTGAGTGCCGGTCGGCCCTGATCTTCTGTGCGGGAATCTCGTCGCTTTGCCCTCCGCACCCCTGTTGCTGTGCTCTCCTCCGCGGCTCCAAACCTTCCCCCCTCCGCCACCCGCAGTCTCCGCCCGCGAAGGCGCTTCTAGTGTGTGGAAACCTTTCCTCCTTCACAGCTCCCTCCCACTGGTGCCGGTCGGCCCTGATCTTCTGTGCGGGAATCTCGTCGCTTTGCCCTCCGCACCCCTGTTGCTGTGCTCTCCTCCGCGGCTCCAAACCTTCCCCCCTCCGCCACCCGCAGCCTCCGCCCGCGAAGGGGCTTCTAGTGTGTGGAAACCTTTCCTCCTTCACAGCTCCCTCCCACTGGTGCCGGTCCCGTCCCTATCCTTTCGTCTCTGTTTATTCTTTTTTCTTTTGCCCTACCCAGGTACGTGGGGGGTTTCTTGCCTTTTAGGAGGTCTGAGGTCTTCTGCCACCGTTCAGTAGGTGTTCTGTAGGAGTTGTTCCACGTGTAGATGTATTTCTGGTGTATCTGTGGGGAGGAAGGTGATCTCCACGTCTTACTCTTCCGCCATCTTCCCGCAAGTCAATTTTTTAGATTTTTAAACATTTTTTTGAGTCAGCTTTGGTAAGTTGTATTTTCTAGGAATTTGTTCATTTTCATATCTTTTCAAGAATTTTGGTATACAGTTGTTAAAAATTCTCTTATTTAATGCTGAGGCATCTGGATTGCTGTTCCCTTTCCATTTCGAATACTACATATTTGTAGCTCCTCTTTTTTCTTCATTAATTTTGCCAGAGGTTTGTCAGTTTATTAGTGTTTTCAAAAAATAGACTTTTTATTGTTATTGATCCACTCTATTTTGTGCTTGCTTTGTGTTTTCTCAAATTCTGCTCTGATCTTTATCATTTCCTTCCTTCTACTTTTGTTCGGTATATTTTCTGAGCTTTTTCTAAGCTCTTGAGACAGGTTCTTAGCTCATTTATTATTGGCCTAATTTTCTCTTTGAACAATACAAGGACCTTAGAACATTTCTAACATATATATTTATGACTGTCTATATCTGATTAACTATGACTGATCATACAAGTTTTTGTTATTCAGTTAGAATATGTTTGTATTTCGATTGTAATTTTTTCTTTGATCTTTGAGTTATACCATTATCATTGTTGATATGTCTATTTCCATTAATAATTCTGTTCATTTCCACTTTATATATACTAATGCTATATTATTATGTGTCTACAAATTTTAGAATTGTTGTGTCTTCCTGGTAGATAGACTATTTTACCTTGATTACTGTCTCTGTGTTTAATAATACCTTTTGCCTTAAAGTCTATTATATTTATTAATTATTAATAGCCACACCAGATTTCTTTCGGTTAGTATGTGTATAACATACCTTTTTCTTTTACCTTAAAATTCTGTACCCCTATGTTTAGATGTCTCTCTTTAAGAGCATATAGTTGGACTTTTGAAATCCAATCTGATATTATTTTAGTGGAAACATTTACTATGTATTTACTCTGTTTACTAAATTACATTTAGTGTAAATACTGATATATTTAGATTTAAATCTAATATCTTATTTTGTGCTTAAAATTTCCCTCTTATTTTAAAATTTCTGCCTCCCTGCTTCCCCCTCCCCTACTCTTTTGATAAGAGATGTCTGAGTCTTTTTAAAAATAATTCCCTTTTCTCTTCTAAGAGTTTGTAAGTTATACACTCTGACTGTCCTGTTGGTGGCTACCCTAGAAATTAAAACATGCATAATTAATTTATCAAGGTATAAAGTTAATCAAAATCTTTTCCCTTGTATGGTTTGGACCATACAAGGACCTTAGAACATTTCAACATTATTTACTCCCTCCTTGTATACTTTTATTGTTATCTAGTGTTTATGTCTCATTTTGTAACCCTAGAAGACATTATTATTACTCTTTTGTAAAAATACAAACTTCATTTGTATTTGTCCAAATAGTAGCCATTTTCCTACTTTTTCATTTCTTTTTGCAATTCTGACCTTCCATCTGTGATTACTTTCCTTCCGCATCATGCACATCTTTTAGGATTTTTTTTCCAGTAAGGGACTTTTAATAAGCTCTCTTGGATTTTGGTTTTAAATGTCTTCATTTCACCTTAGTATTGAAAGATACCTTTGCAGGGTTTAATATTCTAGGGTGACCATTATTTTCTTTCATCAATTTCATTGATCAGTTTCATCAATGGAAAACAGCATTCCATTCTTTCTGACTTCTAGTGGTGCTGATGAGAAATCACCTGTGACTCTAACTGGCATTTTTTTGAAGGTAATCTGCCTTTTTACTTTGGTTGCTTTGAAGATTTTCTCTTTTTTCATTTTTCTTAAATTCACAATGATGTACCTGTTGTGAATTTCTTGTTATTTATCATGCTTGAAATTCATTGGATCTTTGAATCTGTGGATTAATGCTTTTATCAGTTTTGGAAAATTTTCAACCATTATGTGCTGCATATTCTTACTCCTCTATCCTTATGGGTCTTATTAGATCGAGTGTATGGTAGACCTGATTACTATTTCCTCCTCACCTTTTCACTTATTTACTATATTTTCCATGTTTTTCTCTCACTGTGCTGCATTATGAATAATTTCTTCAGACCTATCTGCCAGTCCACGAATTTTTTCTTCTACTCTGACCAAATGGCTACCAAGGGTATCCACTGCAGTTTTCATTTCAGTTATTGTATTTTTTATCTCTAGAATCTGTATGATTCTTTTCCAGATATACTGTTTCACTTCTTATTATTCCTTATTCTCTGTAGTTTAAAAATCTATCACTTTAATTTAAGTAGTGAATGTAATTGTTTTCAAATACGCCTGTGATATTCCTGTATTTGGGATGTGAGCCTGTTGCTGCTGTTTGTTGTTTTCCTGTACATACTCGTGTCACCTTTGTTCTTGAGTTCCTGACTACCATTGACTGGTCAGTCACTGACCTTGAAAAATAACTTGAGGGCTTTCCCAGAGGCCAAGGATGAATGTACCCTTCTCCAGTGAGGTTTTTCATTCGTTTCTGCCAGAGATTAGGGGACATTATCAGCTGAGAATCATCCCAAGTCAGTTCACAACCTGAGGCTCTTTGGTCAGCCCAGACTTTGCCTGCTTGGATAGTAAATTCACATAAGGACTAATCTTTAGGCACTAGAGTTACAGAGTCTTCTTTTTGCCTCCCCTTTCCTTTCATTTTAAATTTATTATTCTTTTCAACATGAAGACATTCCTGAGCCTATCTCCCCTTACAATAAGTATTTAGCCTTTTGGGGTCCCAGTTCAGTATAAACAGAATCTCTCAAGTCTTACCACTTTAGGGATTTCATGAGACTTAACTTCTGTCCCCTTTTCCCCATACAGCCTCTGAAATCCGAGTATGCGGCACTGACAAATGCCTTTCATGGGCAAGCAGCTTTGGTTCTGATATCTAATAGTTCACTAACCTCTCTGTTAACAGGCTTTCATCCAAAAATTAGCCTGGAGGTTCCTCAGTGTTTCTTAATCTCTTCAGTGTTTTGAACGTTATTCTTGTGTTTTCCCCCTGGCATTTTTCATTGTTCTTGTTGAGAGAGTTGTGACACAAAACTCAGCATTCCATAATCAGAAGCCATAAAGTGTCCAATCAGTTTTTATGGAATCTTATTCTAAATTATGAATGGATAGCCAGTGGTCACCAGATATTTGAGAAAGAAATATTATATGAATGATAGAGAATAAAACAAACAAAAAGAAAAGGTAATTTGGTAGAAACAAATTATACAGAGAAAAATAAATTAACCTTCTCCCCACTATCATTATCTTTTTATCCTTAGAGAGATAAGATACTGAATCTGTAAAACAAGAACAAGATGCTATTTTAAAAGAACACTGGAGAGTAAAACAAGAGCTCTTGAAAGTTAAAAAAATAATGCTAGCAGAAGTGAAAAAATTCCTATAAAAATTTGAGACTTAAAATGGAGAGAATCTTGCATAAAGTAAAACAAAATAGAAAAGTTAGAAAATAGGAAAGAGAGAGAGAGAAGATAAGAAAATTAGAGTATTAAAATCATTCAGTAGCTTCCTAAGAAAGTATTCATAGGAAATATAATTTGGGAGACTTACAGTCCTTATTCTACATTTACTTTTTTAAAAAAAATTATTTATTTAATTTATTTATTTTTGGCTGCGTTGGGTCTTTGTTGCCGTGCATGGGCTTTCTTTAGTTGTGGCGAGCGGGGGCTACTCTTCGTTGCAGTGCGTGGGCTTCTCATTGTGGTGACTTCTCTTATTGCAGAGCAGGGCTCTAGGCACGCGGGCTTCAGTAGTCATGGCACACGGGCTCAGTAGTCGTGGCTCGCAGGTTCTAGAGCGCAGGCTCAGTAGTTGTGGTGCATGGGCTTAGTTGCTCTGCAGCATGTGGGATCCTCCCAGACCAGGGCTCGAACCCATGTCCCCTGCATTGGCAGGTGGATTCTTAACCACTGTGCCACCAGGGAAGCCCTGCATTTACTTCTAATATACTAGGTTGGCATTTATCTTTCAAATCTGGGGTTGTAAATAATTTTCTGTCACAGTTACAGTTAATAATGCATTTGCAGATTTTTGCTTCCTACTCCTGTGACTTTTGGATCTGCTGGCTTAAATGTCTTTCTAAGGGAGGAATGATTCCTCAGGGAATGCAAAAGTGGCTCCATTATTATGGGAGCTGAGACTGCCATGTGTTCATTTGGGGCTCTTCATGCCTCTGAGTCAACAGGGGAAGAGCAGATTACTGATCTGGTTGAACTGACTGATCTCAGTATCAAATTGCTGCTATACAATGGGGTGAAGGAGGACCATGTCTGACCCCAGGGGATTCTCTGAAGTGCATCTTAGCAGTTGTATAACTAGTTTAATGAAGATTGACGCAACCCACAAAGGCAAAACCACTAAGGACCCGGACAGTTCAGGAATGAAAATCTGAATCATTTCACCAGGTCAGCACCTTGACAAGGCAAGGTGCTGACTGAAGACAAGAAGATCATAGAATGGGTAGTAGAAGAATGAATTTTAAAATATCACCTCAACTCATGAAGTTTTAAGAGTCAAGAACCTATGCGAGGAAGGTTGGTAGTGCTTACTTTTATAACTGGAAGCTGGATTGTCATGGAATAGAGTTCTTAAGGAAGGTTTTTGAAAATCCTATGCAAAGGAACTCAGGGCAAAAAATTAAAGCAAAGTCAAAAAGCAAATGTCAAGCTGAGAGATTAAATATTATAAAGGGAAAATCTCCCTAATATATAAAGATCAAGAGGAAAAAAACCTTTAAAAATCTGGTAGAAAAATGGACAAAAGACATGTAAGGATAGTTCACAAAAGATAGGCAAAAGGCCTTTAAATATTTGAAGACATCCAACATCACTAATAAGAAAAATGCATTGAGATACCACTTCTCACCTATCAGCTTAGAAGAATCCACTCTGTTGGCAAGGCTGAGGGGAAACAGGCATTATTATATAACCCCTCTCAAGGTAAATTTGACAGTACCTAATAAAATTACGTATACATTTACCCTTTGACTCAGCAATTCCACTTTTAGGAAATTATCCTGAAGGTACACCTCTAGCAATATGAAAAAACATACGTACAAGGTTTTCCATTATGGCATTATTTGTAATAGCAAAATATAATCTATATTAATATATATTATATTGATATTTATATACCAGCATAAGTTAATAATGGGGCAAACCCTAAAGTTGAATAAAAAAAGAAACAAACCTAATTGGATATCAAATTACATAATCACAGAGGAAAATTTAATTCAAATAATTTTTAAACAACCTTTTTTTGCCTAAGAACAAAAAGCACTAGAAAAGAATCTTAAATTTCACTTAGTAGGTTTGCTGTTAGTAATGGTTGTAGTCATAATTTCAGAACTATTTTGTGTGTATGAGAGAAGTACAAAGATGGAGGGAGAAGGAGGAAGAATACCCAGGATGCTGGATTTTAATTGGTGGTATCAGTGTGAGCTCACAATTTTAAAGAGGCCTAGAAAGCAGTGACTCCCTAGGAGCAATAAGCAAACACAGTGCCTGGATCAGGGCTTCTAAATACCATTCCTCAGTAAAAGAAACCAGAGCTCCTTAGAGAATGGTTAGTTCCAGGTCTAGAGTGCAAAAGTGTAAGGTGAGCCTGGAATATCTTGCTGCACACCAAAGCAAAAAAGTGTTTCCCAAATCACAGCATCACAGGACACAGGATCCAGCTTGAAGACGATCCCAGTAGCCAAGGCTGATACAACTTGAGCATCAAAGAAGATGTGGCACATATATACAATGGAATATTACTCAGCCATAAAAAGAAATGAAACTGAGATATTTGTAGTGAGCTGGGTGGACCTAGAGTCTGTCATACAGAGTGAAGTAAGTCAGAAAGAGAAAAACAAATACCGTATGCTAACACATATATATGGAATCTAAGGGGAAAAAAAAAAAGGTCATGAAGAACCTAGGGGTAAGATGGGAATAAATACACAGACCTACTAGAGAATGGACTTGAGGATATGGGGAGGGGGAAGGGTAAGCTGGGAGAAAGGGAGAGAGTGGCATGGACATATATACACTACCAAACGTAAAATAGCTAGTGGGAAGCAGCCGCATGGCACAGGGAGATCAGCTCGGTGCTTTGTGACCACCTAGAGGGGTGGGACAGGGAGTGTGGGAGGGAGGGAGACGCAAGAGGGAAGAGATAGGAGAGCACATGTATAAGTATAACTGATTCACTTTGTTATAAAGCAAAACTAACACACCATTGTAAAGCAATTATACTCCAATAGAGATGTTAAAAAAAAAGAATTCTGGTTATAGACTATAACATATCTGAATGTTTTTTTAAAAAGAAAAAGGAAGAGGCTTGGGCTAGACCTTTGAGAATGAATTCAATTTAAATAGATGGAGAAGAAAGGTGGTTCAGTCAGTATGAACAAAAGAAGGAAGTGATGAAGAAGACGGCATAATTCAGGAGCTCGGAGTGGGGGGGGCACTTGGTCCAGCTAGGTTGTCAGGGACACATAGGGATCAGTAAGTGTAAGATTTGGTAGTTTAGACCATCACTGCCAATCTGAAGATTAGACTTCGAGTGCGGTGGCAATGGGGAGCCACTGTAAGTTTCTGAGCAGAGGAGTTATATGAGGAAATGACGGAATAGGTGTTTTGGGGAGATGACTGGCAGCTAGATGGAGGCAGGGAACAGAGGGATGGCAAGCAAGGAGGTCAGCGAGGAAGTCTTTGCAAGAGGTGCTGGGGGCCTGCAAAGAGCCTGGAAATGGATAAGGATAAAAATGGCTGAAATTTAAAAAAGCATTTCAGAGGATGAATAGACAGAACTTATTCCTCTGATAAGGGACAAGGGAAGAGTCAGTGGCTCTGAGTTTCCGTGCTGAAGGGTAGAAGGACGATGATGGAGCTGAGCTAAATATGAAGAGCAGAGAATTGAGTTTTGATATATTTTGAACTGGTTTTGAATATAGTGACTGTGAACCAATCGCATTTTGATGTTTACAAACCTCAAACAGGTCGCGTGTCCCACGTTGGGGGTGGTATTGCTGGGCTTTCTCAGTCAGCTTGATCTCTTACAGAGCTCAGGTGAAAGCAGGGCTCTGGTGTTTTCCTGAAGCTGCTGCCAGTGGTAGGATTTTGTACTGCTTCACAGACAATGCTCAGAACCATGTCCCTGTGGAATCCCAGTGGGCTACTCTGAGTGAGTATAACATCACCTCCTGGTTGGGCCAGAAAAGAATTTTCAAGGCATAACTCGAGGCGGGGGGCTCCCCCGTATGAAATTGTTCTTTCATCCCTGCAGTGAAGCTTGAATGAGGGGACTCTGCTTTGTGGCTGTCTGGCATCATCAGAGGATGGCTGCCGTCTTCACCCACCCGGCGCTCTTGCTTGGCTAGAGGAAGCCTGTCCTGAGCTCTCATAGTGAACAGGCTTCCCAGGCAGCCTTCCTCCCCTGCACTCTTGGCATTCACATGGCATGGCCATAAATTATGCCCAGCGTGTTCATTTTCAGTTTAAATGTGTTCTCATCCCAGAGGAGCAACTAATGGCGTCAGGTTACTGATGTGAAAAAAGCCTGCCGCTGCAGTGACTATGGATTAATGAAATAGCAGTCATGGAGGCTGGGGCAGCAATAAATTGTCAGCCACCGGTGACATGGATTTTAAATTATATTCTCCATCTCCTTTCCCCTTCTCCAAAATTATTTAGCTGTAGAGTTGTTTGTTAAATGTTTACCATTGCTTAAATGTTTGCTTTCTATTAGAAGTTGGTGCAGGCTGGGCCCCTTCCTTTAAAGGGGCTTTTCTCAGAAAACTGGAGGTGGGCTGAGAGGGATTTAAAAGCCTATCATGCTTTCTCTAGGAGGCGTGAAGGCAAATCTCTTAATCCAGGATCATCACTGACTGATAACTTTCATTCAGAAAATTGGCAAACGTGGGGCTCTATCGGTGAACTCTGCTCATTTGGCACGTCAGTTACTACCTCTACCTTCTGTTATGGCCTTTTTCTTTTCCTAATGAGTTAAAAATTAGGAACCAAGACAATTCACAGTGTTTTTGAAAGGGAGCAAGTCTATTTTTCATTAGATGAAGGACCCCAGGGAATCCGTTGATGGGCCGTAGGGAGTTCAAGAATCCCTGATCCTACAAGCAAATGTGAACAAGCAACTTGCTCATATGTATATGTTTTTCTAGAAAGAAGGTCTGTGGGTTTCATCAAATTCATTAAATGTTCCGTAACACCAAGATAGCTTAAGGGCTGCCATGGGGGACTGCATAAATGTCTACAACGTCTTTCTCTCCCAAGATCTATGTCCTTGTAATAGACTTTGTGGCTCCTCTGACTGAGAGAAGTCTATCCGCCCTTGATTCTGGGCTGGCACTGTGATTGGCTTTGGCCCACGGGAGATTAGTAAATGTGATCCAAGCAGATTGGAAAAGTGCTTGCACTTTGGGGCTTGCCTACTTACTGTTCCTGGAAGCCTGCTGCAATGTCAACAAGGCTGGGCTAGCCCAATGAGCTACATGGCCCCAGTCACCCTTGTTTCCCCAGCAGACCCACCAGCAACTGCAGACAGTGAGTGTGCCCAGCTGAGACCAGCCAAGCCAACCAAGGTCTGTGGATTTCATTAAAATCACTAAATGTTCCATAATGCCAAAAGAGTGCAAGGGCTGCTATGGTGGACTGCATACATGGCCACAACTTCTTCCTCTCCACACATCCATGCTCTTGCAGCAGGACTTTGTAAGGGCAGGGGTATGTGGAGCCTGGGCCAAACAAGAAGCAACTGTCCAGCCAAATTGCTGACATACAGAATAGTGAACAAAATAAGTGTTATTTGGGGATAGTTTATTATGCAGTAAAAGCTAACTGATATAAATACCGTATCACACAGTGTGCATTTTGAGGATGAGGGGCACACCTTATTCAGTCTTTATATCTCTTTTTCCTAAAAACTCAATAACCATTCAATATGTATTTGTTGAATTGGGTAGAACTGGTCTCTCAAAAAGACTTCTCAAGGTCACAATAAATCAGGAGAGATCCCAGAGCATCTAACGCCAGGCCTCAGTTTCCTTACTTATAAAATGGGCTTCAAAACACCTACCTTGTTGGGCTACTGTGGCTATTAGAGATACTGTGTGCTTTAGAGGTGCCTGATACTTGATGGACAGTAGCCCGAGCCAAGCACGCTGATGAAACGGCTGCAGAACTCATCAGCGTGCGCGAGATCAGGCACGTTTCAGTGATCACAGTGCCCATCAGGTGTTCACGTGGATTCCAGTTTCTAGGCGTCAGCTTTCTCTGCTGCAAAATGAGGTTGGTTCCTTCTGGCTCGACCAGACGTCCATGTGTCATTCTGACATGGCTGCCGCTGCAGTGCGGCCACGTGGCCGGAGGACGTGCCACTCCTTCTGGGGTGGTGGGGGAAGCGCCTGAGTTGCTGCTCTGGATTCTGCCATCACTCCCTGTATCTCATTTTCTTGCTTGTAAAGTAAGGTGTGGGTGACAGGAAGCTCTCTGAGACTCCTGTCAGCTTCAGTAATACTCCTGGAGTCTTCTCTAAGCCTGAGGGACTAAACTGCTCACAGGATCACGGAGCCATGAAAGAAGTTATTATTTGCTAGAGGAAAAGAAAAGGTTTCTGTATTTGTCTAAAGCAGAAAGTGGAAAAGCAGGCCGTAGAATTGGGGAATAACAGTAAGAAAAAAGAAAAGAAAGCAAACCTGATTTGAGCTGGGATGCTAGAACCCTGCTTCCTGCAGGATAATGGAGCCCCATGCTATGTAGATCACAGGGTCGAACCTTAGACATAGAGATTTATAGAAGAAAATTCCCCTTCCAAAAGCATGACATACACAAAGGGTTATAAAATGCTCAGAATGAGTTACACAAAGAGCCATGAGACATATGAAAAACAGTTTTCTTTTTTTTCCATTAAGACCTCCTGTCCTTTTCTAATAAAACCTAACATGACGTCTTTCTAGGCTTTAGAGTAAAACTTCTTGTGTTGCAGATGTATTTGGAAGTGAATCATGGACATACATATCGTTTACCGCAAGCAGTGAAGACATCTGAAAATCTTGCTTCTTGCCAAAATGGACATTAAGATTTTGCTTGGAAGCAAATATGAAAACATTGATTTTTATCCAACTATCCCTCCGTTTATCTAAGGAGAAAGTTACAACTTATTCTGTTATGCTTTTAATAGGATTTTCTATCTTTAATGCTGAGATCTTAAACATTACCAGTGAGTAAGCAAAGAAAACAATTAGCAGATGGCATTTTCAACCAAATTTTTTATATTTATTATAATCGTGCTTCTCTACAACTAAAGATTCATGTGGTGTGCAAACCATATGTCTGACTTTATTTACCAAAGTAAGTACAGAACAGCATTTCCAATAGGGGAGGTTCACACAACAAACAAAATATAGAGTGTGTGACCTCAATAAGGCATTCAGGAAAGGTATAAGCTGTCTCTCCCTCTATGGGGGGGGGGTTCCCTTAGGGTGCTCTGATGTTGGCATCACATTCTTCTAAGAGCAGAATCAAATCTTCAATCAGGCTGTGCTCCCTGCCATGTGTCACTCTCATAATATCAAAAGCCTAAAGGGAAGAGAAAGAAGACGGATTAGAACCCCAAATGAGGCAGGTCCCTGCCTGCTCCTCGTCTTTTCCCATGACACCAGGAGCCCGAAGAAGCCCAGAGTCTGCAGTGTGAGCAGCACGGTGGTTCTCCACACTAGCAATGAAGTGACAAGGGTGATTCCGTAACGTGGTGCTTGGAAAGCAGACTTACTACTTGAGTCATGCTGGGCCTGCTGTGCAACAACAATCTTCAGGGGTTATTAGAGCTTAGGTTTGGTGTAGGTAAAGAGGTTTGAGAAGCGTTACTAAAATGATTAATAGTAAAGATGAACTACTATGCTGCTATCGCCTTAAAATATAATTTTCATTTTTGCATGCTGCATTTAATTCTCATCTATATGCACTGTGATACATATAATGTATACATACAATTTTTGTATTCTTTTCATGTCCTATGACATTAGAACACTGGCATTTTGACAGTCCCTGCCTTCACTCCCCATGTTCAGTCTTCACTAAATCTTGCCAATTCTACCTCCAAAATATCTCTGAAATCTGGATGGGTTTGTGACCACTTCAGTAATAGAGTGTGATGATGGAATTAATGCTACTGACTTCCAAAGCTAGGTCAGAAAGGCCATGCAACCTTTGCCTCGTTCACTAGTGTGTCTGCTCCTGGAACCATGAGCTTCCGCGCTGTGAGGAAGCCCAAGCCACTTGGGGAAGCCAAGTGGAGATGCTCTGGTTGAGAGTCCTAGCTGAGTCCATCTTTCAAGTCATCCTAGCCTAGACACCAGAAATGTGCATAAGGAAGTCTACAGACGATTTCCGCCATCAGCCAGAAGGTAGCCAGATTCCAGTCTTCCCAGCTGACACTGTGGAAAAGAGGCGTTATGGAAAAGAGGCGAACCATTCCTGTTGCGATCTGTTTGAATTCCTGACTCAGAGCATCGGTGAGCATAATAAAAGGGTGGTCATTTTACTCTGCTGAGTTCTGGGGATGGTTTGTTACCGAGCAATAAATTAGAGATAAACAGTACCATCCTGCACTGCCCAAACTGGGGGCTCCCCGACGGGGTGGGGGGCACCAGACCCATTGTCTTCAATACGAACGTGCCTCGAGAGATAGGTAAAGAGACTTTGGGGGGTGCTAGGCGCCCAGAAAAGCACCTGCCTCTCAGTACCACGCTCTCAGCCTTGGCCACACAGTAGCATCAACTGGGGGCTGTCAAAGGTACCAGCGCCCAAACCCCACACGTGGTCAACTGAAGCCTGTTCTCTGGGGGTGAGGCCTGGGCTCAGGAGATTCTAACGTGCCCTCGGGGTTGAGAACGACCGATACAGTGAGCTCTCACCAAATAATAACAACTGTTTATTATTCAGTGGTGACTTACAGCCAACATAATTACCATTTTACTGGCTGTGTACAATTCTACTCTTAGAAATTTAGATCACTACCAAGTTTGTGTTATGATGTAGCTCTTCTAGCATAGGACTTTTTTGTCTTTGCTGAATATTTGCTTAAGATAAATCTCTGGAGGTGGATATTCTTGGGTATGGACCTCTTTAAAGCCACAGAGACTTTAGAGCTGCGGAGCACCCCTTCATTCTACTGGGTGTTCAGGGCTAGAAGTGCTTTTGGCCTGTGTTCCTGGCTTTTTGGCCTCTTTAAAAATGTTCCCGGGCTTCCCTGGTGGTGCAGTGGTTGAGAGTCTGCCTGCCGATGCAGGGGACACGGGTTCATGCCCCGGTCCGGGAAGATCCCACATGCCGCGGAGCGGCTGGGCCCGTGAGCCATGGCCGCTGAGCCTGCACGTCCCGAGCCTGTGCTCCGCAACAGGAGAGGCCACAACAGTGAGAGGCCCGCGTACCGCAAAAAAAAAAAAAAAAAAAAAAAAAAGTTCCCTTTAGCTGGGATAAAGGAAAACAGTCAGACAGACGGGGTCTAGATTTAGCTACTGTGAGAGGAAAAAAAGGGAAAGGCCCGCCACCTCAGGCTCTGGTGTCCCAGCCTGGAAAAGAGCTCTGCCCGTGGCGTTGGCTGTGATCCTGCACTGGCAGGCCCATCACCTGTGACATGCCAGCTGGAAAACCAGAAGGGGGCTGTGATGAGTCAGGGCCGTGAGGATTTGGTTCTTAGTAACCTGAGTGGGTCCGCCCTGTGGGTGCAGAGCATCTGCAAGCAAATCCCGAGGTGCAGTGGGGCGGGGTGAGGGGTGTACGAGATCGAGGGGAGGAGTTGGGAGTAGCCTCCACCTTGGAGGCAGCCAAGCTCGGTGACATGCCTCTGGGCAGAAGATCAGCAACAAATGTTTGATGCCATTCAGGGAACAAATGTCTCCTGTCTCCCTCCCGCCCCACTCCCCAGGTCCTCTGTTGTTCTAGACATCTCAAGGTCCCAGGCAGGGGCCTGCATGAGAGCGCGATTGTAAAAAGAGACTGGAGAGATGCTTCGAGCCCTTCATGGGAAATTCTCTCACTCGAAAGCTGCTTAGATGTTCTCTTCCCTTCCACTTGACAGAGGACCAGCTGTACTTGTGATCTGACAAAGGAGGGTGAATGGGCCAGGAGCATCACCTGAAAAGCTCTTTGCAGAAAGAGAAATAACGCTCCTCCAAGCCCCATGGACAGGTCGGCTGGAGAAAGGCCTGCCTGACCTGTGAGGGCTCTCGCCCTCCCGGCCCCTCACAGCTCTCTGCTGGGTGAGGGCCTGGCCTCGTTTCTCAGGAGAACTCCCAGATCAGCTTCTCTGTGTCCTCCTGTTTTATTTCTCCAGGTTCCTCATCTGGAGAATGTTCTGTGCTTCTCAGGGACTTGACTCAGAGGCTACATGACAGTCATCTTCATACCACTCTGAAGGGTAAGGTCGATCTGCACGTTTTCAGACGTATTATAGCTCCAGCTTCCTTCCTCGCTGCCTTTCTTCCAGTCATACGTTTCACTTTCTCCTCCCTTCCAGCTTTAAGAATAAGGCCTATGGGGCTTCCCTGGTGGCGCAGGTGCTCCGCAACGGGAGCAGCCACAGCAGTGAGAGGCCCGCGTACCGCAAAAAAAAAAAAAAAAAAAAGAAAAAAAAAAAGAATAAGGCCTACTCCTCAAGAGACAAAGTTAATTGTGGCTGATCTGGAGTCTTCCTGTTCATTCCTGCTCATCCCACAGCACAGCAGGTGCCTGAGCATCAGAGGAGGCTTCCGGCCCTGCAACCCTTCACGAACTGCAGAGCCACAGCCAGGAAGGGAAGCCACCTGGCCTTCCCCAGGCCTCACTTCCATACCTCCCAGCCTGCTTCCTTGCGAGAGGGCCATAAAGACCATCTGGCGCAATGTCCTCATGTTTGGCCTGAGAGGGAGCCCAGGGTGAACCCCGTGTTCATTCCATGACTGCTCTGTGCAGCCTCCACCTGCAAACAGTCTTCAGTGACCAAGGAGAGGGCCTGGAGGGTCTCTGACGTGTGGCTTCTGAGACACCCTGAGGAGCCATGAAGGTCTTCCTAGTGAAGATGCTGCTGGTTGTGACCTACGTTCTCTTATCTGGTGGTGAATGCAGCACCGGTAGCAAAAGTGGGGCGGGGGCAACCCCTGGGTGTGTATGTGTAGGATTTGAGATACTAAGGTTAGAGGATCCTATCCACAGGGGTGGCTGGAAGCAGAGAGGAAATGGGCAGAGCTGGGTGCAGAGGACCACATCGAAGAGACTGGAAAAAATCCATACCATTTGTCTAGAAGGTAAAACCAAGTATAAATAGGATTAACAAGTAAACACTGTAATTTTCTCTGAGTGATGGGTGGGGTAGAAGAGAAAAGGAGAGAAAAAAAGAAATAGGATTTAGTAATGTGCAAACTATGGTGATGACTGTGTTCTCTGTGTGTGTGTGCGTGTGTGTATGAGAGAGTAATATGGCAGGTTGAGTATACAGGACGGGAAGCCAAAACTCAGACTTGGTCCAGCAGGACGTCTGGTCCTTGTCTTGGACATCACCTGGGCCTACAGGTGAGCTGGGGCAGCAGTTCTCAGCGATGTAGGAAGGGAGCCCGATGTAGCTGTCAGCACAGGCTGCCTCTGCATGGCGGCCACAGCCCCTCAGCCCAGCAAGAAGATGAGGAGGTCTTTTCTTCCCCCAAAAACAAAGTTATAGTAAATCTCTGACAAACCAGGACAATTGTTTCCTGTAGCTCTGTGTCTCCCTTCTCTCAGCCCCTCCCAACTGCCACACATGCACATGTCAGAGAGAACAATTTTGATTTAATTTCCTGCAGCAATATGTAAAACAGATTAAGGAAATATAAAATCAGAGCCAGCCTGTGCTGGGAAAAGCTTATCTCTTTCCATTAAATTTTATTTTTTTAATGGTAGCATTTAAAAAGAGCCTGCCTGTATTCTTCCACAGAGGACCTATTTGAAGCCTTCAAGGGGGTGTTGCTGCCCCCCGTGTACTGACTCTAAATGTCACATGAGAAATGGAAGCACAGATTGCCTGCCACATGACAGGCATGGCTCACTCAGGAGTAAAGATAGGTTCTTTGAAAGATCGGGTCCCCAGAACTGATTTCAATCTCATCACAGCTTTTTTTTTCTTTTAAGTAATTGTAGAATTGTGGGTCATACATTAAATAAAATGAATTAAATTATGATTTAAAGTTGCAAACAATATAGCTTTCTTATTTTTAATAAAAATATATTAAGCTTATCAAGGATCTCATATACTCTCTACAAAAAGCCTGAGGGAATTCAATAATGACTTCCCCAAGCAGGATTTAAATATGGATATAAATCAGAGGGAAAAGAAATGTATGCATGATAAAAACCTCTGGAATCAGATCACAGGAGGGGAAAATGCAGGCAAGTTTTCTTACTCTGCCCACCTCAGGATGAAAGCAGAGTAGAGGGGTGGGAGGTGGTGGGCGTGCGCTGGGGCATCCAAAGCAGGACACGTAAGAAGACAGACCTGCAACCCATCAAGCAGCTGCAGAGCCACGGCAGCCCTTCGCAAGGGGCAGCAGGAAATCCCAAAGCCTTGGATGACCTTCCTGAGCTCACAGCACCCCTGTTGACTCCACTGTGCTCTCCACCTTGTACAGAATCCACCGAGAGGACCTGTCCTCCTGGGAGGCAAGATTCCTTAAAGAAAAGACCTATCCCTTCATACACTAAATATCGGCTAAGCAGCTGTCATGAATAAGACTTGGTCCTTGCCCTGGGAGGAGCTCTGGCACAGCCAGAAATCAGGGTTCTAGCAGGACAGTGTGTGATAAAGGGAGATGTAAGGTGCTGGGGTTCCAGAGGAGAGACCCCAGAAGGGGTTACAGACATGGTGAGCTCAGGTCTGTGCCTTCCAGTGGGAGTAGCTATTCCAGAAAGAGTTGCTGTTGTGTTGTTATGTTTAACTAATCAATCGATCCAATGCATATTTATTGAGCACCTGAGAGACCCTGAAGACATCATGTCTCCTCCCTGAACTCCGGTTTCCTCACTTGAATAACGAGGAGATT
This sequence comes from Tursiops truncatus, assembly GCF_011762595.2. Lineage (NCBI taxonomy): Eukaryota > Metazoa > Chordata > Mammalia > Artiodactyla > Delphinidae > Tursiops > Tursiops truncatus. Next base: position 25,328,582 of record NC_047034.1, on the reverse strand, counting down.
GGACTAGATAAATTCTGTGGACAAAGCAAGTCCCAGACACAGAGCTAGGAGGTGCAGGTTTGGTTTCATTTCAAAATGTGTTATTGATTTCTAATTTAACTCCACTGAGGTCAGAGAATTTACTTTGTATGACAGGAATCCTTTTACATTTATTGAGACTTGTTTTATGGCCCAGAATATGGTCCTTCTTGGTATACAGTCTGTGGGTACTTGAAAAGAAGTGTATTTTGCTACTGCTGGGTGGAGTTTTATAAATGTCAGTTTGATCCTGTTGTTGAATCCTTCTGTATCCTTGCTGGTTTTCTGTCTAGTTGTCCTGTCAGTAGTTGACAGGGAGTGCTGATGTCCCCAGCTATACTCATATCCATAAGTCTATTATCTGTTTCTTCTTTTAGTTCTATCAGTTTTTGTTTCCCACATTTTGCAACTGGGTTGTTTGGTGCATACACATGTAGAATTGCTATGTATTCGTGGTAAATTGACCTTTTTTTCCCATTATATAACGTCCTTCTCTGTCTTTAGCAACATTTTCTTTGCTCTAAAATCGACTTTATCTGATATTAATATAGCCACTCCAGCTTTCTTTGATGAATGGTGTTTTCATGATATATCTTTTTCCATCATTTTACTTTCAACGTGTCTATATTTAAAGTGAGTTTCCTATAGACAGCATATAGTTGGGTCATTAAAAAAATCCATTCTAATAATCTCTGTCATTTAATTAGTATATTTTAGACAATTTATATTTTTTACATAGATCACTTGCATAATTAATGTGGTTATTCATATATTAGGGTTTTAAGTTTGCCATTAAAAAAATTTTTCTGTTCTGTTTTTTTCTTTTTTGCTTCTATTTTCTTTATCTTGCATTTCTGGTGGATTACTACTTTTTTTTAGAATTCTGTAATGTTTTTGAGTGTATTTGTTTTTGTGTGTATATATATATAGAGAGAGACATAGACATATAATTGTCGAATATAATTGACCTAAATATTTCCACTATATACATTTAGAACCACAGGAGACAGTGTTATAAATTTTGTTTCAACTGTCAAAGATTATCTAAAAAACTCAAGAGGAGAATGAAAGTCTATTTTACTTACCCTTACTTTTGCTTACCATGTTCTTTCTTCCTGATGTTCAAAGATTCCTGCCTTTATTATTTACTTTCTGTTTAGAGAATTCCTTTAGCGATCCTTTTAGAATAGGTCTGCTGGTGACAAATTCTCTTACTTTTCCTTCATCTGAGAATGTTTGGATTTTCCCTTAACTCTTGAAGGCTATTTTGCTGAGTATCGGTTTTTGGCTCAACAGTTCTTTTCTTTCAGTGCTTGAAAAATATGCCACTTTCATCTGACCTCCATGTTTGTTTGTTTGTTAATATTTATTTATTTGGCTGTACCGGGTCTTAGTTGCAGCACGTGGGATCTTCAATACTGCGGGCGGGATCTTCACTGCAGCACGCAGGATCTGGTTTTAGTTGCAGCATGCGGGATCTTTGTTGTGGCATGAGGGATCTAATTCCCTGACCAGGATCGAACCCAGGCCCCTTGCATTGGGAGCACAGAGTCTTAACCACTGGACCACCAGGGAAGTCCCTGGCCTTCATGGTTTTTAATGAGAAAGCCACTGTAACTCAAATTGTTTTTCTCCTATAAGAAAGATGTCATTTTTCTCTTGCTTTTTTAAAAACAGTTTTAAATTTTTTAAATTTTTTGCTGTGTTGGGTCTTTGTTGCTGCGCGCGGGCTTTTCTCTGGTTGTGGTGAGTGGGGGCTACTCTTGCGGTGTTAAGGCTTCTCATTGTGGTGGCTTCTCTTGTTGTGGAGCCTGGGTTCTAGGCGTGTGGGCTTCAGTAGTTGTGGCATGCGGGCTCAGTAGTTGGGGTGCACGGGCTTAGTTGCTCTGCAGCATTTGGGATCTTCCTGGACCAGCGCTTGAACCCGTGTCCTGTGCATTGGCAGGTGGATTCTTAACCACTGCGCCACCAGGGAAGCCCCTCTCTTGCTGCTTTTAAGATATTTTTGTTGTCTTTAGTTTTCAGAAGTTTCTCTAGGATGAATCTTGATGTGCATTTCTTTGGATTTTTCTTATTTGGATTCACTTAGGTTTTTTTTTTCCTTTAAGTTTTTGTAGGTTTTTTTTTTTTAATTTTTTTTTTTATACAGCAGGTTCTTATTAGTCATCAATTTTATACACATCAGTGTATACATGTCAATCCCAATCTCCCAATTCATCCCACCACCACCACTGCCGACCCGCCGTGGCTTTCCCCTCTTGGTGTCCATATGTTTGTTCTCAACATCTGTGTCTCTGTTTCTGCCTTGCAAACCGGTTCATCTGTACCATTTTCCTAGATTCCACATATATGCATTAATATACGATATTTGTTTTTCTCTTTCTGACTTACTTCACTCTTTATGACAGTGTCTAGGTCCATCCACGTCTCTACAAATGACCCAATTTCGTTCCTTTTTATGGCTGAGTAATATTCCATTGTATATATGTACCACATTTTCTTATTCCATGCATCTGTCGATGGGCATTTAGGTTGCTTCCATGACCTGGCTATTGTAAATAGTGCTGCAATGAACACTGGGGTGCATGTGCCTTTTTGAATTATGGTTTTCTCTGGGTGTATGCCCAGTAGTGGGATTGCTGGGTCATATGGTAATTCTATTTTTAGTTTTTTAAGGAACCTCCGTACTGTTCTCCATAGTGGCTGTATCAGTTTACATTCCCACCAACAGTGTAAGAGGGTTCCCTTTTCTCCACACCCTCTCCAGCGTTTGTTGTTTGTAGATTTTCTGATGATGCCCATTCTAACTGGTGTGAGGTGATACCTCATTGTAGTTTTGATTTGCATTAGTCTAATAATTAGTGATGTTGAGCAGCTTTTCATGTGCCTTTTGGCCATCTGTATGTCTTCTTTGGAGAAATGTCTGTTTAGGTCTTCTGCCTATTTTTTGATTGGGTTGTTTGATTTTTTAATATTGAGCTGCATGAGCTGTTTATATATTTTGGAGATCAATCCTTTGTCCGTTGATTCATTTGCAAATATTTTCTCCCATTCTGAGGGTTGTCTTTTAGTCTTGTTTATAGTTTCCTTTGCTGTGCAAAAGCTTTTAAGTTTCATTAGGTCCCATTTGTTTATTTTTGTTTTTATTTCCATTTCTCTAGGAGGTGTGTCAAAAAAGATCTTGCTGTGATTTATGTCAAAGAGTGTTCTTCCTATGTTTTCCTCTGAGAGTTTTATAGTGTCTGGTCTTACATTTAGGTTTCTAATCCATTTTGAGTTTATTTTTGTGTATGGTGTTAGGGAGTGTTCTAATTTCATTCTTTTACATGAAGCTCTCTGGTTTTCCCAGCACCACTTATTGAACAGACTGTCTTTTCTCCATTGTATATATCCTTGCCTCCTTTGTCATAGATTAGTTGACCATAGGTGCCTGAGTTTATCTCTGGGCTTTCTATCCTGTTCCATTGATCTATGTTTCTGTTTTTGTGCCAGTACTATATTGTCTTGATTACTGTAGCTTTGTAGTATAGTCTGAAGTCAGGGAGTCTGATTCCTCCAGCTCCGTTTCTTTCCTTCAAGACTGCTTTGGCTATTTGGGGTCTTTTGTGTCTCCATACAAATTTTAAGATTATTTGTTCTAGTTCTGTAAAAAACGCCATTGGTAATTTAATAGGGATTGCATTGAATCTGTACATTGCCTTGGGCAGTATAGTCATTTTCACAATCAGTTACCTTCTTGAATAACCAGGTAGATTTTTTTATGTTCAGTGGCATTAATTACATTCACATTGTTGTGCAACCACTACCACTATCCATTTCCAGAACTTCTGTGTTATCCCAAACTGAAACTGTGTACCCACTAAACAATAATTCTCCATTCCCTTCTCTCTCCAGCCCCTGGTTATCACTATTTTACTTTCTGTCTCTATGTTTTTTACTACTCTACATACCTGATATAAATGGAATCATACAATATTTATCCTTTTGTGACTGGCTTATTTCACATAATGTCTTCAAGTTTCATCCATGTGGTTTCATTTTTAAGGCTGAATAATATTGTCTGTATATTCCACATTTTGTTTATCTATTCATCTGTCCATGGACATTTAGGTTGCTTCCACCTTTTAGCTAAGCTATTGTTAATAATGCTTGCTATGAACATTGGTGTACAAATATCTGTTCAAGTCCCTGCTTTCAATTCTTTTGTGTTTATACCCAGAAGTGGAATTGGTGGATCAAATAGTAATTCTATGTTTCATATTTTTGAGGAACTGCTATACTATTTTTCCACAGTGGCTGCCCCATTTTGCATTCCTGCCAGTAATACGTAAGGGTTCCAGTTTCTCCACATCCATACCAATATATGTTGTTTTCTGTTTTTTTTCCTTAATAATAGACATCTTAGCAGGTGAGAAGTAGTATCTCATTGTGGTTGTGGTTTGCATTTCCCTAATGATTGGTGATGTTAAGCACCTTTTTCTGTGATTTTTAGCTATTTGCATATCTTCTTTGGAGAAATGTCCATTCAGGTCCTTTGACAATTTTTGAATTGGGCTGTTTTGGTATTGTTATTGAAGTTTAGGCATTCTCTCTATATTCTGGAAATTATTCACTTATCAGATACGTGATTTGCAAATATTTTGTTCCATTTTGTGGGTTGCCTTTTTACTCTGTCGATAGCATCCTTTGATGCACAAACATTTAAAATTTTGATGAAGTTCAATTCGTGTATTTTTTCTTTGTTGCCTGTGCCTTTGGTGGCATATCCAAAAAAGTCATTGCCAAATCCAGTCTCATGAAACTTTTCTTCTGTTTTCTTCTAAGAGTTTTATAGTTTTAGCTCTTATATTAGGTCTTTAATCCATGCATTAGTTTTTAAAAATATAGTGTTAGGTAAGGTTAATTTTTTAACCTTAGGTTAAAACCTTAAGGTTAAAACCTTAGGTTAGGTAAGTGTTATTTTTTGCATGTGGATATCCAGTTTTCTCAACACCGTTTATTGAATGGACTGTCCTTTCCTCACTGAGTGGTCTTGGCACCCTTGTCAAAAATTATTTGACATATATCTGAGAGTTTATTTCTGGCTCTCTATTCAATTTCATTGGCTTATATGTCTGTCTTTATGCCAGTACCATGTTGTTTTGATTACTGTAGTTTTGTAGCAAAATTTGAAATCATAAAGTGTGAGTCCTCCAACTTTTTTTCTTTTTCAATATTGTTATGCTATTGGGGTCTTGAGGTTTCATATGGATTTTAGGATGGATTTTTCCATTTCTAAATAAAATGTCAGTGGGATTTTGACAGAGATTGCATTGAATCTATAGATTGCTTTAGGTTGTATTGACATCTTAAAATGATATTAAATCTTTCAGTCATGAACATGGAATATTATTCTGTTTATGTCACCTTTAATTTTTTTCAGCAATGTTTTATAGTCTTCAGTGTATAAGTCTTTTACCTCCTTGATTAAGTTAATTGCTGATTATTTTATTCTGTACGATGCTATTAGAAGTGGAACTGTTTTCTCAATTTCCTTTTGGGATCATTCCCTTTTGGGATCATTCCCTATCCGTGTATAGAAACACAACTGACTTTTGCATGTTAATTTTACATCCTCCCACTTTGCTGAATTTCTTAGTTGGAACAATTTCTTTTGTGGTATCTTTAGGGTTTCCTACATATAAGATCATGTCATCTATGAAGAGAGAGAATTTTACTTTTTTTCAATTTGAGTGCTTTCACTATTATTTCTTCAAGTACTTTCCCACTCTGCCCTCTTTCTCTTCTCTTTCTGGGACTCCACTGTTAGATCTTTTGTTATAGGTACCGTGGGTCCCTGAAGCTCTGTTCAATTTTACCTTTTTTAGTCATTTTATCTCTGTTTTTTAGATTGGACAGCTTATATTGTTCTATCTTCAAGTTCATTATTTTTTTATCTTTTATTTTTTGGGGGTACGCGGGCCTCTCACTGCTGTGGCCTCTTCTGCTGCGGAGCACAGGCTCCGAACGCGCAGGCCCAGCAGCCATGGCTCGCGGGCCTAGCCGCTCTGTGGCACGTGGGATCCTCCCGAACTGGGGCACGAACCTGTGTCCCCTGCATCGGCAGGCGGACTCTCAACCACTGCGCCACCAGGGAAGCCCCAAGTTCATTATTAACTCATTCCTCTATCCATTTTGTTGTTAAGTTCCAGTCTGTATATTTTGGTAATTGTATTTATCAGTTTGTAAATTTCTGTTTGCTGCTTCTTTCTATCTTCTAGTTCTTTGCTGAGGTGTTCTGTTTTTTCATTTGTTTTGAGGATGTTTGTAATTGCTTGTTTGAGCACATGTATGATTGGCTTTAAAATCTTTGTCAGATAATTCTAAAATCTGTTATCTTGGAGTTGCAATCTGTCGATTGTCTTTTTCTCCATGAAGATTGAGATCTTCCTTGTTCTTGGTATGATGAGGGATTTTCAATTGAAACCTGGACACTTTGAGTATTAGGCTGAGATTCTGACTTTCATGTAAACTTTGTTTCAGCTGGCTCTCTCCAGTATTGCTCCAGCAGGAGTATGGCAGATGACACCATGCTACTGCCAGGCAGAAGTACAAGTCCAGGTTCCTCACTTGGTTCCTGGTCACTGCTGGGCTTACACTGTCTGGTAGGTAAATTTCTGCTTGCTTCCTGTAATGTAACTTAATCACTATGCTTTCATTTTATGATTATTCTCTTAGTTATCTTCTCTTTCTTTGGTTCAGCAACATACTCTTGAAACTGATATTCTCTGTTTTAAGTTAGTAGGGGACAGTCATAAACATCAGAGGCAGGGGCTCTGCCAAACGACGCTTTGAAGGCACTGCTGATGATTGTGGCACGTCACCTCCGCATGCCCCCTTGTCCTCCCCCTCTCCCTCCCATCTGCCCACATGTTAAGGTGATGTTATGCATTTAGACGAGAGCTTTTTAACGTTGAGACCGCGGGCCTATAGAAAGTCCATGGAGAGGCTTCAGGTGGTCCCTAAATACCTTCCCCACCAAATATAAAAAAAAAAATGTTGTGCAGTGTGGATACGGGGTGGGGGGCAGGGAGGTGGGATGAATTGGGAGATTAGGATTGACGTATGTGCACTGCCATGTTTAAAACAGATAGCTGGTGGGAACCTGCTGTATAGCACAGGGAGCTCAGCTCGGTGCTCTGTGACGACCTAGATGGGCGGGATGGGGGGGTGGGGTGGGAGGGAGGTCCAAGGGGGAGGGCATATATGTATACAGATAGCTGATTCACTTCATTGTACAGCAGAAACTAACACAACATTGTAAAGCAACTATACCCCAATTTTTTAAAAAAAATGTGTGTATGTGCATTTTCTCTGGTGAGTCAGTGGTCCTCACACAATTCCTAAAAAAGAGCGTGACCAAAGAGGTTAAAAATCATTGTAGCAGATTAAGAAATGGGAGCAATAGACTTGCAGGCTCTAAATCATCCATTTAGAGGGGCTTGAAATCAGGGTGCAGGCTGGAGTAGAGAGAGACCAGCATGTGCTTGGAGCTTTGCCTGCATGAGCTGGAATAGCTAGTAACCATGTGGGTATGAGAGGAGCTGTGCTGGGGACTGGGCCTGAGCTCCCTGTTCAGGTCCAGAAAAAGCTAAAAAGATCCTCAAAGTGTACAATGCTTCAACATAATGAAATGAGAAGAGAAAACACATTACAGTGTAATATAAGAAATTTACATCTAAATAAAAAATGGTTATTGAGGGGGAAGAAGTTGGACTTTTTCCAGCCTGACCTCCATTAACAAGGCACTACCAACAAAGCAGCTAGTGTAGCCCAGGGTGAGGGAGCTGGCAGCATGCAGAGCTCACAGAAAAGAAGCAGGCTCACTGACGAGACAGGCCAGATGAGAATGGTTGCCCCTGAGGTCCAAGAAGTCAAATTAGTGGCTAACAAAATCCTTCTAAGAAATAAATGGGAAGAAATGAAAATAGATTAGAGACAGGAGAAAGCAAGAGGGAGGTACGGTGAAGGGAGCCCAGGACTGTCCTGTGGCAGCAATCCCAAGAATTTCAGCTGAGCCCAGGGGAGATGGGAGCCTAAACCAAATCAGAACTGGGCGAAGAGGATTCCTTTCCTGGAGGAGGCCGGGCCTAATTGAATCTGTACCTAATTTTTGTTTCTGAAGCTTTTCTCATTTTTGTTTCAAACTCAGCCTCTGAAACCCTTATTCAAACTCGTTCATCCCATTATTTCCAGAGTTTCTAAGGAAGAATGTCTGGGGGTGCCAGTCGAAAGAGAACATCAGTTTAAAAAAGGCAAGACCATATCTTCCCTTGCCCCTCTCTGGGTTACCTGAGCCCTGAGAAAGCTCGGGAGGAGAGGTGTTCTGCAGAACGAAACTGCCCTGCTTCTAGACTCACAGGTGCTGTGAACTTGCAAAAAGATGGAGGTGTGCAGCCTGTCCCTCTGTGTGATACTGGGATATACAATAAGAAATATATACTTGGTCTTCATCCCTATTTCTGGCATTGAGTTCCTAAAACCCTTGGAATTTCCTAAGTGATGAGAATGATCAAGGTGTCTTTATTATTTTAATAAGGTGACTTTCAGAAGCACCTAAGGATGGGGACTGGTTGCTAGGATAACCAACCATAGGATAAGACGGTTGGAACTTTCAGGGAAGAGGAACTGGAGGTTGAATCAATCGCCAATGGCCAGTGATTTCATCAGTCATGCCTCTGTAGTGAAGCCTTCATAAAAACCCACAAGGACAGAGTTTGAACGCTTCCAGGTTGGTGAACACATGGAGATTCGTGGAAAGCGGTGAACTCGGAGAGACGCCCTATGGGCATCTCTTCCATCTGGCTGCTTCTGATTCATAGCCTTTTGTAATACACTGGTGATCTTAGTAAGTAAAATGTTTCTTGGAATCCTGTGAGCTGCTTTAGCAAATTAATCAAAACCGTGGTGGCATCCTCGGCACCGCTAAGCCATAGCCAGTCAGTCTGAAGCCTGTGTGACAGCCTGGGCTTCTGACTGGCGTCTGAAGTGTGGAAGGCGATCTCGGGGGGCAGTGGGATCTGATGCCATCTCCAGGTAAATGGTGTCAGAACTGAGTTGAACCGTAGGACACCCAGCTGTGTCTGAGAATTGCTTGTTGAAGCGGGAAGACCCCTGCCACACATTGGAATTGGGTGGGCAGAACCTTACCCTGCTAGTAAATGGTCAGCATATGTCCTGAGAAGATCTGGTCCACTAGCCACATACGTAGTACATATACATATTAGCTAAAAGAAGAGGGCCAGGGTGGTGCTTTTAAAGACCTCTCCTCATTAAAAAATCCATTCATTCAAGTAGGTGTCCTTGATAGACCTTGCTGTGTTCAGGGCATGTGTCTAGGTTTGGTAGCCCCAGGAGATACAAAAGGTATCTTGTGGAATTCCCACTCACCTCCAGGAAATGGAACACACCCATGTGAACTGCTGGGGAGCAGTTCTATAATATAATTGTTCAACAGGGGAAACACTGTATAACCCCAAACTCCAAATGCAAGTGCTAAAGGGACTAGATAGTGAGGGAGTGGTCAGAACAAGGGTTCCTACACAATAATAATCCTTTATACTCTCCAAACACTTGGGACTCAGCCAAACACACCCTTACGCACTACCTTATCGACTTCTAAAATAACTCTATGGGGTAGGTATGATCCTCATTTTTAAAATAGGAAAATTATATTCAGAGGGCTTGAGACTTGCTTCAAGTCATAAACGTAGTAAATGACGGGACTGGAACCTGAACTCTGAATCTGAGTGTCTTCCTACTACGTGACACTCCCGGGGCGAACATCTGCTTTCTGGTCGATATCAGAACCCAGGAGACTCCGTGTCTCTTCCAGAGCCAAGCGGGAAGTTTGGGTGGGGCCATGACTAGCGCCAGGCCTCACGACAGACGTTCTGATGCTGCTCCGAGGTCTTTCACTTGGCAGCTGTCAGGGTCCATATGTGGGCTTATCTTTGGTACCAGGAGCAGAAGATGCTAAAACAATCACCAAGGGAGGCTTCTGGAGGAAATGAGGCAAGCTCACAAGAAGGACGTGAGGAAGACAGAATGGAACAGGGCACGAAGGGTATAAAAGGGCAGCAAGAGTGTCCCAAGAAGGACTGGTGATCCGCCTGGCCCACAGATATCCCGTAAATCTGTACCTAGACGTCAGTGTGGGTTCGTTCATGCTTGTCTTTGCAGCTGAGGGTGTGAGATGTCTCCATCGAGAGTCCTGCGTGCAATGGCAATGATAAAGCCTCACGTGAAGAGTAGAAAAGATCCAAATCCCCTCAGATTTCTCTTTCACGTCCTCCTCTGAGTTGGCACCAGGAGCTCAGCGGGATCTGAAGGGATTTCTACACTGAGTCTTACTAGAGAGTCTCAGTTATTTGCTGGGCCAGTCTAGAGCCTCGGATCCCAGCCTGGATCTGATGACGTGTTCACGCGTCTGTCTCCTCCACTGAACTGTGAGGACAACACTGGGCCTTATTCAGATTAACAGAAGCATTTAATCAACACATATTAGATTAAATCGAACAGACTGGACCTGGCTCTGGTTCAGTGTGACTCAAAGCCTCCTTAGCGCCTTCAGTTTTCAAATGGACACGGAAATGCCTGGCCCGCTGGCCTCAGATGGCTGTCAGCTGTCATGAGGGCCCGATCAGTCATGTACATGTGAGCAGTATTAATACTTTCTAGTCCCATAAAACATCAAGGACTAATTTGATCACTTATAAAATGCCTACTTGGAGGTGACCCTGGGTTGGGTCCATGATATACGTGGGAAATTTCCTCCACATTGTTTTCCCGTCAGAACATTCACAGGGTAGACCCTCAGTGAGTCTTTTCTGCCCAACTGATTTGACTGGTTGACAACCATTAGCCAGACCAGAAAAGGAAAGTTCTCCTGAGACCGCAGGAGCCTTCCAGTGTTCTCCATCAGTCTGGTAACGACGTCAGACAAGGCAAAGAGAACAGGAAGCGCTGGCCACCTTCAGCCATCCTAGTGTTCTCCCTGTTGACCACAGGCTGATTTCAGTTAGAGACCAGGAAAAGGGAACAGGGCTAGCAATCAACAGAAACCAGCATTAGGGAATCTCACTTGTAAGAATCCCTTAGGCATCTGTTATTTTTCCCATCTAAGTGTGGATCAGCCAGCCCCTAGACACTCCCTGAGAGATCCTGATTCAGGGCCCGGGTCTCTCCACCCTTCTGCGGACAAGGGCATCGTGGCCCAGAGGACCTGGGAAAGTGCCAGGTGCTGCCCATGAAAGCCCACACACCAGCTCTCCATAGCCGCCACCAGTGCCTGGACCAGACCAGCACCTGAGTTCTGCCTTTGGAAGCCACGGTTTGGGTGAGGGGGTGTTCTTCCAGGGTGGAAAGGCCAAGACAGCAGAGAGCCCTGGGCCCTAGTGGCAGAGGAGACTCATTGAGAGGGTGAGGACAGGCGTCACACTTTTTTTTTTTTTTTTTTTTTTGCGGTACGCGGGCCTCTCACTGTTGTGGCCTCTCCCGTTGCGGAGCACAGGCTCCGGATGCGCAGGCTCAGCGGCCATGGCTCACGGGCCCAGCCGCTCCGCGGCATGTGGGATCTTCCCGGACCAGGGCACGAACCCATGTCCCCTGCATCAGCAGGTGGACTCTCAACCACTGCGCCACCAGGGAAGCCCGAAATTCACTCTTTAACACTGCATTCCAACACACACCCAGTTCTCCCCCTTGAGTTTCTCCGCACTTGTTGCTAGCACTGTATTGACCTCTCGCCCTCGCTCCCTTCCTCCCTTCTTCCAACAGTGGATACTTGCTAAGTCCCAGACCTCGCAGCCTCCTGGGGGGCGGGGCAGCAGGTATTCCTGCTGCCCTGTGATGAGTGCTCAGCTGACAGAGTGAGCGGAGTTGTAGCGGGGCAGGGAGGACACAACATTCCACCTGGGCCTTAAAGGGTCAGTAGAGTTCTGCCAGGCCCAGGGGCTGGGGTCGGGGGAGGGCATATAAGGCAAAGGAGACAGCTTGGAAAGGACCATGCCTGGGCAACAGTGAGCGGCTCAGTGTACACCAGCTGGTGTGTGTGTGTGTGTAGGTGGGCGGGGGGAGGCTGGAGGTGACGAGGCTGCAAAGGTGGTCTGCAGACAGGTGGTCAGGGGGCTGGGAATGTGGATTCTGTTCTGTGGGTGGGGAGGCATGGACAAGGGTGGCCTGTCCACAGTGGAGAAGGGCACAGCCGCAGTGGTGTCTGAGGCCAGTTTGCACCAGTTAGGAATTGATTGTTAAATTTTACTGATTCTTGTGAACTGGTTGATTTGACATTGGGAGTTTAAAATCAGCAACGGTGGGCATGTTTATACCAAAGACATCAGCAAACATCACAAATCATTTTCTTTTTTGAAGCTGGTTTTTAACATTTATGGGTACGCGTGTGTGTACATATGTGTGCTTGCACATGTGCATACACACACGTGTGTAGAGTTGCTAGAAATCACAAGGAAGAGGCCTAGCAACAACCAGGAAAAGGTATTCCAGGCAGAACTACATGCTATCTTGGCACACTCACCAGCCTCAGATTCTTCATCGCTTGGGGAAACATGCCTTGATGTAACTGCAATTTGCCAACTTTCATTACCTGCACGCCTCTGACGGGATGGTTTCCTGGGAAAAAAATCCTGGAAGAAAACAAATGGCAAACAGTGTCAGTAGCTCTCACTGGTGCAGTCAGCACAGTCAGGAGACTATGAAAGTGGGAGCAAATGCTGGGTGTGAATGTCAGTGAGCCACTGAGAAGAATCAGCTCTGCAGCCGGGAGAACGTGATACCGAGGGAAGAAGCACACTATTGGTCTTCTGTTCCCCAGAATGCCTTTTGCATTGGGGAAAAAAATGACAGGACTGGAATACCTCTCTAATAAACACTAAAAGAAGAGAATCTGGACCTCTGCGTTTATATTTGGCAGGGGGTGTAGGGACCAGGTGCCAATCTTATCCTCCAACCTCCCCCGTGAAACTCCAACACCCAGGATAGCCTTGGACCAGAAGCTGGCCTCTCAGTGTATAATTGTTAAGTAAATGAATTTTCATTTACTTTCAGGATTCCCCATATAGAAACGCCCACACGCTCCTTTTAACCGCAAAGCTCCCTGAGTCTCAGTGCAGAGTCCATCATTCATCACAGAGTCCACCTTTCTTACAGGCCCCGTGTATTTATTCTGTCATCACTGGACTCTGTTTTTTTGTTTTTGTTTTTAACATCTTTATTGGAGTATAATTGATTTACGACGTTGTGTTAGTTTCTGCTGTATAACAAATTGAATCAGCTATGCGTATACATATATCCCCATATCCCCTCCCTCTTGTGTCTCCCTCCCACCCTCCCTATCCCACCCCTCTAGATGGTCACAAAGCACCGAGTTGATCTCCCTGTGCTATGCAGCTGCTTCCCACTAGCTATCTATTTTACATTTGGTAGTGTATATATGTCCATGCCACTCTCTCACTTCGTCCCAGCTTACCCTTCCCCCTCCCCCTGTCCTCAAGTCCATTCTCTGTGTCTGCGTCTTTATTCCTGTCCTGCCCTTAGGTTCTTCAGAACCATTTTTTTTTTTTTTAGATTCCATATATATATATATATATATATATATATATATATATATCACTGGACTCTTTGGATTCAGACACCCCATCTGTGCTTGCTACCGTGTTGCATGTAGGAACTCTGTACATACTTGACCTCTTTCATACCCAACAGAATAGAACAGGGTGTTGCAGTGGACCGAAGAATGAAAACCCAGGACTATGTTTCAGACCCAGTGTTATTTCAACTCGATTCAACAAGAATGTATTACGTGAGATTCAACAAAATGTGTACAGTTTGGCCCCTTCTGCCCCCCACATCCTCTAGCCTGATAAGTCTCCTGACCTCCGGCTGTATGTGCAAGATCAATCCTGAGGCCGGGGGACATACTATACTGTATATATATGATCTTTTCCCTCAAGGCCCAATAATCCCATGAGACACAAGGCAAACATTCATACCACAGTTTAAAAATATCACAGAATAGAGCATGATTTAGTGTCCCGATGAAGCCTATGTTAATTAGTAGATGGCAATGCTCAGTTCAAGTGTGTGGAATGAACTGAGAAAATGATACAGGAGTTATGAAAAGGAGAGTTATGATTGGTTGGACCAGGGAAGGTTTCTTAGAAGAGGGTAAGAGGACTTAACCTGGCTCCCCAGGATCTGAGAAGGTTTGTCTGGGTGGGGAGAACGGAAACACATCCAAACTGTTGCATGGCACGAGCGAGGGTGCATTCCAGATGCTTCCCATCCAGAGAACATAGGTGCCTGCCTGTAGGCCTGAGTCATGGCTTATACGGGGCTTACCATGTGCCAAGCACTGTTCTGCTTTTCATTTATGAACTAGTCATGGAACCCACATTCAGCCTCTGCTGTGTAATAGAGATGAGGTAGCTTTATCAGGAGAGACATGTATGTTCTCTGATTAGTATACTATCTTCAAACCATTCCCTCTCCCTGAACCTCAGCTCTTCCCCACATGAAATGTGATATAGAAACTTTTTTCATTCAGGCTCTTAAAGAAGCAGAAAGCAGTACCTCAGAGAGAGGTATTTAAATTAATAGGTCGGCCATGCTTCTCTTAAAGAACTGAAAAGGGAGCGGGGGAGAACAAAGGGGACACCTGGGTCCTGGATTTTCCGTCGTCTTCTGAGCATGCCAAGAGATCAGTCACTTCACCTCTCCCCCTTACAAAATGAACATCATGATCTACTTCTGTGGAAAAGATTTTAAGATTCCCCAGACAAAAGGCTTAAATATAGGACGCCACTGCCCTGTACTTAATTGCCTTGGACACTTTCCTTGAAAAACACACCTGCATTTGGAACTTTATTTTATTGCTGTGAATGTGGCATAATTAAATTTAAAGGCCAAAATGTAATTTCATACTAATAATCATTCCATTAAGTGGATGTCTGTCACATCAGTTAGCAGAAGGAAAGAAAATCTTTGGTTCTATGGTGGCAGAGAAAGTGGTGCATAATTACTCCATGAAAGGTACTTGCTCCGGTTGCTTAAAGATATTAAAAAATGAAGTGGAGTTTAATCAGGAGAGGATGAGGAAGTGTCTGGGAGGGGGACTTCCACATAAATATTTACGGAGCAGCCTAACAGCTCTGGCAGGGGTGCTGAGTGTGTGCCTGGGTTGTTTCTGGAGGCCTCCCAGCTGACATATGGAATAAGCATCATGATTACTTGCTGGAATAGCACCCCAAGGAAAACCGGTGAAGCTCACTCCTGCTGGGAGAAGTTCTCTACCCAGGGCGTGGGCTTTCATCAACTTTACCGTGTGTGACAGTGATGAGAGGAGGCCTGCAAGAGGTCTTCAATCACAGACTGTCAGGAATCAAGGCCAGGCTGAGAGCCTGAACCAGAGGAGGAATCAGGGATGCCTGAGGACTGCAGGGACTAAAACAGGAGTCTGAGTGGGAAGGTGTAGTAGCTAGGAGAGGCCAGGTACTGTGCCCAGTGCATAAAGGATACAAGAAGCCCACGGTGAGTCCCTGCCCTTGCTTAGGATACAGTCTGATTGCAGATGTGAAGCAAATTGAGTTATGATACAGAGAGGATTATGAGAGCTGCCAGACCACGGCACAGACAATGGGTGCTCCAGAAGCAGTGGAGACCACAGTGATCAGGGAGATTCCCTGGAGCAGCAGAGCTTGAGCTGGTTCAGACTGGAAGAGGCGATGGGCTGCTAGGACAGCATGTGGAGCATGGGGAGGGCGGGTAGCTCTGGCAACGGTACCGGAGGCTGGAGACAAAGGGCCAGTGAATGCATGATCTGACCGGCAGCGAAGGAGAGCGGGAGAGGAGGTGCACCTGAGGCCAGGCTGTGCAGAGGCATCCATGCCCAGCTAGGAGGTTCAGACTTTGCTTGCAGGCAGCTGGGCCCTACAGAGGGGCTGAGGGTGTTTCACCAGAATA
Source organism: Tursiops truncatus (assembly GCF_011762595.2). NCBI lineage: Eukaryota > Metazoa > Chordata > Mammalia > Artiodactyla > Delphinidae > Tursiops > Tursiops truncatus. Next base: position 25,312,547 of record NC_047034.1, on the reverse strand, counting down.
GGAGACAGGATAAATTGGAAAAGAGACTCTAGAGGCAGAGAGACCTGAGTCAAGATGTGGTCATGAGAACAGAAAAGAAGGATCTGATGCAAAAAATGGCCTACAGCTGATTCAACAGGACCTGGAGACTTGCTGGGGTCTGGCAGTCAGAGCTGACTCCCAAGATTCAGAAATTGAAATGCCGCCACAAAAAACACAAGCAAACTATGTAATAACAAAATCATTCAGCAAGGCATTCTACTTGTTTGGGTGTTATAAATTTTCTTTTCATGGGTACAGTGCTAACAATCACGTGGTCCAGGATGCTGGGCCTAGAATGGAAAAAGTGCCCTTGGTGTTTCTGAGGTGAATAAGTGTATAGGAAGAAGGCGTTTAAACAAGCAGAGAAAAGCAGCAGCACACATGCTAGTTTAATTCAGACCCATAAACACCAGGATCTTGCTGCCATATTCTACAAGGAGGCTGAGGGTCAGGGAACTGGAATGTCTCAAGTTAAAAGGGGGTAGAGAAAAACATGGCAGGACCTATGTTGGCAGGACCCATGTTGTTGGTCTTGCTGAGGTTTTTCCACATGATGCAATTACCAATCACACTGTTTCATTACAGGTAGAGTTTTGACATTTATATGACAGGAAAAACCATTTATTGTTAGGGTTATTTTTTAGAACTGATATAAAATACATCACTGAATTTAAAACAAGAGCTTAACTTGACTCTATAAACTGTATTTTAGAGTAACCAAATAGCTATAATGTATGAATTTTAGCTGATAAATGTGAATTTTAGCTGATTAATGTGAAATCTAATTCTAATGATGGAATTAGAAAAATCAGCATTTTGCAACTCTTGAAGAATCCACAAAAAAAGTATCACTAGATGAAATCAGCAGATCAAAGAATGATGGAAAATTTTTAAATGGATAAACCAGGTTGTTGCCATCTGAACCCACTGATCAGTCTTAGCATCACTAAAGTGGGACAGCCAGATATTACATGCTATCTGATATGATGCAATAAGAAGGATTTTACACCACCTATAAAGGATCCTTGCCAAAAAACAAAAACAGAAACAAAGAAACTAAATTTAATCAAGCCCATAAAGTTAAATTCCATTTCATAGGAAAAACAAGTGGTAGAGGAACAAATAAAAGCAACCAGCTAAATTCGAGATATGGGAAATTCTACAGGACCTTCACCCAGGATCTTCAGCAGGTCAATGGCGTGAAAAGAAAAAGATGGCAGGGGAGGAGAACACTCTAGATTGAAAGAGACTTAAGAGATACAACAGTCAAATGTAATTTGCAGACCTTCTGCATCTTAAAACAACTGTAAAAAGACATTTCTCATTCAATCTAGGAAATTTGAACATGAAATGGCATTGTGGGTAAGAAAATGTCCACATTTTTCAGAGATACAAACTGAAGTATGCATGGATAGAATGATGTAATGACTGAGTTTTGATTTAAATTTCTTCAGCATAATTTCTCTTTCCAGCAATGGTGGGTTACCTTGTTTCAGACCAAACCCTGTGCTAAGAACAAGAAACATTAGACAAAATATTTATAAAATTCTGTTTGGGGCTTCCCTGGTGGCGTAGTGGTTAAGAATCTGCCTGCTAATGCAGGGGACACGGGTTCGAGCCCTGGTCTGGGAGGATCCCACATGCCGCAGAGCAACTAGGCCCGTGAGCCACAACTACTGAGCCTGCTCATCTGGAGCCTATGCTCCACAACAAGAGAGGCTGCGATAGTGAGAGGCCTGCGCACCGCGATGAAGAGTGGCCCCTGCTTGCCACAACTAGAGAAAGCCCTCGCACAGAAACGAAGACGCAACACAGCAAAAATAAATTAATAAACTCCTACCCACAACATCTTCTTTAAAAAAAAAAATCTGTTTGAAGGTGTCAAAGAATCACAGAGGGACAGGGGTCTGGATGTGGCAAAATGGCAGAAAGAGCAGAAGCTCAAGTAGGTGATCCTTACACCTTGCTGCTTTTCCCTTTGCTGATTTGAAAGTAGAGGCAGATAGGCTAAACAGCTGAGCAGAAGTTTTGGCAGTCTCAAGGATATGGAGACACAGAGCTTGGAGTTCAGGGCTTAGCAAAGATGAGAAGGAGCTCCAGTAAACATCCCCAACTTTCATTTGTGAGCCCCACCAAAGGGCTACAATCCAGGAATAGTGGTAAGCCATAAACAGACTGGCCCTCCCAAAGACTGAATCATTTCAAACCCTGACTGGAGTAAGGTGATCTGTTTCTACCCTGACTGCCAAAAGCAAAAGTAAATTCTCTCTGAAGGAAGATAACATAATCCTGAATCTCAATTATCTCTCTAATTTTTCTATACAATGTCCTGCATTCAGTAAACTTATAACCAGGCATACAAAAAGGTAAGAACTGTCTGAAAACCAAGAGAAAAACATAGACAATGAAACAAACCTACAGGTTTGCAGATATTGAGGCTCTAATAAATCAATTAAGAAACAATTATAAAAAGTATGTTTGCAAACTTAATAATAGAAAAGAACTTTAGCAGAAAATTGAAATTATATAAAACATAACCAATGAAAATTCTAGAACTGAACAATAGAAAACTGAAATTAAGATCTCAGTAGTTTAACATCAGACTTATCACAGCCAAGGAAAGAATTAGAGAACTGGAAAGCAGGTCAAAAGAATATATCAGTTGCAAAACAAAGAGAGATGAGGAAATGGAAAATAAAGGGGAACACAGGTCTCATATAGGTAAACTGGAATCTCAAATGAGAGATGGGAGAGAATGGCAGAAGCAATATCTAAAGCCATAATGGCTGAGAATTTTCAGAAGTAATGAAAGCTAAGAATTGTAAAAAGAATAAAATAATTCAAATAAGGGGAAAAGAGGGGGAAGTAAGGTGAGAGATAAACTAAGTGTTGCAAAATCTTGATAATTATTGAAACTGGATAATAGATATATGAAGGTTCATTATATTTTTCTATTTTTGTGTATGTTTGAAATTTTTCATAATTAAAAAAGCAGAACACTGGGTTTTACTTTTTCACCTTCAGAAGTTATGGACTCTGGTAGATAACTGCCCCAAGTTTCAGAAGATTTTGGAATTTTACTTAATTCTAAGTCTTATATAGAAATGAAATGATACACACAATGAGTGGCATACAGTGGCCTTCCACACTGTCAAGACATCAGATCGACACTACTTGATAGCTAGAAGAACAGCAGATGTAACAGCAGCTCACACTCAGCATTAAGAAGCTTTGCTCTAGGTCTTAAATCAAGTGTAGAAACTCATTGTCAAACACCATGGGTAACTGAGACAAGGAAGCATGAAAAGGCAGATAGAGTCATAGGATGTTCCTTAGGGTCTTTTTGAGTTAAACCAGCTGCTGTATGGAAGTTATTTATGCCTTTGTGGTAGGGTAGCTTTATTTGTAATATGATACATTTTTGTTGTTGTTAGTTAAAAAAACAAAGATCCTAACATTGGGAAACAAAACCAAAGAAAAAAGGACAGACTATACTGGGAACTTCAGAACAAGGAGAACTATTTCTTACCATTTCTTAATTAATTCACACAGTCTGGAGAGGTGCTGCTCTCCAAGTGGGGTGATGAAGCCTTACTTCTCCATTACCTCTACAGCTTGGTTCTGTTGGTGACAGGAGGATCAGGGCCATGAATTCTCACTTGTTTCCAAAAGAAAAAGGTCCTGGCTTCCAGCCTAGATTGAACCCTCACCTCTTGCTCCATCTGTGACATGTGCTGTCAGCCCCACAGCATTGAGAAAGATGGCTCTGCCACCCACCCCCCCACCTCCTGCCACCTGAGTATAGGAAAATAAATTCATAGTGCTTCTTATAACCCCACCACACATCACAATGGGATTTTACAGTGTTACACTGAGACTTTGTCTCAATGCAATGAGATTTTTCTTGGGTTTATTTTATGCCATAAAATAAGTAAGCAGGATAATTTCCTTACACAAAGAATGCATTTCTGCCTCTCTTAATTTCCACCAAATAGGTCCTTCACTCACAAGGCAGAGCTTTCTTACGCTCAGAAGTTTGACAATTTATAATTATTTGTATATGATCCATTGTTCGAAAGAATCTCTAAATCAGATAATAAGTACAGGAGAGCTTTTTGTTTATTTTAAATGCTCAAGTAATTCAGCCTCTGGAGCAGAGGTTTTATGGTAGATAAATTAGAATGAGGGAGTTTGAGAAGATTTGGATTTAAGACCTGGTTCTTCCAAGCACTTAGCAGAGTGACCACTTCACATCACAATTAACCTGATGGTAAGAAAACAGATGGGAGAACATTTGGGACTGTCAATCACATATAAACACAAACTAGTATTATTAAGTTTCCAGGGATAGTGGATGTAAGGTAATTAGTTGCGACGCACTTTTACATCCATATTGAGATAAACAATGGGAAAAAAAAATCACTCAATTTTGTTGCAAAGTGTAAAAAGATAGCCTAATAGCACCAAAATAGTTATATTCCAACAGCCAAAAGACCCACCTGGATCACCTGTGTGTTTGCCTGTTCCTTTTTAAATGCAACTTGAATATGTAGCAACACAAAGAGAAGCCTGGTGGGGTCTGGAGAAACTGAGAAGATACTGGCTAAGTAGCCAGGAGCTGCCTCCTTAAGGAAAGACTTACGATGCAGATAGGGTTGTGTCCAATTTTGAACCTAAAAGTTTGAGTTTTAGCTTTCTTTTTAGAAAAATGAACAGAGAAGACATTGCCCATACTTATAACTTTCAACTTAGGTGTGCTTAGTTTCATTTAATGTGGATTTGTGCTCAAATTTCCTCATGCTCTTTCCAGACCTGCTCATGTGCTGCCTGGCCCACTGGCAGTTTGGCTAACAGCAGGGAGACATCATAGGCCAGTCCATGCGGTTGGCCTTGTATGCAGCACAGTGGAAAGAACTGGTCAGAATCTTCCAGGCAGGCAGGATGGTACTCCGCTGTATGCAAATAGTCCTTTTTGATACTCATAATGGTGAGAGTACTGTCCTTTGTCTGGCTTTTGCCTGTCTCATATCTTACAGCACTTTTTTCTTAGGGTATGGAATATTTAATACTATTTTGAAATATTTCAAAAAGGCCAGCCAGTATGACTGAATTATACTGTAACTATAATTTAGTTATTAAGTCCTTGGGAAAAAAATGGCAGTGAGATTTTCATTAGAAAAGTTCCACTTGGGGATTTCCCTGGTGGTCCAGTGGGTAAGACTCCACGCTCCCAATGCAGGGGGCCTGGGTTTGATCCCTGGTCAGGGAACTAGATCCCACATGCATGCCGCAACTAAGAGTCCACGTGCTGCAACTAAGAAGTCCGCCTGCCGCCACTAAAAGATCCTCCATGCTGCAACTAAGACCTGGCACAGACAAAATAAATAAAAATAAATAATAAAGTTTTAAAAAGTTTCTACCTTAAAAAAAAGAAAGAAAAGTTCCACTTGTCCTGTACAAGGTCTATTTGTCCACTTATATGGGCAATAAAAGACACCTCTGAAGTTCTGGATAGGTACTCTAAATCCCCTAAATATCTGAATACACAGATGATCATATCACTCTGAGATCATTTCCCAAAAAGAAGCCCTTGAGTAGAAATTTTAAAATTTATTTTCATAAATTATTTATTCATTTGGGCCTGTTCAGATTTACGAAAACTGTTTTAATGCTGTTTCTGGTAATATGGCAAGCTTAATAGCCATATTGATTATCTCACTGAAAACAATGTAAAATGATAGATAAAATATTTTTAAAAGTAATAACGTCCTGGCAAGATAGTAAAGAACTGTCAGGCCAAAATCTAAATGAAGAGGTACCTTTGAGAAGTAAGCAGGATTGCGAAACCAATGCTATACTGGTGTGCTGAAACCTCTGGCTTCATCTGCTTTTTGGAGCTTGCAGGGCAGAAGAGCAAGCTCAGTGTCTACCCAATGGTGAATGGTCTAATAGGGAAGCTTCCCCTCTTTCTTATCATGGGAGGCAGATTATATTCAAAAGAGTCACAGTAAGGCTGGCAGTGAAAGCCAGAAGCCAGTAGAATGATACCTTCAATGTGCCTAGGAAAAATTATTCCTAGTCTAGTATTCTATATCCTCAAAAATATCTTTCAAGAATCAAGATGGAGAGGTAAAGGTTCAAGGTTACTTTTAGAGGTGATGAAAATGTTCTAGAATTGACTGTGTGGATGGTTGCACATATCTTTGAACATAATAAAAAACCAATAAATTGTACACTTTAAATGGGTAAATTGTATGGTAAGTGAATTAATTACATCTCAACAAAACTTTAACAAAAAGAATGAGACGTTAGCACCCACAAAATGAAATACTTAGGTATAAATCTAGCAAAATATATAGAAGATCTATATAAGGAAAACTACAAAACTCTGATGAACAAAATCAGAATAAATGGAAAGATATTCCATGTTCACTGATAGGAAGAGTCAATATTGTCTAAATGTCAGTTCTTCCCATCTTGATCTATAGATTCAATGCAATCCCAATCAAAATTCTAGCAAGTTATTTTGTGGATGTCAACAAACTGATTCTAAAGTTTTATGGAGAGGCAAAAGACCCAGAATAGCTAGCACAATACTGAAGGAGAAGATTAAAACTGGAGGACTGACACTACCCAACTTCAAGACTTAATGTAAAGCTACAGTAATCAAGACAGTGTGGTACTGTATTTGTGAAAGAAAAGACAAAATGGATCAATGGAACAGAATAGACCCACATAAATACAGTCAACTGATCTTTGACCAAGAAGCAAAGGCAATACAATGGAACAAAGGCAGGTTTTTTCTTTAACAAATGTTTCCGGAACAACTGGACATCCATATGCCCAAAAAAAAAAAAGAATCTAGACACAGATCTTAACACCCTTCACAAAAAAGAATTCAAAATTGATCTTGGGTGTGGTGGTACCTTTTTAGTTACAACAACAAAAACATGATCCATGAAAGAAATAATTGAGAAGCTGAACTTCATTAGATAAAAAACTTCTGCTCTGTAAGACAATGTCAAGAGAATGGGAAGATAAACCACAGACTGGGAGAAAATATTTGCAAAAGACACATCTGATAGAGGGTTGTTACCCTAAATATACAAAGAACTCTTAAAGTGCAACAATAGGAAAAAAACCAATTTAAAAAATGGGCCAAAAACCTGAACAGACATCTTACCAGAGAAGATGGCAATTAAGGATATGAAAAGATGCCCCATATTATATGTCATCAGGGAAATGCAAACTAAAATAACAATGACATATCAGTATACATCTATTAGAATAGCCAGAACACTGACAACACTAAATGCTGGCGAGGATGTGGAACAACAGTTCTCATTCATTGCTAGCGGGAATGCAAAAGGGTACAGCCACTTTGGAAGAGTTTGGCGGTTTCTTGCAAAACTAAACATGCTAAACAGACTAAACCACAGTACCCAGGAATGGTGTGCCTTGGTATTTACCCAAAGGAGTTGAAAACTTAACATCCACACAAAAACCTACACATGGATATTTATAGCAGCTTTGTTCACAACTGCCCAAACTTGAAAGCAACAAAAATGTCCTTCAGTAGGTGAATGGATAAATAAACTATGGTATATCCAGACAATGGAATATTATCCAGTGCTAAAAAGAAATGACCTATCAAGCTATGAAAAGACATGGAGGAACCTTAAGTGTATAATACTAAGTGAAAGAAGCCAATCTGAAAGGGCTACATTCCAACTCTATGACATTCTGGAAAAGGCAAAACTATGGAGACAATAAAAAGATCAGTGGTTCCCAGGAGTTTAGAGGTGAAGGAGGGATGAAGAGGCAGACCACAGAGGATTTTTCAGGGCAGTGAAATACTCTATATGATACCATAATGATAGATACATGTCATTATACATTTGTCCAAACCCATAAAATGTACAACACCAAGAGTGAACCCTAATGTAAACTATGGACTTTGGGTTACTGTGATGTGTCACTATAGGTTCGTCAGTTGTAACAAATGTCCCACTCTGATGGGGAATGTTGATGATGAGCAAGGCTATGCATGTATGGGGTAGGGAGTATATGGGAAATCTCAGTACATTCCACTCAATTTTGCTGTGAACATAAAACTGTTTTTTAAAAAACTAAGCCTTAATTTATAAAAAGGAATGAGGTTGAAATAAAGACATTTTTGGACAAAGAAAAATTGTGTATTTGTCACCTCAGATCTCAACAAAAGGAATTTCTAATTATGTACTTCTGGTAGAAGGAAAGTGAGCCAAGATGGGAAGTCTAAGGGCAAGAAGGACTGAAGAATAAAGAGAATGCTTACATGGGTTAATCTACGAACACTGACAAACAAAACAATTTTAGAGGGTTAAAAATATGGTAAAAATAAAAAATACAATAAGCACACCATATATGTCATTAGGGAAGAAAACAGGATTCAAGAATTCTAAAGTCCTTCTAAATCCAGGAAGAACCTACAGTGATTACATGCATATTTACCTTATATTTCTTTAAGTAGTTCATCTATAATTTATATACCTATGGAAGGTAGGATATATTTAATAATAAAATAGTCTTAAATAACTGATTTAACATTCAGTTTTAATTTCTAGATACAAAGCCTTTGTGTAAAGAACAATTAAATTAATTATAACCTATGAACTTAATGATCTTAAAAGATTGAGCATTAAATCAAGAAGGGAACACTGTGGTTTTTAATTTTTTAAAAAATTTATTAATTTTACTTATTTTTATCTTTAGCTGTGTTGGGTCTTTGTTGCTGTGCATGGGCTTTCTCTAGTTGCAGTGAGTGGGGGCTACTCTTCGTTGCGGTGTGTGGGCTCCTCATTGCGGTAGCTTCTCTTGTTGCAGAGCACAGGCTCTAGACGTGCAGGCTTCAACAGATGTTGCACGCGGGCTCAGTAGTTGTGGCTCATGGGTTCTAGAGTGCAGGCTCAGTAGTTGTGGTGCACGGGCTTAATCGCTCTGTGGCATGTGGGATCCTCCCGGACTGGGGCTCGAACCTGCATCCCCTGCATTGGCAGGCGGATTCTTAACCACTGAGCCACCAGGGAAGCCCAACACTGTAGTTTTTAAAATGTACATACTTTTCCTTTGTTTGGAAGGAAAAAATTAAATTTATAAAAAGTTAACAACTAGTAAAAAGTTGCACAATCTAGTTTTAAATAGAAGATGAAATATAGTTTGCCATCTATAAGCTTAACCAAGTTGTATGTCTGTATCTATAAAACAGTGTGTCTCTAACAAAACTGAGAGTGTTGCTGTTGACATGTATTCCAGAAGTGACAGGTACTTTTACTGAAATTAGCTGATACAGATGCCAAGCACTCAAGAGCCCCTAGCTCTTGAAGAAGTCTTAGGCTCCCAGAGCACAGGTGTTGGGAGGAGCTGGAACGTGTGCTGAGAAGCAGAGATGTTCTCTTTTGCAGTGATTTCCAAAGGAAAATATAGTCTCTTGGGGCAGAGAATATGGCACTGCTTAGATGTAGAATTGTGAGACAGTGAGTCTGTGGCAAGGGTTGGCAAACTATGGCCCGAAGGCCAAATCCCACCTGCAGCATGTTTTCATAAATAGTTTTATTGGCATACAGCAACACCTATTCATTTACATACTGTCTATGGCTGCTTTCGGTCTACAGAGCAGAATTGAGTAGGTGACTGTACAACTTGCAAAGCCTAAATATTTACTATCTACCCCTTTACAGAAAAAGGTTGCAGACAGTTGGTCTAAATAGGAGTTTCTAGAAGTAAGAGGCTGGAGAGAGGATCTCATACAAAAAAACAGACAGCAGAAGCAAAAAGAACTAAAATTCAGCAGGCTGTGGAATGAAAACCACATTCACAGAAGGACAGACAAAATGAAAAGGCAGAGGACTATGTACAAGATGAATAAACAAGATAAAACTCCCCCAAAACAATTAAATGAAGTGGAGATAGGCAACCTTCCAGAAAAAGAATTCAGAATAATGAGAGTGAAGATGATCCAGGATCTTGGAAAAAGAATGGAGGCAAAGATCAAGAAGATGCAATAAATGTTTAACAAAGACCTAGAAGAATTAAAGAACAAACACCTAGAAGAATTAAAGAACAAACACCTAGAAGAATTAAAGAACAAACAAAAAGAGATGAACAATACAATAACTGAAATGAAAAATACTCTAGAAGGAATCAGTAGGAGAATAACTGAGGCAGAAGAACAGATAAGTGACCTGGAAGACAGAATGGTGGAATTCAAGGACACAGACCAGAATAAAGAAAAAAGAATGAAAAGAAAAGAAGACAGTCTAAGAGACCTCTGGGACAAGATTAAATGCTCCAACATTCGTATTAGAGGGGTCCCAGAAGGAGAAGAGAGAGAGAAAGGACCCGAGAAAATATGTGAAAAGAGTATAGTTGAAAACTTCCCTCACATGGGAAAGGACATAGCCACCCAAGCCCAGGAAGCGCAGAGAATCCCAGGCAGGATAAACCCAAGGAGAAACACACCGAGACACATACTAATCAAATTGACAAAAATGAAAGACAAAGAAAAATTATTAAAAGCAACAAGGGAAAAATGACAAATAACATACAATGGAACTCCTGTAAGGTTAATATCTGACTTCTCAGCAGACACTCTATAAGCCAGAAGGGAGTGGTGCGATATATTTAGTGATGAAAGGGAAGAACCTACAACCAAGATTACTCTACCGGGCAAGGATCTCATTCAGATTCAACAGAGAAATCAAAAGCTTTACAGACAAGCAAAAGCTAAGAGAATTCAGCACCACCACACCAGCTCTAAGACAAATGCTAAAGGAACGTCTCTAAGTGGGAAACACAAGAGAAGGAAAGGACCTACGAAAACAAACCCATAACAATTAAGAAAATGGTAATAGGAACATACATATCGATAATTACCTTTAATGTGAATGGATTAAATGCTCCAACCAAAAGACAGGCTCGCTGAATGGATACAAAAACAAGACGCATATATATGCTGTCTACAAGAGACCCACTTCAGACCTAGGGACACATACAGACTGAAAGTGAGGGGATGGAAAAAGATATTCCATGCAAATGAAAATCAAAACAAAGTTGAAGTAGCAATACTCATATCAGATAAAATAGACTTTAAAATAAAGAATGTTACAGGAGACAAGGAAGGCACTACATAATGATCACGGGATCAATCCAAGAAGAAGATATAACAATTATAAATATATATGCACCCAACATAGGAGCACCAATACATAAGGCAAATGCTAACAGCTATAAAAGAGGAAATCGACAGTAACACAATAATAGTGGGGGACTTTAACACCTCATTTACACCAATGGACAGATCATCCAGACAGAACTTAATGAGGAAACACAAGCTTTAAATGACACAATAGACCAGATAGATTTAATTAATATTTATAGGACATTCCATCCGAAAACAGCAGATTACAGTTTCTTCTCAAGTACACGTGGACCATTCTCCAGGATAGATCATATCTTGGGTCACAAATCAAGCCTCGGTAACGTTAAGAAAACTGAAATCATATCAAGCATCTTTTCTGACCACAATGCTATGAGATTAGAAATCAATCACTGGGAAAAAAACGTAAAAAACACAAACACATTGAGGCTAAACAATACGTTAGTAAATAACCAAGAGATCACTGAAGAAATCAAAAAATACCTAGGGACAAATGACAATGAAAACATGATGATCCAAAACCTATGGGATACAGCAAAAGCAGTTCTAAGAGGGAAGTTTATAGCAATACAATCCTACCTCAAGAAACAAGAAAAATCTCAAATAAGCAATCTAACCTTACATCTAAAGGAGCTACAGAAAGAAGAACAAACAAAACCGAAAGTTAGTAAAAGGAAAGAAATCATAAAGATCAGAGCAGAAATAAATGAAATAGAAAAAAAGAAAAGAATAGCAAAGGTCAATGAAACTAAAACCTGGTTCTTTGAGAAATAAACAAAATTGAGAAACCTTTAGCCAGACTCATCCAGAAAAAGAGGGAGAGGACTCAAATCAATAAAATTAGAACTGAAAAAGGAGAAGCTACAACAGACACCGCAGAAATACAAAGCATCCTAAGAGACTACTACAAGCAACTCTATGCCAATAAAATGGACAACCTGGAAGAAATGGACAAATTCTTAGAAAGGTATAACCTTCCAAGACTGAACCAGGAAGAAACAGAAAATATGAACAGACCAATCACAAGTAATGAAATTGAAACTGTGATTAGAAGTCTTCCAACAAACAAAAGTCCAGGACCAGAAGGCTTCACAGGTGAGTTCTA